>NC_085871.1:24498123-24575623 GCF_034702125.1 Engraulis encrasicolus
TCTCAAGACTCAAGAGTGGAGTGGACTACTGTGGAAGTTCATTATTATTTGTCTGTAAATATCCTTTTTTTATATTGTTAATTAGTTTGTTGTTATTGTTTTTTTTGTCTTTTTCGACTGTATTCGATAGGACAATGTGATAGGTGGACAGGAAGTGAATTGGGACAGGGAGGGGTGACAGGGAGGGGTCGGCAAACGACCCGGGCCGGGAATTGAACCTGGGTCAGCCACATGGCAGGCCAGTGCCCCACCGGTTGGCCACGGCAGGGCCTAATTAATTTTTTTGTACATGCTGCACAGACAGCTACAGGCCCAGTCACATCCATGCAGTGATGTATAGAGTGGAAGTAGAAGTGCTCTTAATGGCTAAATTTCAGAACTAGTTGATGATGATCTTTCATAGTACTTCAGCTAGCCCACAATACTTAATGATGTAGATACATTCCTCTTGCATCCACAGTTAATCCTGTTGGATGTGGTTCATCCTTCTTGGTGGTACGCAGACATTACCTTGGATATCATGGTTCTTGATACATCACAAAGACTTGCTGTCTTGGTCAAAGATACAACAGTTACACACGCACCAAGAATTTCTCCTTTTTGAACTCTGATAGGTCACTCACCCATAATGTTGTGTGCACTGCAAAATTTGGAGTAAAACTGCTCTTACCCTGCTAATTGAACTTCCACACTTCACTTTACTGGTGCAATGTGCAATTAATAAAGATTGTCCAACAGGCTGGTCCACTTGACCCATGAAACTTTCCACACTAAAATGACAGGTGTGTCAGTTATTTTGTCCAAATCCTGTGTATGTAGCACAGTTTATTAAAGTCACAACACTGATATGCGTTTCTGAAAAAGTCTGGCAAAAACAAAGCCATGCAGTGTTTTATGGCATGACAGCATCAACCCAGTCATTCACACACAATTAGGATGACATCCGGATGATTAAGATGACAGGATTAGGATGACATTAGGATGACATTAGGATGACAGGATTAGGATGATGATGATGAATTACACCAGCGATTAGTTTCACTGATAATAATGATGGAATTAAATGATAAATATTAGTGGTGTGCATTGGCACTGCCCTCATGATTCGATTCGATTACGATTCGGGAGGTAGCGATTCGATTCGATTCGATTCGATTCAATTCTACAATGCATTGCAATGCATTACATTTCTACTGAAAGCAAAGCAATAGTTTCATCAGTCATGATGAGGCAATACAAGTAGTCAGATACTGAGCAACATTTTATTGGCTGTTTTTGTATCAGTCTTGCAGTTTTCAATGCTTTGAAGTGCTTTTATTTAATTTAACATTCATTTGCTCCTGAAATATCCACGGATCCGCATTGGGCAGTCATGGGTGAGCGGTTAGGGCGTCAGACTTGCATCCCAGAGGTTGCCGGTTCGACTCCCGACCCGCCAGGTTGGTGGGGGGAGTAATCAACCAGTGCTCTCCCCCATCCTCCTCCATGACTGAGGTACCCTGAGCATGGTACCGTCCCACCGCACTGCTCCCCATGGGGCGCCACTGAGGGCTGCCCCCTTGCACGGGTGAGGCATAAATGCAATTTCATTGTGTGCAGTGTTCACTTGTGTGCTGTGGAGTGCTGTGTCACAATGACAATGGGAGTTGGAGTTTCCCAATGGGCTTTCACTTTCACTTTGAATTGAATTGTCCATGCCCCACATTGCATTGCCGAATCGATTATTGTTGACACCACTAATAAATATTGAAAACACAGAGACCCATCGAAAACAGTGGCGGTTTTAGGAAATCTGGGGTGAATTTCTCAAAACCAAAGTTGCTTACTACATTAGCTACTTTGTTGTTTTCAATGCATTTTCCCATTGGCAACTACCGAAGTTGCTAACAGGCTAACAACTTCTCTTTTGAGAAACTCACCCCTGAGGCGGCCCTGGGCAAAGACTGGGCTGGACTGGTAATCTGGCACACAAGGCATTTCCCGGTGGGCCAGCAGTCCTCAGTGGACCGCTGCTGTTGGCTTCAGAAAATACAGCATTTAGAGACTGCCCTACAATTTAGAACCTGTTTACTCGTATATGGAAAAAAAAATTGGAAAAGGCCTTGGTTTTGGCCTGTCATTTACACCATAACAGAGTTTAAGATTGTGCAACTCAAAACTCCAGTTATAAAAAATATCCAATTTATGTAGCCTATAGGAGGCTAAAACGCACCCGTCACAATTTAAATTTTACTCCACGTGTTTACACAAAAACGGATACAAATATCAGCATTTAAAAACTTTCACATAGTAGCCTACATGTAACCAGTAGCTTAGAGGGGTGTTAGAAAAATGCCCGAGACTTTTTGTTTTGTTTCCAGTCCAGTTCTGCCCTTGCTATGTAGAGCCTTCTGCTGATATCTTCATTAGGGGCTGAGACAACAGACACTGTGTCCCAAACACAGCCGCAGGACTTCTCAGCTTTATGCACAAGTGAACAGTACACACATGAGGAAAGTGTGTGTGTGTGTGTGTGTGTGTGTGTGTGTGTGTGTGTGAGAGAGAGAGAGAGAGAGAGAGAGAGAGAGAGAGAGAGAGAGAGAGAGAGAGAGAGAGAGAGAGAGAGAGAGAGAGAGAGAGAGAGTGCGTGTCTGTGTGTTGGGCAGCACAATTACGGTAATACTAAGTTCACACCTAAAGGACTATTACTTAATGTGTGTGTGAGATAATCGATGTATACAGAGTAGACTCAATTCACACTTCATGTTGTTCTACCCCCACTGGCTGTGCCCCTGCGTTGTTTGTTCAACTGAGGGGGAACAGTAAGCTTGCACCCTCAACCCCAAGAAAGACCCTATTCACACTCACATTACCACCAATTCAATTTATTTAGTAGTCATGAAATCCTATTTGGCCACAGAAAAAACAGAAACACTGTCTGCACATATACTGTAAGAAAACAATGATTTACAGGTATGTTTCAGTAGGCACTTCAAAGCATTATTCATGTGTGATCTACAGGTATATATAACACTTCAAAATGTTCCCTGACAAAAGCAAGAAGTATTAGCTCTATTATACACCAACAGGGGGTATAAAAACATTTTAAGACTGCTTTATATAGAGCACTGACATAATACTTAATGATATTACGTTTGATATGTGGTATCACTCAAGAGAAATGCACTTACACCCAGGTCACAAAATACACATTTCCTTACCACAGTGATTTCTCAACAGAATAAGGAATTATTAACAAACATAGACTGCTATATATACACCCATCATTTCTGACCACACAAAGGAGAAAGTAATCAACATTCAACTTTACATTCTAAATAGCAGTGTAATCAAGTGGTTAAGAAGTCCACAGGGAAGGCACTTTATACAGAATACATCACAGATGTCCTTGGTCCAGTGTAGTAGTATTATACATAGTAATATGGCAGTGTGGTAATGTGTGGGCACTGAGAGGGCACTTTATACAGTATGCCATTAAAGGAGAAATCCGGACAATTTCAACAATTTAGAATAGAGATGCACCGGATCGAAGATCCGGTTCCGGATCGGCAGGATAATAGGGTTTTTCACAGGATCCGGATCTGGTTCCAGGATCCAAGATCCGGTAGCCGAGGCTTTTCAGTCTAAATAGTTTGAGCCAACGTGATCAAAAGGGCCCACGTGTGTGAGTAGGCTATGTGTTTCAACCCTTTCGTAGGATCCAGTATCCGGTTCCGGATCCGGCAGGATCTTAGCAGTGGATCCGGTATGCGGCAGGGTGCTGAAAATCAGGATCCGGTGCATCTCTAATTTAAAGGAATTCTCTTTGAACTGTACTGCATTCAAAGGTGGTATCACAGAAGTCTTCTGTCCATTGGGTTTGACAGGGAGAGAAATGAGGTTAGTCCATGTTTATGGTGAATATGTGGGCTTGTTTGAAAGTTAAGTCGTGCCTGACTTTAACTAAATATACTCTAGACCTGAAATGTGACGTATTTTGGACTGATCCCTCAACCATACCTCAACATCAACCATACCTCCCCATCTGGGACACTGATGTTCAGATCAGACTGTTGTCCCCAAAAATGCCACTATTTAAATCCCAGAATACATTGCTTTCAGTAAGCCACTATTCAGCCAGGGGATTTCAGACAAGCCTTGTGAAGATCCAATGTCTTTTTCCAGTTTCTGAAAGAACATCACCATACCCATACACATGGTGCGCTGAATTTCAGAAGAAAGCATCCAAAAAAATGTCCAAATGTCTCCACCCAGTCTAAAATACATTGTTACTGGCCAGTCAGGTGATTTAAGACAAGCTGTGTGAGACATCATGTGGTATGGTCACAGTATGCTTGTAAGTTTGTTTATGAAGAGTGTAAGTGATGGAGGTAAGACACAACGCTGGGCAAATAAAATTGGATGAAGTTATGAGTATGTGATGAAAACGGTGTTCATAAAAGTAACCTATTGGACCGCCATAGGCACCGCACATGGTGTGCGCTTACTAACGCTGAAGGAAAGATGTAGGTTTGGACAAGGCTAGTCCAGAAACATGACCATTTCAAAGTTCGGAATGCATTAAAAAAAGACAAAAAAAGGCTTAAAGTAAAAAAACGCCTTCATAAAATTCTGCCTATGTAGCCAGAATCTAATAAAGGCTTTTTCAAACTTTAGTAAGGAGTGCCTCAAAAGTTGTTTTTTTTTAATGGCTGTTTGGACACTCAAGTTTTTTTTTTTTTTTGATGAGCAACAATTTTTTACTAAACTTGGATGAGGGACCCAGTGAAGCATTCCCTACTCTCACACTTTTTTGGGTGCAGAACGCATGACTTTGAGCGATGGCAGGTGATTTGGACCAAGCCTGGCGAGGATCAGGTAAGGCACCAGATGACCTTGAAGGCGGTGAGGATCAGGTAAGGCACCAGATGACCTTGAAGGCGGTGAGGATCAGGTAAGGCACCAGATGACTGTGAAGGCGGTGAGGATCAGGTAAGGCACCAGATGACTGTGAAGGCGGTGAGGATCAGGTAAGGCACCAGATGACTGTGAAGGTGGTGAGGATCAGGATCAGGTAAGGCACCAGATGACTGTGAAGGTGGTGAGGATCAGGATCAGGTAAGGCACCAGATGACTGTGAAGGCGGCGACGATGCCGTTGAGGATGGCCACGCTGTAGCCCATGTGGAATGAGTGTCCCGTTAGCCTCCTGCAAAACACCAAAAAACACACACACATGCACGCACGCACGCGCGCACACACACACACAAACACACAACACGATGAGTGGATAGCAGCACATACTCACAATTTAACTACTAATGCAAATATCATACAATTTAAATATTTTTGGGCTTTTTCAACTTTATTAGGACAGGGTAGTGAAGAGTAGGACAGGAAATGAGTGGGAGAGAGATGGGGAGGGGTCAGCAGAATTGAACCCGGGGCATGGAATTTAGAGTGTCAGCCCTCGTCAGCTTCCAGCAAAGACAAACACAGGATGCCACAATACAGTGAATACAGTAGATGACAAATAGTTATCACATTTACCTTAATCTTCATATACCTTAATGTATTGATATTGTCGAAAATATTTGTGGGCTTTTTTTTGTCTTTAGGATAATGTAAAAGAAGACATGGGCAATGTGGCTCGTATAAAGATGTACAGTAACACTTAACTTGACACCGGTGTCATAAGCATGTCATTACAGTGTCATAATAGTGTCATGACACAGTCATACATAAGTCATAAACATTATGTCCATGTCATAACCATTTTATGACTGTTGGCCTTAAATGACATTCGGTTATGGCAAAGACAACCTGTCTTTACCATAACCGAATGTCACTTACAGTAAGGTCAACAGTCAAAAAATGTTTATGGACATCATGATTATGACATGCATAACTGTGCCATGACACTATTATGACACTGTAATGACATGCTTATGACACCAGAGTCAAGTACAGTGTTACCAGATGTACTGTATTAGTGCGCGGTGCCACAGTAGCCTTGCATGGTTACCACCAGACTAAATCACAAGTGAGATGTAGTTTGAGGACCACCAACGTATTTTCTCACAGGGCAAGTGTGGTTCACGATTTGCCCATGGCCATTTATTTGGCGTTATTAATGTATTTAGCGTATACGTAGTAGCTCATATCCAATCGTGTCAGTTGTACTCAAACTACAAGCTTCCATTTGTCGAGTAACATAAGTCATCATCTTTCCACCCCTCCCCGCTCTCGGATTGGCTCCCTGCCTCAGGCTAGGAATTTGGGAGGAGCATCCATGCAGTCTTTCAGATCTAACGATCCTGGAAAGCAGAATGAGATTTCCCGGAATAGCTAAGTGTAGTTTTGGTCTTCGGCCACCACAGGTTGAAAGTTGAATTGTTCTCCCCACAGAAATCTCCACCCCTTCAAACTTTGTTTTTGCAGTTTTCCATGAAGGGCAGCAAAGCGAATTCAGAAGCATCTTCAACCTTGCCATAATGTGATATACTAAAGCAATTTTGCAAACATTATTGCAATGTTGAAAAAGAAAACGTTATATTGCCTAAACTGTGCTTCCCCTGTGCACGGTAAAAAAGGTTAGCTCAACAAACCCACAGGCCTCGCGTTCAATGCTTTGGCCATGCAAAGGCTCTTTATCTCCACTCCTGTTGTGATTCCCTATGTGGATTTCCCAGGCTAACAGGCCTGGAAGATACAGTAGGAGAAGAGAGACAGCAGTAAGAGTTAGAAGTAACTCAACACTGAGCAGCTTTCCTTTTGGAAGCTTTATGTGAGATGGCACACTCCTCGTAATGGTTTTGTGCAGTCCTAGTCCTTGAGGGAAAGCAAAGGAAGTTCAAGAGCACTTCAAAACACAACTTTCCATGTTTTCATGATTTCTTTTCTTCTGGTCTTGGCCTTGGCCCGCTGCCTGCCCTCCCTCTTCAGAGAACAACTGTGTATTCAGGATTTCTTTTTAAAAAATAATTAAAAAAATAAATCACACGTTCAGTAAAAACAGCTGCTCCAAGCTCAGCTACCACACAACCGCACAACTGACAATGGGAAAAACATTTATTAGGAGAAGCGACACTTATAGGAAGCGTGTCTGTGCAGAACTTGGCAATAGAGGAATCCCATTGTGGCAAATATATCAGTCGTTATCCACTACTTCCACTAAAAACCGTGCTCTACTTTGTGACACAGAAGTCATCACACTGCCAATAGACATACTATCCAGCTCCTCTAAACTTTTAGTTTAAGCAAGTTAACTTTTAAGTGAAAAGATTTTTCACCGCAATGTCTCACCACCCGGCTAATGACACACTTGCATACACAATCTTCCTTCTTATTACATTACATTGCATTTTATTTATTTACCATACCATGCTGCCAGTGGCAACCAAAGCAAACTATGAAAGAAACCTTCTACAGGCAAGGATGCCAGTAAGTTTAATGAAAGTGAAGTGAAAGCCCAACTGGGAAACTCTAGGTCCCAATGTCATTGTGACACAGCACTCCACAGCACACAAGTGTTCACTGCACACTGCACACAACGAAATTGCATTTATGCTTCACCCGTGCAAGGGGGCAGCCCAGAAATGGCGGCCCAAGGGAGGAGTGCGGCGGGATGGTAACATGCTCAGGGTACCTCAGTCATGGAGGAGGATGGGGGAGAGCACTGGTTAATTACTCCCCCCACCTACCTGGCAGGTCGGGAGTCGAACCGGCAACCTTTGGGATACAAGTCTGACACTCTAACCGCTTACCCATGACTGGCAGTCAAGCAGTGGAATAGTTACAGTAGGTTACTCGAGCAGACAGTATCTCCTCGTGATCATGCAGCCAATGTACTGATATAGATACAATAACATTTTCCGAACATTCAGCACAGTAGGGAACCAAGACTGCACACAAAATTCAGTTCCAATAAATCTCCTTGTCCTTCCAATACAACATACTGTAGCTGGCAGCCTGTTGTCAGGGTGGGATAAGCAAAATCATACTGTACACTGTGACAGTGTGTGAATAACAAAGAAAGTGCCGTTTCTGAAGTGCATCACTGCTGGGCCTCTGTTGTTACTAGCGTTGGCCTCAAATGACGATATCAGATTACAATATGCAGAAATCCCACTAAAGTGTCTTGAGGCTGCATGTCCTTCCTCAGCTCAATTTGCTGGCACAGCAGCAAGATTACATCAAAGAGGCACGGCGCCAATTCTAATGAAACTTGACAGGGGTGAGGTATGACAGAAGGATGAGTGCAGTAAATTATGAACCAGGTCCAAATCAAGGGGCAGATCCCCCGTCACAATTTTCCCATTCGAAGGGTAGATTTACATTTTTCCATTTTGCAACAGGATATCTGGCCTTGGCAGAGGACTTATGTCTTTCAGAAAGCCTTTCTAGCTTTTTTCCTTCATCTTTTTTCCCCCCCTTAAATGCTCCCAGGAGAGGGCGTCATTTATGACTGGCTGTAACTGAAATTCCAGAACTCAAGGGTAGAATCTTGCAAAATGCCCTTTAAGCTTCTGTTCGGACAGACTGTGGTGAAAACAAAAACGGTGCGGTGCTGTGTGGTGTGGTGTGGGGCGATGACACCACTGTGTGCAGTTCAGATAAAGAACGTCTCAGTGCAGGGCCTGACCCTTGCTGACAGTGGCAGCTCGGGGGAACGTTGGGATTTAGGAGGACATGCTGCAGCTGGGTAATATGATCAGTGTTTCTTATCAGCAAAATGCTTGTGAAACTGCGTGGTCTTGGACCTCCTGTGCCTCGTAAATTGAAATGGCAGTCCTTCAAATTCACAAATGGCACCTGGCTCAACTAGAACATTGGCTTCGTCAAGGCTGGTCTTTGAAAAGAAACACCTCTCACTTACACGAGCAGAATGAAAAAGGTGTCACTACTTCATTACTACACAAAATCATTTACCAATTCACAAAGGGAAGGGGGGAAACAACACGAATTTGCTCCTGAACAATTGCTCCTGATGGCAGGGTGGGTACCCTGCATGGAAGCCACTGTCACTGGTGTGTGAATGTGAGTGTTAATGAATGGGTGAATGTGAGGCATACAATGTGATGCGCTCTGAGGGCTCGAAGGAGTGGAAAGGCCGTATATAAATGCAGTCCATTTACCATAGCCCTTCAGATGAGACACGACACCCAACACCACCCATCCAAAACTCCTACAATACATCTCTTTCTTCCACTCACCGTGTCTGCCCTCCTCTCTCGCTTTCCCTCTCTATCTCTCTCCCTCTCTCTCTGCCCATGTGTGCACTCTGCACCCCCCAACCAAACCCCCTCAGCTCTGTCACTCGCCATTTCTCAATCTCTCTCTCTCTCTCTCTCTCTGCTCTATTGTCAACGAGGACCTAGTATGTTCACAGTGGTTACTGTAAACTGTTTTGTTTTTCTCTGCATTTATTTTTCTTTATTTTGATTTGTTGTCTTTAATCGTCGTTTATACATTAAGAGTGTAATATGATCTGTTTGTACAAATTGTTTTAATAAAGTATCCTTAAAATTCTCTCTCCCTCTCTCTCTGCACTCACCCCCCCCCCAACCAAACCTCCTCAGCTCTCTCTCTCTCTCTCTCTCTCTCTCTCTCTCTCTCTCTCTCTCTCTCTCTCTCTCTCTCTCTCTCTCCTCTCTCTCTCTCTCCTCTCTCTCTCTCTCTCTCTCTCTCTCTCTCTCTCTCTCTCTCTCTCTCTCTCTCTCTCTCTCTCGGCCAGGACTCGCTGAGCTGTGGCTGGCATCACAGTGTGCTCCAATTCTCTATGGCCATCAAGCCATCAGACAAACACTGCCGGGGGGGACCCAAATGGACAGAACAAGGGGGAGGGGGAGAGAGAGAGAGAGAGAGAGAGAGAGAGAGAGAGAGAGAGAGAGAGAGAGAGAGAGAGAGAGAGAGAGAGAGAGAGAGAGAGAGAGAGAGAGAAAGGTAGAGAGAGAGAGAGAGAGAGAAAGGGAGAGAGAGAGAGAGACAGACAGAGAGAGAGGGAGAGAGAGAGAGAGGGAGAGAGAAAGGGAGGGATGTGTGGCAACACATATCGATTCCCATGCCGGACTATACCACTTTCGGCTCCACCATCACAGAAAGCATGCACACATGCAAAGCACAAACAGCAATGCACATGTTCATGTACACTCTCACGCTTACACACACAGACATTCACATATGAGAATGGATATACACACACACACACAAACACACACCCTGACTGATAGACTGCACATGTCTGTGTCACGTGTGCACCGGCACACTCATCACACACACACACACAAGCTATGAGTGTTGTCTGCGGCTATAGTCTGCACGAGTGAGGTGTTTAAAGAACAGCAGCAGGGTCAGACTGTTTTTTTTAGTAGCAGACATCAGGTGTTACATTCACAGCTCTTGAATTAATTAAATACATGAATTGATAATTGCTTACTGCAATGGACATGCCTTTTATGAACAAAGCTGAAATGAACATTACATTATTACATTATATTTCACTTAGCTGACGCTTTCATTTATTCAAAGCGACTTACAACTATTATTTTTTCAGGGTATTGGTTACAGTCCCTGGAGCAATGTGGGGTTAGGTGCCTTGCTCAAGGGCACTTCAGCCATGGATGGAGATGTAGAGGTCAGGTGGGATTCGAACCGGCAACCCCTAGATTGAAAGACCAACTCTCTAACCACTAGGCCACGGCTGCCCACAGAGTTTGCGCTGCGAACATGCTTTTAAGATAGTACAGCCAAAACAAACAGAAAACACTGATTCTTGAGAAAGTGGTTAAAACAGGTTGTAATGTTGAAAGAAAAAACCTAAGTAAATTACAAAACAATATAGTATTTCCTCGTAGACTAATGTCTTGGCTTTTCAGAAATGCACAAGGCCAATCTCCCCATTTTGTATTTTTTTTTCAGAAATCAGGTTATTCACAGATCATACCTTGTTTTTTGTCAACACCGTCAGACACAATTAAAAGCAATTAAAATTGTATTGATTTGGTTGCACATGTATCTGGAGTTTTTAAGTGATTACGTATATTCTTTGGTTAACACATATGCCTTTGAAAGATGAAAATTCACTTTTGTTCTATTTTAATACTGTTCCATGTGTCTTTGAAATATGTACCGTCATACAATTCTTACTTAATGTCTAAATAGAACAAACATTTTTTTGTTATTTCAAAAATATTCGTGTAGGCTTAAAGCGATGGTTCGGAGTAGAATCACCCTAATGCCATTTGAACCGTGACACCCATCCACCTTTACACCCGAAGTGTTTTCTGCCGCAGACTTACATCAACAGAGTTGCCGTGTTATTCGATGTTTATTCCGGTTAGCTTGACTCAAGCGCATATGGATACTGGGCACCGTCTCCAAACTTTCCCCACAAAAATAACATGTCATTACACCAAACTTCTGCCGTAGCACAAATATGGTCTGTACTCACGAAACGAAGCATTTGGAAGTTTGGAAATAGTCCAGGAGTTTAGTATTATCAACACAAGCTGAATAGCTTCTCTGCTGCTAAAGCTGTGCCAACGTTACTTCCGTCATATGAGACAAGCCCGTAAAAGTCTTCAACAAACTTCCAGACAAGAGTGTTAAAAAAGTTTTCACTGAATTGTGATTAAGGCTTATATTTTCAAGGCAATACTTAAAAGATATTTCAAATCTTACCTACTATCAATTAGACAAGGATTTTCGTTATCAATACTGATGCTGAATTCACTTTTCATTGTGCATATTATGAGCTTCGTTGAGGACTCTTACATGCTTGTCTTAGATGACGGAAGTAACGTTGGCGCAGCTTTAGCAGCAGAGAAGCTATTCGGCTTGTGTTGATAATAATAAACTCCTGGACTATTTCCAAACTTCCAAATGCTTCGTTTCGTGAGTACAGACCATATTTGTGCTACTGCAGAAGTTTGGTGTCATGACATGTTATTTTTGTGGGGAAAGTTTGGAGACGGTGCCCAGTATCCATATGCGCTTGAGTCAAGCTAACCGGAATAAACATCGAATAACACGGCAACTCTGTTGATGTAAGCCTGCGGCAGAAAACACTTCGGGTGTAAAGGTGGATGGGTGTCACGGTTCAAATGGCATTAGGGTGATTCTACTCCGAACCATCGCTTTAAGAACTGAGGGTGGTGACAGTAATATGAGGGCAGTGAAAGTGGCCTGATTATTACCTACATTTAGCAAAATAAGTAGCATTCTCAAGTCAATGGCATCTTGCATAAACACTATATTTTTGTGTGTGCACAGTATGTTTGTGCGTGTGTTTTTTCTTCATTAGTTAGATTCTCTAGGAAGTAGGTCACTGATTCTTGAAAATGTGGCAAAAACAGGTTTTAATTTGTTCAAGTCCAAAATATAGAGGTGTATTATCATAGACAAAGGTCTTGGCTGTGCAGCAAATGTATTGGCAAGCTCCCCATGTTTTACATTTTTCATAAAATAGGCTCTTTCTTGGTTTTGTCAACAGTGCCATACAGAATTAGAAGTAAAGTAATACGTTTACTGTATTAAAGTGAATTACTTCAACAATTAAACATAATTGTAGATACTTACTGTAAGCATATTGTTAAAACACGTGTTTTTTTGTGAACTCCATCAGAGGTCACCACCGTCAGGTTTTGTGACAAAAAACCCTCCAAATGCACCTCAGTGGAGGCTAGAGTATAAGTTTGGATCACAATTATTCCTAACATGTCTGGCAATGTTTCATTAACCAGCACAATTTAGTAAAATATGGAACAAAATGATGAGAGGAACACAATCTGACGGTGGTGACATCTGACAGTGTGAGACAAAAAACACTCTTTATATATCATGCATTGTTTGTTCTTATTAGCCATTTCATTTTTGCTCTGTTTCTTAAGTGCCTCATACCGCTTCTGAAAAAGTATATACTGTATTAGGGTGGTCGTTTAAGGGCGTAACGCAAAAAAAAAAGGTTTCAAATTCCTGAAAAAAATGATGGATAAAAATTGGAAAAAAATAGAAAAAAATAAAGCACTTAGTGGTCTGTGGAATTTCACCTTATTTTTTGCCATTTTTGGGAATATGGGTCTTGCATCAACACATTGCATAGGCATGTCACATCGCAGGAAAATGGAGTCACACCACAGGGAATTCACTGCATTATGGCCATTTTAATCCTTTTGTATACATGACTGACATCTGAGCTCATGCTAACTTGATAATGATATTGTGTTCAATCTTAATATGTGTTTTCATTCATAAAAAAAAACTTTTTTTCCTCCTATAAGAGCAGTCACACCACAGGACACCATAAAATGAACCTAAGCATTGCGTGACAGAAAGATTGCAATATGAAGACATATTAAGAGGTTAAGAGTCACCTTAAACTTCCACAGCACTCTCCAATAACTGAGGTACTGACTGGTTAGGAGCCAGTCTTTAAGACCCTTGTAGTTGACCTTGCAGCTGCCCATTCACAAACATTGACATACATGTCACCCCACAGGACGCAATTTGTGTTATGAAATTGAACTTGTAGTTAATATTACTGTCTTGAGTTTTTTTTCACATTCACATATCTTAATATAAAGTTAATATTTATGCAATCATGCCAAATGCTTCATACATTATTCAAATGTTGTTGGTTAATTTATATATATATCATATTCCAGGTTTCATTAATGTTACAGTCACACCGCAGGATATTTGACATATAAACCTTTACATAAATCTTAACAAAAATGTTTCTTCTCATCTAAGACTAATATGAAACATAATGTACCACATCTTCTTTCATTGACATATGTTTTTTAAAGGAAAAATAACAGTTTTGTAGGTTTTTAACCAATGTTACGAAAAAACAAGGCGTCACGTCTCCCACCCATTAACTAACATTAATGCAATATAATACTATTAAAACCCCAGACGGTGACAGTACCAGTGTCTAAACAAAATAACAAATTGAGGAGAAAATCAGGAATGACAATGACCTTTTGCATACCTGATTTTATTGTCTTTAAAAAAAATCTGACGGTGGTGACGAATATGCTGGACACATTTTGAGCAATCAGAAAATAATAGTAAATATTGGCTTACACGCGCTATGTGCATATCTGTGGAACCACTTCAATATGTCCGTCCACATCATGGTGATATTTTTCAATTCCATAGGTGGTTTTTGTATTGTAAGTCAATTGGGATGATGATGTCTGCCCTTGGGACAGGCGTTTTTACAGGGTGTGGGCAGGTTTATAGCCATGAAAAGTAATCAAATTACACTTAAATATTTCAAACAACTGTACATTTGTGTAACAGACCCCTTGGTCATTACCTGGATCCATTTTGTTCATGAAAATGTAGTTTATAACAGAATTTATATATTTATAACAGAATTAGCACTTTACTGCTGGGACTTCTTTTTGCCAAATTCCCAAGAATCAGTGAAAAAAAACACATTTACATTACAGTTGATTCATACATGGGTTGCATTAGCTGTGGCTGTACCACCCAGCTGTCTTTTCATTAACATGCTTTATGTCCTTGCATTTGTATCAATCGTTTTGTTACCGACAGTCTTTTATGCATAAATTGTATGTGATTTTAATTTCTTTGCTTGTAAACATCTAGCCTGCCTATTTTGGACACCACATGGAAATGAGCATTTATGCTATGATCTGGCGCATTTACATATATGTTTGTATGTATATGTTCATGAATGTGCAATGTCCTGAAAAATAAAAGTAAAGCAAGTAAGTAAGGAAGTAGTATATCAGCTACTAAAAGCATTCAATGGCCCAGTAGCAACAGCAGCAGACACTGGAGGCAGACTCTCTGGGGAAATATCCAGACAATCATCACTGCCATCATACCACACCACTACACCATAGCTCCTACTGCTTTTTATAGCTGAAGATGAGCCAAAAGGACAACAACAATACACAAATAAAAACAACGCAAAACAACCAGCTGCAAGGGAATGAGAGTGAGGAGGTGAGGAAGTTTCAAACCCTGCGTGTTACGTGTAAAAATGAACGGATATGAACGTTAACCCATTTTAGCCTGACCTTTGGTGCCTGGCGCAACATACTGTATGTGCTGCATTCAGGCTCTTGAGATTTGAGGGGTTTTTTAAATTAAAAATGTGGGTATGTTGGGGCTGAATGAACACATTCTAATGCAAAATGAGGGTCCTAGCTTTTAAATACAACTTATTTCATGTTTTTATGTCCTTGAGAGGCTGAAATATTTAGGTTTTAATAGGCAGAGGGCAGATTTTCCCCAAAATGTCTTAGGCATTCAGCAAGCATTTTTTGCAGGTACCTTAGGGTTAAATGAACATTGAATGAACACAACTAGACACCTCCGCCTTCTGGTGGACAGGACACACATGTACCACGAACTAACAAACCAACAAACACACAACAAACTTCTACGATCACATAACCTCCTTGGCGGAAATAATGATAGTTACGCTTTAAAGCCATGTTCCTTTGTCATCATTTTTGAATAACTCTAAAATCTAATAATTCAACAGAAAAGGGCGCACCTTCCATCCCTTTTTTTGTGTACGTTTCGGCGTGAGCCTTTTCCAGTGTGCAACCACTTAAGGAACTTAAGTAGCCCTGAGTGAAGCCTGCTACCTGCTATAATTGACTTTGAATAACTCACCTAGCCATGCCATTTCGTGTCTACTCATGATGTATAGCTGTTGAGATTGGGAACAGTTCATGATCCCCCCGCCCCTCTCATGGCCAACACATTTATATTGATTTTAAAATTCCCCGTTAAGCAGCAGCAATTCATGTTTTCATTGACTGAACAGCACTGAGGTAACTTGTCCACTAACGAGCATGTGTGAGTGAGTAACCATTCATCAACCATCCGCCAGGGCTGCTGCACTGACCCCGGAACAGTGAAGGAGTGGCACATGTGTCAACGGGTCAGTCATGTGTAGGAAAACTCCAGCAGGCTGGAGAACAGAGTGCACTGACCGCACCTCTTGACCTGTGATTGTATTGTGTGTGTCTGTTTTCACTGTGGGCGGAGGACTGGATGGGATCGGATGAGAGGGGAAGAGAACAGAGCAGAGCAGAGGGAGGGGAAGGGAACAGGACATGCTCTGGGGGTGTGGGAGGAGAGTAAAAGATGTCTGTCTGGCCCTGACACACACACACACACACACGGGCGCACACACACACACACACACACACACACACACACACACACACACACACACACACACACACACACACACACACACAGTCACATAGATACGCACACACACACACACGACTATATTTAAAGTAGATTCACACACGCACGCACACGCACACACACACACACACAGAACTGTATTTAAAGTGGATGGCATGCACGGACGCACGCACACACAACTGTATTTAAAGTTGATACACTGGCACGCACACATGCACGCACGCACGCACACACAGACGCAGAGAGAACTGTATCTAAAGTAGATTCAGTGGCACACAAATGGAGGCCTTTCATAGAATGACACAGTTATACCTGCAAATTCTGTCACAGACACACATATTGAAAATAGATCCAGTGGCACACAAATGGAAGGGCACACAAACAGGGCCATATTTTTTATAGAAGGATACGTACATTTATACACACCATGTTCACGTGCGAGCGCGCGCACACATGCACACGCACACACGCACACACACCTGTATTGAAGGTACGTATCCAGTGCGAGACATGGGGGCATTTTTTTTATATAGAAGGATACATTACATACACACTGTGCTCACATAGTGTACATGCACACTCAGTCACAGACACACACAAAACACTGGGACAGACACACACACAGGGACAGGGACGCAGGCACACGGTGTCAGGGCCTTCACATAAAGTACAGAATTTATCTTGCTTGGTTTGTAGTTCTCATTTCTGCAAGGCTTGTGGGCGAAACTGCCAGCTGAATAAATGGCTTTCATTAGAGCTTAAAGGTCTGACCATTTACAAAATGTGAGTGTGTCTGAGAGCGAGAGAGGGGGAGAGAGAGAGAGAGAGAGAGAGAGAGAGAGAGAGAGAGAGAGAGAGAGAGAGAGAGAGAGAGAGAGAGAGAGAGAGAGAGAGAGAGGGAGAAAGAGAGAGTTTAAGGGACAGCGACAGAGAGAGAGGGAGGGGGCGATAGAGAGAAAGACAACGTGAGGGAGAGAGAGAGAAATGTGAGGCAGGCTTCTCAATAAAGACACTCACTATCCACTGATGGGCCTTAAAAACAGTGGGTTTCCGTGGAAACACAGTTGTAATAGACCACGTCCAATGGGCTCCCTTTATCGCCGGCGCTTTCCCGTCGGCATGCCGCTCGCTCAGCATAAGCGGAGCAATAAAACTATGCAAACACGACCGCCGATTCTCAGGGGAAGGCAAGGCAGGGCCAGGCAAATTCATTTGTATAGCGCATTTCATGCACTGAGGCAGTTCCATGTGGTCCACCAACAATAAGCACAACATGAAAAGCAGAGGAATTGAAGTATGATAAAATGAAGTATAATAAAACAAGAGGGATAAATGTGGGGAGTAAGTTAAACTATTTCAAATAAAGCAGAGAGGAAAAGCTACATCTCAAGTTAAAAGCCAGGAACCGTCTACTGTATAAAAGTGTTTTTTTTTCTTTCTTAGATATTCTTAGATATTTTTATTATCGACTTTATTGATGATAGGATAGTATGAGAGATGGACAGGAAGTGAAGGGGGAGAGAGACGGGGAGCGGTCTGCAAATGACCCGGGCTGGGAATCGAACCCCGGTCGTCTGGATGGAAGAAGAGTGCCCTACTGGTTGGCCACGGCAGGGCCGAAAGTGTTTTTTTAAACCAGTGGTCTTAAGCATTTACAAGCAGCACACAACAGGGTTAGTGTGAAGCAGAGTGCGTGGTTGGTCGATATAGTCTATATCCATCCCTAAAACTGGCCCGAAACACATTCAGTGAACTGAGACTGTGTGAGTAGTGGAGAGAGAGAGAGAGAGAGAGAGAGAGAGAGAGAGAGAGAGAGAGAGAGAGAGAGAGAGAGAGGGAGAGAGAGAGAGAGAGAGAGAGAGAGAGAGAGAGAGAGAGAGAGAGAGAGAGAGAGAGAGAGAGAGAGAGAGAGACAGACAGACAGACAGACAGACAGATTGAGAAATGGTAAGTGACAGAGCTGAGGTTTGGTTGGTTGGTGTTGTGGGGCGAGTGCACACATGGGCAGAGAGAGAGAAAAGGACAGACATGGTGAGAGAGTGGAAGAAAGATGTACTGTAGGAGACAGAGAGTGAAAGAGAGAGAGAGAGAGAGAGAGAGAGAGAGAGAGAGAGAGAGAGTGAGTGAGTGAGTGAGTGAGTGAGTGAGTGAGTGAGTGAGTGAGTGAAGTGTAGTGAGTTGCACAGAGCGGTGAGGATAGTGCTGGTGGATGTGGCGTGGCGTGCAGGGGGTAATTGTGGTTTGTTCACTGGTGTGGCTCCAGCGTGAAGCTGCCAGCCAAACACAAACTTTCAACACTCGACTGATCCTGCCTTTCCCCAAACTACCTCACCAGCTGCGTCGATGAACAGAAAGAGGCAAAGAAAAGGAGGGAAGAAAAACTACTACACCCCCCCTTCCTCTCTTTGTCTCTCTCTCTGTCTGTCTGTCTGTCTGTCTGTCTGTCTGTCTGTCTCCCTACCTCTGTTGTGCAAGCGCACATCAAACACAGAACTTTTTTTTTCAAAAATGTCTTTTTAGACTTCATGATGGACAGGACATTATGAGAGGTAGACAGGAAGCGAATGGGGAGAGATGGGGAGGGGTCGGCAAAAGACCCGGACCAGCCGCATGGCAGGCGAGTGCCCTACCGGATGCCCACGGCAGGGCTACAAACACAGAACTTGTTGTTGAGCCAGTAAAAAGGAAGGAAACAATAACAGTAATCTCCCACAGTAGTCTCTGTGACTTCCTGTCTCTCTGGTGGAAGAAGTTGCTTCTGCATATAAATGATCAGTACTGACGACAGCTCTCAGAGACCTTTCCCTTCAGTCCTCACTGGGCGCATTCAGGCCTCCTGAGAACCGTGCCAACTGCCATCATCCTCATGGATGCACACTCTGACCTGCACACAGAGTGCATAGAAGCTAGAGGCATGGCAAGCTCAGAGATCTTTACCCTCAAACCACCGAAGCCTCTCATAAAAGCACCAACACCCCCCCTCCTCAGAAGCTAGAGGTACGGCAAGCTCAGAGGTCTTTACCCTTAAACCACCGAAGCCTCTCATAAAAGAACCACTCAGTCATGTTCTTTGCCGACAACCTCAGTTTACCCTTAGCTATACTCTACAGCCACATGGTCAGGACAAAGGTCTTTGCCTTCAACCCCAAGAACAGAAACCCCTCCGATACAGCAGGCTTTAGGAGGCACCAATTAACCATTAATTAATTTCAACATTCTCATCTTAACTGCAGCCTCAAAATAGGCTACGTGCGGCTCATGCCAATATACCACTGCAATGCACTACAATGCATTCAAGTCAAGTCAGCATTTATTGTCAGTTTCTTCATATGCACAGGTCATACAAGAAAATGGAAATTATGTTTTCCCTCTATACCATGAAGGATATAGACATACACAAGACTGACATTTACAGACTGACATCAAAGTGCAAGACAGGAAAAGTGACCAATAACAGTAATTCCTGCCAGACAACCCTACAGAACCCCTGGCAGTAACTTGAGAGCTGAACCCTGCTGTGCCACTGAAGAGCAGTCACGGCCAGGTCCTAATCATCATCATCATCATCATCATCATCATCATCGTAGATACCACAGGGGATCTGAGCCGCAAGGGCCGCACAGCACAGCATATTGGGTGCATGCAAAGTACAGGACAGAGGAGTGGGGGCACGCAGAGTGCAATAGGGGCTAGAGGCATGCGTACAGCCACACTTCTTTTGGGGAGAACAGTAGAGAGTCAGTAGAGGAAGAATGGAGGAATACAACCAGGGAGTAAAGAGGAGGATGAGTAGAGCAGAACTGTGGGGTGTATAGAGGAGTTAGGGTTGTGCAATATATCGAATTAATTTTGTGATATCAATATTGCTGAAAAGTGTAGGTCTGCACACTGCCGATAAGCTCCAAAAATAAACTTTATTATTTAAAATGCAACGTTTCGATCACACTGGATCTTCATCAGGCATGATGAAGATCCAGTGTGATCGAAACGTTGCATTTTAAATAATAAAGTTTATTTTTGGAGCTTATCGGCAGTGTGCAGACCTACCTTTTTCAACTATCTGATTTTTTTGTCTGGCACCTGCAACAAGTGTTTTTGGATGTGCGCACCCTACCCAAAACTATATCAATATTGCTGTCAAACAATATCACATTTCATAATATCGTGTGGAAAAAATATTTTTGTTATTTGTCTATGCTGCCAAAAGGTACCTCACGCCAAGTTAGGGCTGCACGATTATGGAAAAAATTACAATCACGACTATTTGGGTCAAAATCACAATCACGATTATTAATCACGATTATTGATTGTTTTCCCACATTTTCTTTTAAATTAAAAGAAAATGAAATATAACCAAGAATTAATTATATACCGGATGAATAAAATAAAAGTATATTGTAATAATTATGTAAGAGGCAATAGCATGAAACTTAGGTAGACAGATCTCTGGCCAGAAACATCAGCCTGTCAGTATGTTCTGGCTTCAAGGACATTCGAAGGCAATTCACTATTGTCACGATTAAATGTCGATTTCGATATCACGATTAAATCATGATTTTCGATTATTTTCGATTAATTGTGCAGCCTTACGCTAAGTGCAATGCATTCCCCTCAACTTGATTTTTTGCGAGCACAGAGCAGACTTGCTACTCAACACTCATGCAGAACAGTGGCCCTCCAGTCACACTGCTGAAGGGAGGGAAGATTGTGAATTATTTAGCGCCTATCATCTAAACAAAAAAAACATGATATCAATATTGACTGAAATTATCGTGATATTGATTCTTCTCATAATCGAGCAGCCCAATAGAGGGAACAGGGGGCACGCACAGTGCAACAAGGGCTAGAGGGCATGGCGCAGGTGAAGAGAAAAGGAGGAGTGGATGAGGAGAGGAGTGGAGAAAATGAGCATAGAGAAAAGTACTAGAGTCCAAGGAGTACAGGAGAAGAGCAGTGGAGCACAAAAGAGACAAGGTGAAAGACAAAGCAGAGGGATGGAGAAACGGATCAGAGAGAACAGGAGTACTGGGGTGCATTTCTCGAAAGCATAGCTGTTAGCAGTTAGCAACTTGGGTAGTTGCCAAAGGGAAATTGCATTGCAAACGATAAAGTAGCTAATGAAGTTAGTAACTATGGTTTAGAGAAATGCGCCCCAGGAGAGGTGCAGGGGAGCACAGAAGACACAAGTAGAGCGGTAGAGCAATGGAACAGAGGGGAGTACAGCGGAGAGAAGCACAGAGGAGTAGTACAGGAGGCGAGAGGTGCAGCAGTGGCACACACAGGAGTGTTGAAGGAATGTAAGGGCCAGCGGCGTGCAGTGCCACGGCTAAAGGTTGTGACCATGTCAGGCCGATTGGGGCACAGCACAGCACGGCTGAGAAGACTCTTGCTCTTTTCCTTCCCTTTTTGCCATTGTTCTCTCTCTCTCTCGTAACTTTTTTTCTTCTCTGTACATTGCTCTCCCCTGTCTGCCTCCCATTACCTCGCTTATATAATTGCTCGTTTCCCTCTTTCTCTCCATTACTTTCTTTCGGTTTTACTTCCTCTACTTTCTGTTTGCTTTGTCTAAAGCAATTTCCTCCCAATTTGCCAGTCCTCTTGTCCTCTTTTTAAATTTCCCCCCTTTCAAAGTCTCCCTTTCATTCTGAGGCAACTTGGCACGGCATAGCTACTGTAATGTCTGTAGCCTACTGTAAAAAAAAATCTGTGAAATTGAAGAAGCTTTTCTTGCTACAAGCATGCAGTTGTGTACGTATGTGTCAAAACTAAATAACTAGAAATGCACTCAGAGAGTGTAGACCTCCGCCAATGAAGCTGTTTGATAGAACATTTGACTATGTTACACCCTATTTTTTTTTCCAAGCTAGAAACTGGAATGTCAAAATTCGCCATATCCCGCAATAGGGAATATTTTTTTTTTAAAATCTTGGATCTGGACCATGTTCAGGATCACCACCACCAAAATGTAATCACCTGTTCCTCTTGTCATTTTCAACAACTCCACAAAGTTTCATCCAAATCTGTTCATAACTTTTTGAGTTATCCTGCTGACAAACAAACAGACAGGCAGACAACGCGACCGAAAACATAACCTCCTTGGTGGAGCTAACAACGTATAGTATACACAGGATTCCAGACAGCCGGCCTCAACTGTCATTATCAGTCATGCTGAGGACACAAGTTTCATGAGGCTCTGTGTTATCATCAGTTCTGCCACAAACAGCCAGAATAACTGCTCGGTCAGATAAACAGCCGGAAGGAAGCAGTCCTCTTAAAGGCACAGGAGGCTCATTGACGTTTTTTAGAAACAGACGTCAGGTGGTACAACCACAACTGATGCCACTCTTGTATAAATGTAAGAAATAAATTAATATTTGGTAATTAATATAAGCAATGAATTATTTTCTTGGGTTTTTTTTTTTTTTTTTTTAGATAATCCCAGGCGAAGGATACCCACCTTGCAGACAGCACCCACTATGTCACTAGTATCGTTTTGTCAAACACAAACTAGTTTGATCTAGGGTTGTCGTATCGGATCGGATGGATCGGATCGGCTGCCGATATTGGCAAAAAATGCGGATCGGTATCGGATCGGCATGCAGGGAAAAATCCGATCCAGAATTCCGATCCATTTTCTTGTTTTGTGTTTATTAATATCTGAAAAAACAGATCAGTTTCTCATTAAAAACCATTGTGTATTACTCAAATTCACCTAATTCAGTTGGCTAGTTGTTACTAAGAGTAAAAACCCTTTTCAACATGACTGTGACAACAAAGTAAGTAGGCTAAATAACTTTCAACTTACGTAAATACTCCGATAGGCCGGTATCCGTATCGGCCGGTATCGGAATCGGATCGGAGGTTAAATAAAGTATCTGTATCGGATCGGAAGGAAGTGCAAAAACCTGGATCGGGACATCTCTAGTTTGCTCTTCTCACGGTTCCGGGCTATCTAAAGGTCATTCATTTAGAAATTTCTGACACCAAGATATTTTCCAGAGCCATTTTCACTTTCCAATTTCATGACCAGCATTGTGAACATGTATTTGTCTAAGATGTGTCCTTGAGTGTCTTTTTGAAGATGGTTTAATGGCTGTTTTTTTGCAGTTTCTAGTACTATTATCATCCCTCAGCTTTGCAACTCCACACATCATAGAATCTTGTAAGATGGAATAAACTGGTTTTGCAGACAGACCTGCCATCATTCAAAGACGTGTGTGAGTGTGTGTGTGTGTGTGTGTGTGTGAGAGAGAGAGAGAGTGTGAGAGCGAGAGAGAGAGAGCGAGAGAGAGAGAGAGAGTGTGAGAGCGAGAGAGAGAGAGAGAGATATGAATGATGGCTTCGTGTACTGCTTAGGATGGGGGCGCCATGAATGATGGCATAGTGTACTGTTTAGGATGAGGGCGCCAGACTGATGGGGCTACATGAGGACCAGAGGGAGAGATGATGGATGAGGAGGAAGTCAAATTGGCAAAATGATGACAGTACTGTAAGTAAGCACACACACACACTGTCAGGGGTAGAAGAGGAGTGTGAGTGTGTGTGCGTGCGTGTGCGTGTGCGTGTGTGTGTGTGTGTGTATGTGTGCGCATACAGGAAGTTGAATACAAACATTTACCAGACATTTGGCAAATAAAAATTGTGAAAGTCAACAATAAATTGCCATTTTATCTGTATCTAAAAAAATCCACCTGCCACTTTCATAATTTTTCAAATTAGTCATTC
This sequence comes from Engraulis encrasicolus, assembly GCF_034702125.1. Lineage (NCBI taxonomy): Eukaryota > Metazoa > Chordata > Actinopteri > Clupeiformes > Engraulidae > Engraulis > Engraulis encrasicolus. The sequence goes on from NC_085871.1 coordinate 24,522,033, forward strand.
AGACTGTGTATTGGGGTTAGATTTGAAAACTAATAGGCATGGTTCGAACGCTGTGTAAAGAAAAAGAAGACAGTCATGTAAAAAACAACCTACGCAGCTGCAGCTGAGCTTAACATCTCTGCACTTGGACCACACGCCAAATTACACTGTACTGCCACAAAAGACAAATAAACATCTACTCTGTTTACATTTCATCCTCGGTTGTAAAGCCAACCGAGCAGCAGAAACCCAAGTAAGCTGATTACTGTTGGCCATGTGTGTCCACTACTATGTCTTGTATGACAGCACGTGTACCTAATGCACCTGAACTGCACTCAGAAAGCCAAGAAAGCCCACACACTACTGTATACGGACTCAAATGAAAGCTTGCTACAAGACTAACCAGCTTGAGGCACTGTAAAGCAGGGTTACATTGCTTTGACATTAATGCTTGACAACAAACACCTACCACCTTGACTAGTTCCTCTGAAAAGATAAAAGATTATGTTATCTGAATGCAATTCATAAAGTTACTTTACAGGAAACATTTATATTTTTTTTCTTTTGGGGGAGTTGTGTATTCCATATGAAACTGCACAACATGGCCTTTCCAATAGTGATCATGTGTCTCCGATATAGGCTAATCCTCCAGCCACCTTGACTAGCAAATCTTCTGAGCAAAATGCTGCACAGGCTTTTCTTACAACTTTCACCAAATTCACCTTCACTACTGGACTATTCTCAGAGAATAATTACCATTTATTTTGCATTTTTCATATCACGTAGGTGTATGTCTAGAGATCGGTTCGATGGAACTCTTTTTTTGTGATCTTTGATATCAGTACACTACAATGTAAAACAGATGGATGATGAGACTTCAAAAGTGTAGACACCAAAGTGATTTTGTGTTCAACTGATTTAAATGGAGGGAAAACTGGACCTATCCAAAGGTCACAGGCCTATCCTGTGGTGCCCGCCGACTTGCCTGTCTGAAAGTCGATACAAATCCAAATAGGTCTACTGAGGTCAGATTATCGTATGGCAAGTTTTTTTTCCCCCTTCAGACTTTTCTTTTGTTTATTCGCCTACAAACGTTTCGGGCAGAGCACTTCCTCAGCGTGTAATTTACTCATTTACTCATCTACCATATGTTTTATCTGGGATTCAGCACCCGGTTAAGAACTATGTTAATAATTAGGCGACAGTGTGAGCGCGTCTCCTCCACTTTACAAGTTTTTTTCCTACACAATGTTTGTTCTGGTGTGTCAGCCAGAAGTCGTAAGTGGCAATCTCTGACAGCGGTCCGCGAAAGAGAGAGCCACCATTGGCCTATTAATGACTCATTTAAAGGAACAGTCCACCTCATTGCAGGAAATATAGTCCTATTATAGTCATTATAGTCATATTAAGCATAGCAATGGAAGTCTATTGCTACCAAATAAAACCTCATCAAATATACTTTTAACACCACTCGAAACGCCTATTCAATTCCCTCCAGTGATCACTTGTGGCTTGACATAGGCCTACATATTTTTCTCCTCTAAAGCATGAAACTGCAAAATGCCATTTCTGATCATTTCCAACTTATTTTTTGAGCATCATTCATTGTGCATGTGCAAATCCGATTATCTCTCTCCTGCGTTTTGAGAGAACCAAGGTGATGGCAAACGCAGAGACGAGGGCAGGGCCAGGCGGTGCAGATGCAGGGCCGGATTAATACACAGGCTAGATATGGTTGCAGCCTAGTGCCCCCCCATCTGCTTGGGGGGCCCTGATTGCCCAAAAGCACAAACAAAAATGCAGAATTTTGATAAGATATTGAAAAATGCATCTCTTGTGACAAGTATAACTTTAAATCTTGTTAATACTTCAAAGTATGACACTGTCTATGAAAATTTGCCATGAAATTTCCCCTCTGTGGTTGCCCCAGAGCAACCTGTAGCCTAAGGGCCCCGGGTATTCTTAATCCGGCCCTGTGCAGGCGTGACATGTGTAGTATGGGCCCAAAGAACACCATCACCACCTCCAGTCTACACACACACAGCCAGGCCCCAGCAGGCCAATTTCAAGACGGAGCTTTGCCTGTTCTTTCGTGTCTGCCCGTCTGCTCACAGGATGAAAACCAATTACGGCGAAATTGCTTTTCTGTTCTCCACTGGGCCAAAGCATGTCCACGGGACTGACGCGGATCACAGAGATGAGGAGGAGGAGGAGGAGGGTACCTTTTGCCAAGCATGTCAGAATGTGGGGATAAAAAAGGAATAAAATGGAAAAAAGAAAAAAAATGGACAGACTCATTCTGGTCCGGACATGCTACACCACCACTCACAGCTCGTGGTTGAAATGAGGGGCTAAAATGCCTGGATAAGCATGGCAAGGCAAGACGAGAGGTGAAAGCTTGTTTTGCTCTTTCATTTTTGCCTCTTTTTTCTTCGTCTTCCTCCCTCGCTCCCCCTCTGGGCTACCCCTTTCCCAGATGCCCCATGACATGGTGCAGGGGAGGATCTAGCCCTTTTGGGGCCCTAGGCGAAATATAAACATGGGGCCCTCAAAAGACATTGTATAGACATACAATTCTGTGTTTTAGTGCTATTTTAGTGTTTGTCTCATATATATATGACTGGTGTCTGGTATGACAGTTGGGGCCCCTATGGAGGGCAGGTTTGGTCCGGGCCCTAGGCAATTGCCTAGATTTGCCTAATGGAAAGTCTGCCTCTGACATGGTGCTAAGCCACCTTGCACAGTGAGTCACAGGCAGGACAGGGCTTCCGTCACAGTGTGATGCGTTATGGCAGACCCATTGCACAGCTTACACGATAGGACTCGCTAACACTTTAGAGTAGCGGTTCCTAAAAAGCTTTATAAACACTTGGTAAATAATCAACCAATTATAGACAAAACATTTACAAATGTTTGTGAAATGAGAAAGAAACAGTGGGAGCATTCCAATATGCGGACTTGCGTCCTCCACTTGTGCTTGTGACCTCGAACCAATGAGTAATACGTTGTGATGACATCACAGAAAACAGCATTGGCTTTCAATATCTCGCAATAGCTCGATTCTAATGTCATTTTCTCATTTGCAATTGGGATGGTGAATGAAGAACAATCTCCAAAAAGTTGACGTAGCTATGCCAACAGTGGGGAAACTTTATTGTTTTCTTCATGGAGGTGGGGCATCAGCAAAATGCGAGGCCACAAGCACAAGTGGAGGACGGGAGTCCGCATATTGGAATGCACCCTATGTTAACACAGCAGACACAACACAGCAGTCCTCAAAGTTTGTCCTCCAAAGAGCAACAGTGATGAAACGACTGACTAGAGAACTGTACAGCAGGCCAACACACTTACAAACTATTCCAGCAGAAGATGAGAGCAGCTGTAGGTTGGTTGTTATTACTAATTTACAAACATTAGCCCTTATTTGTTTGCTATGTGGCCGACCCGGGTTCGACTCCCTCCCCGGGCCCTTTGCCAACCCTTCCCCATCTCTATCTGCCAACTCACGCCCTGTCATTACCTTCACTATCCTGCCAAATAAAGGCAATAAAAAGCACAAAAAAGTTAAAAAAATGGTTGCTTGTTTTTTTGTGCAAACATTAGTACATGTTTTTGTTCATAATTAGTTCAGAAGTTAATGTTCTAAAGTCTTAACAAAGCTTTATAAGGCACCGCTATTCTCCCCAATGTGTCTCATCACTGAATTCTGCTTAAAAAATAAACGTTAATACATGGACTCTAATCAGAGAATTTTTCGATGGTATACATATCTTGAGTGCTAGGAGATAAAGAGTCTTTGCATGGCCAAAGGATGAAACGAAAGCCTTGCAGTTTTTTTTTGTATAATTGACCTTTGGACCTTTAATTGACCTTGGGTGGAAAGGTAATGACGCACATTATTTCACCAATGGAAGCTTGTAGTTTGTTAGAATACATCTGACACGATTGGCTATGTGGGCTGCGTAGGCCTATATGCCAAATTATACATTCCTAACGTCAAACAAATGGCCATGGGCAACCGTACCCAGACTTTTTATATCTCAATTGTGATATACTGTAGTCTGGTGGTGACCAGGCAAACATTTAGCACTGCTTTAAAGGTGCTCTGTGTAATATTTATATCAGTTTATTTCCAGAATTCATGCTGCCCATTCACAAATGTTATACTTTCCACAAATACTTGCCACCACCATCAAATCCCAATTATTCATAATAACTTGAAAAATTGCACTTTTCATACATGAAAAGTGGGATCTTCTCCATGCTCAGCCATTTTGAAATTCCAGAAATAAACCTTTTTAGCTGCAAAACATACCGTACTTTGGTCATAGTAGTAAATATTAGTTTATTATTTAGTAAATATTCATGAAAGGATTACACTTGCCAATAGGCAGCACAGTTTCACTGAGCAGCATAATTGAAATACCTACTCTGGCAGGCCCGGATTAAGGTGGGTCTGGGCCCCGGGGCAAGGAGATTGCAAGGGGCCCCCCTCCCCCCTTCCAGTGGCTCAGGGGCCCTTTGATAGCCGTCCCCCGTGGCCCAGGGGCCCTCTGATTGCCGTCCTCCGTGGCCTAGGGGCCCTCTGGTTGCTGTACGACATGGCCCAGGGGCCCTCTGGTTCCTATGTCCTGTGGCCGAGGGCCCTCTGACTGCTGTCACTCCCCCCAGCCCATTTCAGTTAACCCTTATAGACTAAAGAAGTACAACTAAAGAAGATCCTAGAATAGAGGGCTCTATCGCAATCAGCATTGACATCGGTATCTGGATTGTTGTTGGGGCCCCCCCTGGGCCCCCTGGATCCATGGGCCCTGGGGCGCCAGCCCCACTCGCCCGGTCGGTAATACGGCCCTGTACTCTGGTCACCATCCTACACAGACAGCGTACCTTGAAGTACAACTACTGCACACATGGACCTTAGTATACCAAATTGGCAATAAAACATGACTTGACTTGACTTGACCAACAGCTCACCTTAGTCCGGTTGCAGAAGGGGGAGAGCGAATGGCAGGGTCGTAGGAGTCAAAGTAGGTCATTGTCCAGGAGAAACTGCAACAGGCCACTCCAGCTAAGGAGGAAATGATCAACATACTCCAAAACCCTGAAAACATAAACAAAAAAAGGCTTGGCATAATATTTGTACACATCTGAACTTGAGTACATACATGAAAGCACATGACAGTCCCTATTAACAAGCAAAAAGACAAGTCTATATATACAGTACAGGCCAAAAGTGTGGACTCACCTTCTCATTTATGCATTCTCTTTATTTTCTTAGATGTTCCGTGTGTATTTTCATGGAGGGCATCAAAACTGCATGAACACATGTAGAATTATGTGCTCACCAAAACTATCATTATAGCTGTTGTCCAACAGCAATGTCAGCTGTCTAACCACCTGACGTCAACACGGCACAACTGATGGCCCCACACATTTCAATAAACTTATTTTTGTCTATTTTCAAGTAAAAATGTCCAGTCAATCATGTCAATTTTAATTGAACGTTAAAGTCCTCCAATAACTCACTAGAATTGTAGAACTAGAGTTTTGAGACCTAAAACCTAGTTTTAAACACTTGCCAATACAAGCATTTTACACCTTGAGTCACAGCCAGTTACTTGGAGAGGTCAATCATGTGTTGGAGGGAATCTGTGGCACGGTTTTTCACTCTTACTTTTTGTACCACTGTTTCACCTAGATAACCAGCTATGCTTGACCAAATGATCCATTATCAGATCAAGAAAATATTTCTTGCATTGCCTATATACTTGACTGACTGTGTACTTTTACTCGGAAATAGACAGAAAAATAAGCTTGCTGAAACGTGTGGGGCCCTCAGGTTTGCTGTGTTGACGTCACTGTTTGGCATTTTTTTTTATATTTTTCTAATAATTGTTTTTATTTTTTAAATATTTTAATTTGTTTGTTAAGCACATAGGCCTACATCCGTTCATGCAGTTTGATGCCCTACCTGAAAATGTACTATGTTCTGTACATATCCACACAAATAAAGATAATTAATTCAATTAGAAGGTGAGTCCACACTTTTGGCCTGTACTGTATATAGGGTGTGTGTGTGTGTGTGTGTGTGTGTGTGTGTGTGTGTGTGTGTGTGTGTGTGTGTGTGTGTGTGTGTGTGTGTGTGTGTGTGTGTGTGTATATTATATTTATATATTTTTTTCAACAAAAAAAAAGCTTAGAATAAAGGGTAATACTTTACTTCACGGGACCGTCATAAGCATGACATGACAGTGTCATAATAACAGTGTAAAAAGTGTCATGAAAATGTGGCATTGTTTGGTCTGTCTTTAACTGGTCTGTCTTTACCATAGCCGAATGTGACTTATTAACAACAGCCACAAAAATGTTTATGATATGTTTATGACACCATCATGTCATGCGGATGACGCCGACATCAAGTCAGTTTTAGTACAAAGTTTTTGTCTTGCCAGAATGTCTACAATAAAGATAACTTCATTTAGGCCTACACTGTTTTATGTTTTTTTGCACAACATGCAGCCCTGCACTTTCCACATGAGAAAGCTGGTGGGACTTGCCCCATTTCACTTACCCAATAATTTCACTTCTGTTCCGTCTTCTTTCATTATTTTTTCCGTTTTAAGCTCTGCAAAGTACAAAAAACATTTTGTTTAACAGTTCCTTCATTGCATTCCAAGTTGTACAATGTAATACGGTATGACTTGTAATAAATGCGCCACTATACAGTGCTGCTAGTTTCTCTTACCTTTTAAGATGATATAGACAAATGCAAAAACTAATGCAATAGCAGACGCGACGATGACGCATAGAAGTATAGCTAGTATTCGGGCAGTCCAGTGTTGTTCACAACACTGGTTTTGCTGTCCGCCTGGCTTTGTATTTATTGGGACTCCTTGATGCGATGTTTCATGAAAAGAAGCTGTTTGAAAGTTAGTTCCATCTACTTCGCGTAGTTCTATGCCGGAGTCCTTTGGCGACTCTTGCGTAAAAGTTAGCCTCCGCGCTAAAGGCTCCGTTGCCAACCTGACACCATCAGTGGTCGCGGCGTTATCAACTCGGGGCATCGCTAAATTCTGCCGAGTACAAGTTGACAACCTGGATCGTAAAGTGTACAGCTTAAAAATGTTCGGCGGTCACGATTGCCAAATGCCACCATTGGCGACAGCTAGCTCGTTGCCTAATGCTAGCGCTACCTGAGGTTTCTGGATGCCATCCAAACGCACCTCCAAAATTGTTTCAGTATTTGTTAGACAAAAACACAACACAACAGCTGCAAAGACGTTTACGTGTAAGTGACATTTCCGCATGCCTAGAATTCAACCAATTGTGGAAACTTTCCATGTGCGTAAAAAAATAAGCCCCGAGGCTGTTGTAAGGTTTGTTCAAACTTTTTAAAACACCGCGGCTTCAGCTTCCGCGTCCGACGGGAAACACCGCCCGTTGAACTTCTCACCAATCGCAATCACAGGTCTTTTGTGAGTTTATGAGGTGACAAGCAATTCTTTGGATCTGGTACCTGTCTGTCAAAGAATAAGACACGGGGGCTGTGAACTCTGCTTGAACTATCTGACATCGCACCTAAGGGTGTCAGCCCTTGCTGTTTGATTCGGGGTGGGGTTTGTGGAAGTATAAGTCTCGTTACAAATGTAATTACACCACCACTGTTCCAGCCATATGATGTTACATGGTTGCAACTACTGGTGCAAGCTCCGTGAACCTAGCGAAATTAGCGAGTCTCCCAGCGAAAATAGAACGTTCGCTCAGGCGGAAACGGACCGCAAATTAAGTCAAAATAAAACCAACTTCAACTCTGCTCTTAAACTCTATAAAAACGCAATGAAAACGAAAAACTGACGGCATGCATGTCGAAGTAGAAACACAACTTTCATATGAGGCAAGGAGGTCTACATAAGGGGAGAAGGTGGTTCCATAGAACTCCATTCAACGGTTTTGATGCAACCGCGGCCGATTTACTTCCGCCTCCAAAATACGGAAGTGAAATAATCACCTTGGCAACGTTGAGCTACATTGCTGATAGGTCAACATCGCTGACAGCGCCAGCCAATCCGAAAACCCCTACTTGAAGTCATATGTCCCGCCCTCCCACCCAATGCTGCCGCGCCGTTAGATGAAAATATGTCATGGCGTCTGAAGATATTGAAACAAGTTTTCAGCTGTGGAAATAGTCAACACCGAAAACCTTGATTGTCACAAAACCACCAACGCAAGTTGAGATACAACTGGTGATCGGTAAGTGTGGAGAATAGCAATATGATATTTATGTAATGGTACTAGGGCCAACGAAATCTTGAAGGGCTTATGAAACATCATACGGTAATATTATTTAGCTTAGCGGCTAACCTGAGCCAGCCAAATGGCATTAGATCTAACTTACTTAACTTCACCACCTTGTAACGGCATGTTGTAATGTACAGACACATTGTACAGTTGCAAACTGAACTGTACACGGAAAGTGCATATGTGCTATTTGGGGTCTTCGTATTATTTGGCCGAAAACTATTATTCAAGTCTTCAATGTAGGCCCTATCTCAGTAGCATCATTGAAGTTGTGCAGGCGAGAGCCCTTGGATGTTCGGTTTCACGTTGAATATTTTAACATCTGCGACCATTGGCGTTAAATATTATTAGGTCATTGTCTGCCACACCAAGTTAACCCCCTATACGGACATTTAGCATATGTACTCACAGCTGCTGTGTATAAATCCCTCTACAAATTACGTGCAAAACAATTAATTAAACCTTTCCGTTTGACAGACACAAACCATGGAGGTTGAAGAAAGGCTCCTCATCATCAAGCTGTCATCCAGAGTGAAGATTGCAGTCAAGCAATCATGACCCCCCTCCCCACAGTTTTCGAGAAGATTCAGAAAAAAAAAAAACCCTTCTCATTCTTAAATCATATTACTAAAGTAAACGGTAGGCAACCCAAAACCTTTCAGTTATAAAGCATAGGTAATACAGTACTATGACAATTACACCATCTGGTATTTTGAGTACTTGAAATTCAGATTAAAGTGAAATCTTGACTTCAGTGTCTTCTTACATGTGTGCTTTCTAAACGTGCAAATCATTATGTGGACGATCTTTCCCACTTCTAAGAAATGCATTACTTCAATTCTTAACATTTGTCTGGACATTCGTCTAAACCAGGGGTAGGGTACCTTTTTCATTGGGCCACTTCAAAGTCCTTCAACGACCATGTAAGTCCTCCAAGGGCCGTACTATGAACACAAAACAGGATTTCCCCCAGCTTTTTTGGCCTATATTGAAGGTGGCCAGCTTTACAACAGACCCCACCTTCTCTTGGTCCCTTGAATATAACTTAATTGTATTGCTGATGTAATTTCTAAGATGCCTTTACAAAATATATATATCATATTTGACTTAAAGCTGTACAACATTAAAATAATATTGGGTAGCGGATAAGATGGCCTGAGGGGCCGTAAACGGCCCTTGAGGCATGGTTCCCCACCCCTGACCTAAACAGATGTTGTAACAACAGTGTGTTACCAATATTGAAAAACAATTCAGAAACAAAATGTGTGTGATGTACTAGCATTTATTAAGTGTGTTTCATAATTGCAACGATTTCACAATGGTGGTCGACAGCAGATCCTCTGGGGTGAACTTGTGGTGGTAGGATGCAGGCAGGAGCGTACTGTACACATCTTCAGCTGTAACAATAAACACAAATCCAATAGCAAAATAATTAATGTAAGAATCATACCATCACATTAAGTGAAACGAGAGCTTAGTGTGCAGACTTGATTTTCAGCAACCAAATAAGGTACACGCAAAGTTCTCAGGAATATGTAGGCCAAGGGTAGACAGCCTATGTGACGTCGAGTGCCAATGACCGTACCACCCCTTAGCCATGCAGAGAGCTTAGGCTTAGAACAGCAGTAGTACACCTCACTTCCCAAGCACATAACATGTCTCATAGCAGTAGTGTAGGTATGTTTTTGATATATTGATATGTACTAATGTCCCCTCAGACTGCTGTGCATACCGAGATGATCTGACCGGTGGTGGTGGAGGTAGTACACCTCACTTCCCAAGCACATAACATGTCTCATAGCAGTAGTGTAGGTATGTTTTTGATATATTGATATGTACTAATGTCCCCTCAGACTGCTGTGCATACCGAGATGATCTGACCGGTGGTGGTGGAGGTGGTTTGGTTTGGGTGCTGGCATGCAGCGAGGGGGTGTCACACAGACGACTGTGATGTGCCCTGAAAGACAAACAGAATATGCACCAAATCAAACGCAGTGTTGGGGGTAACGCATTACAAAAGTAATTAATTACGGTCAGGTTTCCCAAACTGGGGTGTGAGCACCCCTGGGGGTGCGTGGCCTACCACAAGAGGACCATCACTTAGGGGTTGCGCAAACCACATTGAAATGTACAAGGGGGTGCACATGGAAAAAAGTTTGGAAACCACAATGTAATGCATTACTTTTGTAAATCACCAGATCCATATTTTGGCAATTATTTTGGCTAAAGTAACTGAAGTAATGCAAAATAACTGTAATGGCCTACATACATTTAGTAATATTATGATGTGAGGGATAATTTTTAAATGACAGTAACGTGTAATCGGTAATGTATTGCAGCTTTTCAGTAACTTGCTGAACACTGATCAGACGACACAAAAAGCAAGTTAGGCCTATGTGCATCCAAACATTCTGTTTATAAACATTGATCAGCTCAAGACACTTACCTTTCTCCAAATGCCAGATATCAAAGGGTCAGGTGGTGTTGTGATGCTGTCCTCTTCCTCCTCTAACCTGGATGTTTTACTTGACCTTGGTTGGACTGGTGTTGAGGTTGAAAGGGTCCGTGGTGCATCTGTTTTTATCTTGACACTTCTCTTTGTGGAAATCTCACTGGAATGGCACCTCTATAACAACATAATAAGCTACAGATAAGTCAAATGAGGCACACACGATGTTCCCAGGAATATAGGCTAATGGTAAGGCATTTCACTTCACATGCAACATTTGACAGTGTCATACCATTAGTACAGGTATATGTTTGACACATTACTAACCGTTGCTCTGGTAGTGATAACGCATGCCCCATCGACGGCTGATCTTCTGGCTGTTGGTGGAGGTGGCACGGTTTGGATGCTGAGCGAAGAGCGTTACACCGACGCCTGAAGTGCTCTGAAAGACAAGCAGGATACACACCTAATCAAACGACACAACGCAATACATCCAGCCGCTTCCATTTAGACGACGTGGCATTGATCGCAATGTTTTGAGTGAAACAGCAAAACTGACTAGACAGAGCATCGTATCCTATGTCCCATCAGTCCTTATATAACTGGTTCTAATGAGGCGATTTTTTTTACTCAAAAGCCATAAAGTGCGATGGCATTGAATATCTGCGGGGCCATGCAAGTACAGACGGTCCTTGCATTGTTTGAACAGGCCTGTAGTTGAGTGGTGCTAGGGGAAATTCTGGGTTGTCTATTATGTGCTCGAAATGCATTAAACAAATTGTTTATATTGTTCTCGGGCAATGTTTATCTCTCCTCTGAGTCAACCGTATAGCAGCTGGTGAAATCACACACACACGACCATGCATGCTAGCTACAGAAAGCAATATCTTTGCACCAAGAAGACGTTGACAGGAGTACGATGAGCTATTTGCAGATTACGGTACGGAGGGAGGGTGTCTACACATGCATCTGATGCACGCCAAAACATACACGCTTTGGTCATAATACTAATGACATTCAACTTAGAATTAAGTTGCTTAACAAATCGACAGACCAAACACAGCTAGAGCTCTATTTACATATTGATCAACAAGAGCTAATAACAAGCTAGCATATCGTACACCTCAGTCATTTTGGTCATACAGCCACAGAGCTCTTGTACTTTTTTTTAATTTTACTTACCAAAACTGCAGAGCTTCCGACAGAATACGGATTAGTACATCCAAAGGCACAACAAGACCTAAGTATTAGGAAAGTGAATCAATGAAATAATCCATCAAACTCGTGATGAAGTTGTTCAAAGTAGGGACTTCCCTGGAGGGACTTTTTGGCACGACACCGGCGCGGGACTGACTGAGTCGAACGTCTCCTTGACGACGCCCTGTCAATCAAAAAATAATTCTAAAGAATGTCAACTGTCAATCAACCCAGATAACAGCGCTCATTGGTCATTTAAACTATTTTAATAACACTTTCAAACAAGGGGTCGGTCAAAAAAGAATACCGGGGTGGTTGAAAGGGACGGGAAACTATCGTTTGAAAGAAACAGAGCATGCATGGTATGAATTGCTTCGGAGGTACATTGCTTTAAGTCGCACATAGAGAAGCATGGAAAAAGGCACTCTACTCCCTACTTCCGCCGCCAACATGGCGATGTCCCGCCCCCCGCCGTTGCATCACAACAGAGTAGAACGTACCTTATCCCCTTCCTTACTGTATCATTGATATGAGGTCATGTTTTAAGACGTGGAATGTTTAAATAGATGACAGTTATGAATGAGAAATGGACAGGTGCAACGTCAGTCTCGAGACTCATCTGCCGTCCGTCTCAACTCCAGTGAGGGAAAACACCATCACTACCGTCTCTTTTTCTTACGTGGTAAGAAAGTAAACGGGCGATGTTGTAATATAAAAATACAATATCAGCCGCGAATATTTCAGTAACTTTATGTAGGCCTACGAAAAGCATCATAATCTCACTTATTTTAGGTCTAGGGAAATTTAGAAGGAGATAGGCTAGATGATAGGCCTTCCATTTGTTCTGCTGGCCTGAATACTGCCCTAATTAATTTGGCCTCGTACTTTTTTATATAGAGTGAACAAGACTCAACAAAGAGTGAAAACTTAGCTTACATTTTACACATACATACACACACAAAGCAAAATATTTCAAAAGAGTTAAGGCCCCCACAATAGACATTTAGTTTTATTTTTATTATTACTGAATGTAATGTGAGAGTTAAGAAAAAAACAATAGCCAGCAGGATATATACATCTGTTTTTGCATTAATGTCGCAGTTAGCCCACTTGGACTAGGGCCTATGTAAATGAGGAATGGTAGGCATGGTGCATGATCCACAGAAAAAAACATAGCCTAATTTGAAACTTTATAGTGTGAGGATTAACATGATGCTTTAATGAATATACATAAATATTTTTTTTAGCTAATGCCAGGCCTTTTTTTATCACACATGCTCTCGTTTTCTGTTTATGACCAATGGCCTGGCGCAGATTGGGCCTCCATCATCTCAAAGGCGAAAGATGGTGTTTATATTATATACAAATTGAAAGTTCATGGTGTGAGGATTAAATGCTGGAGTGGACGTCTTGACAGGGAAAGCTGTTGTCTGCTGTTGTTCCAGCTGTTCAACACCACAGAAGGACACACAGAAAGAGGTCATTATAGGTGACTAGACTGCTTTAAAGCAGGGTGTACTCAAATGGACTGAGGATGGACTGAGGGCCAAAATGGAAATCTGGAGCAAAGCCATGGGCCAAACTCAATATTTATTCAAAAAACGGGCTGAAATTGTGCTTGCATGTGTAACGAAGGTCAACTAGCAAAGTGTGGCGTGGAACGTCAGTAAGTTTACTTCCCCCCAGAAGCCTCAATAGTGTGCGTTGGGCTATCAGACTGGCCCTTTAGCTCAGCACGCTCTTACTGTGACTCCCATTGCCCAACCAATGTAGATGACGAGGTGGCAGGTTCGCGTCCCAGAAGGGGATGAACCGTGTGGGGACACCTCGGTCACAGTGGTGCTGTGACCCGGATGGGAATGAGGTTTAGGAGAGGAGAGTGTAACGGAGGCCAACTAGCAAAGTGTGGCGTGGAACGTTCGTAAACCTCCCGAAGACTCAATACAGTGCGGTAGCGTTGTGCTATCAGACCGGCCCTTTAGCTCAGGAGTCTCGTAGTGTGCCTCCCATTGGCGAACCCGATGCCTTGACAAGGTGGCAGGTTCGTGGCCCCAAGGGGGACGAACTGTGCGGGAACACTTCGGTCACACTGGGCCCACTCATACCCCTGTGAGTGAGACACCAAATTATATTTTTAAGTCTTGAAATGTTATACATCAATGGTGTATGTGGACCAACTGAAATAAAATGTAGAAATGATCTTGCGGGCCTGAATAAAATGGCTCCGCGAGCCAGATTTGGTCCCCCGGGCCTGAGTTTGACATAAAACAACCCCCCACGCCTGCGAACTTATCGGCACGGTTCTCCTCTGTGGAAGCTGCTGTTCCCCCAACTCCACCTACATCTCATCAATGCTTAAAAATCAAGAATGCGAATGGCCCAGTTAGCACAGATTGTGCCCCCTTCACCCCAAAGGCGAAAGATGGTGTGTGCATTAGTATCACATTCTCTGCTTTTGAGTATGACGAATGGCCCGGTTAGCACAGATTGGACTCCCATCACCACAGAGGCGAAAGATGGTGCCTACATCATATATCATTTTAAAGCTTATATAGTGAGGATTAAAATGCATGCTTTGATAAGGATGTACAAGAACTCATTTTCTTATTTTAGTTAATTAAACATGACACGTGCCTCAATTTTAAGTGTGTTGGGAATGGCCCGGTTAGCACATATCGGGCACCCATCACCCCAAAGGCGAATGATGTTGTGTAGATCATACATCATTTGAAAGCTTATGGTGTGAAGATTAAAATGCATGCTTTGATGAGGATGTACAAGAATACATTTTCTTATTTTAACTATTTAAATATCACATGTGCTGTCATTTTAAGTGTATGCTGAATAACCTGGTTTGCACAGATCAGGCCTGCATCACCCTAAAGGCGAATGATGTTGTGTAAATCATATATCATTTTAAAGCTTATGGTGTGAAGAGTACAATGCATGCTTTGATAAGGATGTACAAGAAGCCATTTTCTTACGTTGGCTACTTAAACATCACACGTGCTGTCATTTTAAGCGCATGCCGAATAACCCGGTTTGCACAGATCAGGCCCCCATCACCCCAAAGGCGAAGAAAGTTGTCTAAATCATACATTATTTGAAAGGTTATGGTGTGAGGATTACAATGCATGCTTTGATAAGGATGTACAAGAAGTCATTTTCTTATTTTGACTATTTAAACATCACACGTGCTCTCATTTGAAGCGTATGGGGAATGGGCCGGTTTGCACAAATCAGGCCTCCATCACCCCAAAGGCGAAGAAATTTGTCTAAATCATACATCATTTGATAGCTTATGGTGTGAGGATTACAATGCATGCTTTGATAAGGATGTACAAGAAATCATTTTCTTATTTTGACTATTTAAAATTCACACGTGCTGTCATTTTAAGTGTTTACCGAATAACCCGGTTTCCAGAGATCCGGCCCCCATCACCCCAAAGGCGAATGATGTTGTGTAAATCATACATCATTTGAAAGCTTATGGTGTGAGGATTACAATGCATGCTTTGATAAGGATGTACAAGAGCTCATTTTCTTATTTTGACTATTTAAACATCACACGTGCTGTCATTTTAAGCGTATGCCGAATAACCCGGTTTGCACAGATCAGGCCCCCATCACCCCAAAGGCGAAGAAAGTTGTCTAAATCATACATTATTTGAAAGCTTATGGTGTAAGGATTACAATGCATGCTTTGATAAGGATGTACAAGAGCTAATTTTCTTATTTTGACTATTTAAACATCACACGTGCTGTCATTTTAAGTGTTTACCGAATAACCCGGTTTGCACAGATCCGGCCCCCATCACCCCAAAGGCGAATGATGTTGTGTAAATCATACATCATTTGAAAGCTGATGGTGTGAGGATTAAAATGCATGCTTTGATTAGGATGTACAAGAGCTCATTTTCTTATTTTGACTATTTAAACATTACACGTGCTGTCATTTTAAGCGTATGCTGAATAACCCGGCTTGCACAGATCAGGCCCCCATGACCCCAAAGGCGAATGATGTTGTGTAAATAATACATCATTTGAAAGCTTATGGTGTGAGGATTACAATGCATGCTTTGATAAGGATGTACAAGAGCTCATTTTCTTATTTTGACTATTTAAACATCACACGTGCTGTCATTTTAAGCGTATGCCGAATAACCCAGTTTGCACAGATCAGGCCCCCATGACCCCAAAGGCGAAGAAAGTTGTCTAAATCATACATTATTTGAAAGCTTATGGTGTGGGGAGTACAATACATGCTTTGATTAGGATGTACAAGAGCTAATTTTCTTATTTTGACTATTTAAACATCACACGTGCTGTCATTTTAAGCGTATGGGGAATGGGCCGGTTTGCACAGATCAGGCCCCCATGACCCCAAAGGCGAAGAAAGTTGTCTAAATCATACATTATTTGAAAGCTTATGGTGTGAGGAGTACAATGCATGCTTTGGTTAGGATGTACAAGAAGTAATTTCCTTAATTTGACTATTTAAACATCACACGTGCTGTCATTTTAAGCGTATGCCGAATAACCCAGTTTGCACAGATCAGGCCCCCATGACCCCAAAGGCGAAGAAAGTTGTCTAAATCATACATTATTTGAAAGCTTATGGTGTGGGGAGTACAATACATGCTTTGATTAGGATGTACAAGAAGTAATTTCCTTAATTTGACTATTTAAACATCACTCGTGCTGTCATTTTAAGCGTATGGGGAATGGGCCGGTTTGCACAGATCAGGCCCCCATGACCCCAAAGGCGAAGAAAGTTGTCTAAATCATACATTATTTGAAAGCTTATGGTGTGAGGATTACAATGCATGCTTTGATTAGGATGTACAAGAGCTAATTTTGTTATTTTGACTATTTAAACATCACACGTGCTGTCATTTTAAGCGTATGGGGAATGGGCCGGTTTGCACAGATCAGGCCCCCATGACCCCAAAGGCGAAGAAAGTTGTCTAAATCATACATTATTTGAAAGCTTATGGTGTGAGGAGTACAATGCATGCTTTGGTTAGGATGTACAAGAAGTAATTTCCTTAATTTGACTATTTAAACATCACACGTGCTGTCATTTTAAGCGTATGCCGAATAACCCAGTTTGCACAGATCAGGCCCCCATGACCCCAAAGGCGAAGAAAGTTGTCTAAATCATACATTATTTGAAAGCTTATGGTGTGAGGAGTACAATGCATGCTTTAGTTAGGATTAACAAGAAGTAATTTCCTTAATTTGACTATTTAAACATCACACGTGCTGTCATTTTAAGCGTATGCCGAATAACCCAGTTTGCACAGATCAGGCCCCCATGACCCCAAAGGCGAAGAAAGTTGTCTAAATCATACATTATTTGAAAGCTTATGGTGTGAGGAGTACAATGCATGCTTTGGTTAGGATGTACAAGAGCTAATTTTCTTATTTTGACTATTTAAACATCACACATGCTGTCATTTTAAGCGTATGCCGAATAACCCGGTTTGCACAGATCAGGCCCCCATGACCCCAAAGGCGAAGAAAGTTGTCTAAATCATACATTATTTGAAAGCTTATGGTGTGAGGAGTACAATGCATGCTTTGGTTAGGATGTACAAGAAGTAATTTCCTTAATTTGACTATTTAAACATCACACGTGCTGTCATTTTAAGCGTATGCCGAATAACCCAGTTTGCACAGATCAGGCCCCCATGACCCCAAAGGCGAAGAAAGTTGTCTAAATCATACATTATTTGAAAGCTTATGGTGTGAGGAGTACAATGCATGCTTTGGTTAGGATGTACAAGAGCTAATTTTCTTATTTTGACTATTTAAACATCACACATGCTGTCATTTTAAGCGTATGCCGAATAACCCGGTTTGCACAGATCAGGCCCCCATGACCCCAAAGGCGAAGAAAGTTGTCTAAATCATACATTATTTGAAAGCTTATGGTGTGAGGATTACAATGCATGCTTTGGTTAGGATGTACAAGAGCTAATTGTCTTATTTTGACTATTTAAACATCACACGTGCTGTCATTTTAAGCGTATGGGGAATGGGACGGTTTGCACAGATCAGGCCCCCATGACCCCAAAGGCGAAGAAAGTTGTCTAAATCATACATTATTTGAAAGCTTATGGTGTGAGGAGTACAATGCATGCTTTGGTTAGGATGTACAAGAGCTAATTTTCTTATTTTGACTATTTAAACATCACTCGTGCTCTCATTTTAAGCGTATGCCGAATAACCCGGTTTGCACAGATCAGGCCCCCATGACCCCAAAGGCGAAGAAAGTTGTCTAAATCATACATTATTTGAAAGCTTATGGTGTGAGGAGTACAATGCATGCTTTGGTTAGGATGTACAAGAGCTAATTTTCTTATTTTGACTATTTAAACATCACACATGCTGTCATTTTAAGCGTATGCCGAATAACCCGGTTTGCACAGATCAGGCCCCCATGACGCCAAAGGCGAAGAAAGTTGTCTAAATCATACATTATTTGAAAGCTTATGGTGTGAGGATTACAATGCATGCTTTGATTAGGATGTACAAGAGCTAATTTTCTTATTTTGACTATTTAAACATCACACGTGCTGTCATTTTAAGCGTATGGGGAATGGGCCGGTTTGCACAGATCAGGCCCCCATGACCCCAAAGGCGAAGAAAGTTGTCTAAATCATACATTATTTGAAAGCTTATGGTGTGAGCAGTACAATGCATGCTTTGGTTAGGATGTACAAGAAGTAATTTCCTTAATTTGACTATTTAAACATCACACGTGCTGTCATTTTAAGCGTATGCCGAATAACCCAGTTTGCACAGATCAGGCCCCCATGACCCCAAAGGCGAAGAAAGTTGTCTAAATCATACATTATTTGAAAGCTTATGGTGTGGGGAGTACAATACATGCTTTGATTAGGATGTACAAGAAGTAATTTCCTTAATTTGACTATTTAAACATCACTCGTGCTGTCATTTTAAGCGTATGGGGAATGGGCCGGTTTGCACAGATCAGGCCCCCATGACCCCAAAGGTGAAGAAAGTTGTCTAAATCATACATTATTTGAAAGCTTATGGTGTGAGGAGTACAATGCATGCTTTGGTTAGGATGTACAAGAAGTAATTTCCTTAATTTGACTATTTAAACATCACACATGCTGTCATTTTAAGCGTATGCCGAATAACCCGGTTTGCACAGATCAGGCCCCCATGACCCCAAAGGCGAAGAAAGTTGTCTAAATCATACATTATTTGAAAGCTTATGGTGTGAGGAGTACAATGCATGCTTTGGTTAGGATGTACAAGAGCTAATTTTCTTATTTTGACTATTTAAACATCACACATGCTGTCATTTTAAGCGTATGCCGAATAACCCGGTTTGCACAGATCAGGCCCCCATGACCCCAAAGGCGAAGAAAGTTGTCTAAATCATACATTATTTGAAAGCTTATGGTGTGGGGAGTACAATACATGCTTTGATTAGGATGTACAAGAAGTAATTTCCTTAATTTGACTATTTAAACATCACTCGTGCTGTCATTTTAAGCGTATGGGGAATGGGCCGGTTTGCACAGATCAGGCCCCCATGACCCCAAAGGCGAAGAAAGCTGTCTAAATCATACATTATTTGAAAGCTTATGGTGTGAGGAGTACAATGCATGCTTTGGTTAGGATGTACAAGAGCTAATTTTCTTATTTTGACTATTTAAACATCACACGTGCTGTCATTTTAAGCGTATGCAGAATAACCCGGTTTGCACAGATCAGACCCCCATGACCCCAAAGGCGAAGAAAGTTGTCTAAATCATACATTTTTTGAAAGCCTATGGCGTGGGGAGTACAATACATGCTTTGATTAGGATGAACAAGAAGTAATTTCCTTATTTTGACTATTTAAACATCACACATGCTCTCATTTTAAGCGTAAGGCGAAGGGCCTGCATAGTTTGTTTTCATCTAAACATGCTCACTTTTAAAGGTATGGACCAAGTCACATATAGGCACCTATGGTTTCTAAATCATAAATCATATCAAAACCAGTGTTTTCACAATCAAAATGTATTCCATGCCTACATCATGACATAACATGTTACATGTTGTTATTATTGTCTATTAAGTCCTCAGTAAAGACTAAAGAAGGCACAGTTTTATAGGGTCTATATCTACAAGAAATTCAGCTTTGGTAATAGGCCTATGTATTAAATTCTGTAATTATTAAGGCTGTAATTAAAATATTCAATAAAGTATGCCTATGGTTGGGCCCTTTGTTAAAAAATAGCCCTAAATTATTGTGACTGTGCTGCCAAAAAGACACTTAGGGCTATTGGCATTATATTTAAGCTGTAGAAATGCATTTGACAGTCAGGCAAGTAGCATTCTGTTTTTACTTCGAAACTGCCGTGGTAAGCTTTATCGACTATGTTTCATATGGCTGGCACCCCAATAAAATGTAAGGTGAGACACACACATTTGGCATTATCGAGAGATATATGCTTAGTATGCAGAAGAGTTACGAGTTTGACGTTCAAATATATGTATTATGCATAAATATTACGAGTTTGACGTTCTGCACGCTGTCGTGATATTAATATTTATTAATGTTCGTAGAAACCGCTGTTGGTCTGCGTCCGTCTCGGAGCTTTTGTTTTGAAGAAAATGCTAACATTTAGCCGTTTTCGATAGCACCTTTCCATGTCCGGTTTGAACGTTCTAATTTCGCTAGGTTCACACTGCTCTACTGGTGTTGTAATTACACCCGTAAATGTAACGTACACTGTATAGCCAACAACTCTGAGTGTGTGCTAGGGGATTGTATGAGTGTATCCTAGTGAAATAGTTTGATACTGAATTGACAGTAGGTCATAGCCTGCTTACAATGCAGGGCTTGACACTGGTACCTGCCAAGTTGTGCCAACCGGCCAAATGGTGGTAAAACTTGGCTGCGGCAGCTAGTAATACCTTCAGTGTCACTAGCCAATTTGTCTGGCAGCTTATTCCTTGGTAAGATATGCGAATCATAGTACCCTATTCTGCCCGTATGAATTGTTTGTATTTAAGTTCAAGAAAAAGCTCAGTAACTCAGTTTCTATTTGCTTGATATATTTCCATGTAGAAAGCTGAACACTCATCTTCCTTTGGCACCTCATCTTCTGCGGTTAGGCATACACTATCATTAAAAAAAAACAAAAAAAAACCTATATGAAAGTTGTGGCTAGTGGAACACCTGAATGGTTAGTGACTCGGGGAAACCTGGCCGGTGGGTGAAAAAGTTAATGTCAAGCCCTGTTACTCAGGTATGATTAGGCTGGATGCATTCTGGTATGCATTCTAAGTTGACAGATGAAAGGATTTCTCTGTCTTTTTAAACAATATGTGGGTGTTTTCTTTAAGGCCACAATTGTCTTTGACCTATGAGCTCACTCTTCCAATGGTGACTCAAGCCTATGGCAGCAGGTGCAGCCAACAAACCGTAGCCTTTACTGTACCTACAGCCAAGCCCATCGACACAGGGGACAAACCGCTCAGTTGTCCCAGGCCCTGGAAGAGGAGAGGCCCAGACTTGGGTCCCCATTACAGGATAAGGTAACACTTGACTTGACGCCGGCGTCATACGTATGACATAACGGTGTCATAATGCAGTCATGAACATTATGTCGATGTCATAAACATTGTATGACTTTGACTAAGTGAAATTCGGTTATGACTAAGACAGGCCTAATAATGTCACCTTTTCATTGCCATGAAACGTTTATGACATTGGCATTGTGTTTATGACTTGTTCACACAACACTATTATGACACTGTTATGACATACGTATGACGCCGGCGTCAAGTAAAGTGTAACCCAGGATAGGTATGCTGCCGTGCAATACTAGAACGCAGTAACTCAAAATGGTCGAAAAAAAATTTATATCGGAAATCGGTTCTAAACTACCTCATGTCTTGTGTCCAAAAATGGTGGTCCAACACCGTCCCGTTTTGGAGAAAACTAATTTTGAAAGTGCAAAAATTACCCAAAAAAGGTTAAACAAAAACGCAGTAAATCGGCGAGTTACTGCTGCACGTTCCAATGGGACTGGTTTGGGAGTAGACAGTAATACAAGCTAAGAACGCAGTAACTCCTGCAGTAACTCCATTTTGTGGCAGTAATACCAGCCAAGAACGCAGTAACTCTGTTTTTTGTGGCAAAAAGACACATAAATGTTGTTTTTTTGGGGGGGGTTTTGTGTGCATTAAATTTCTATCCTAAACAAGCATTACCAGGAAGTGTCACCACCAATTTACCGACAACACAGTTGTCGCGCCATATGGAAAACTTTGAAGCCTTTTTTCTCAGTTTGCCGTTTTCAGAGTTACTGCGTTCTAAGATTGTAGGGCAGCATGGAGCGGATGGCCCTCTCAGATGATTTGGCCCTGGGCCCAGTCAAAGGTGTCAACGGCCCTGCACTCAACAACCGCAGCACAGACAACATACATACCAACACCATAACTCTTCAAGCCCTCACTCACTGTCCATGCCCACTATTGTGTGACATTTTTACGATCCGCTTCAGTTCCTGCTGAAATGCACCCCTTCCTCAACATTTTCTTTTTGTTTCTCAGTTTTTCAGTTCTTGTAGACAGCCATTTCTTGTAGCCTACATTACATCTCGAGTCACTCAGTGAGCGTTAGACCATCAGCTGCCTTGGGCCTGTTGTGTGTTAGGCTGCTTTGGTACAGTATGTGTGCTAAGATTCATTTTGTTTGAAAGATAGGCTTTAGGGAAGGGGTGGGGAACCTATGTCTCGAGGGCCGTTTTATCCGGCCCCCAATAATTGTAATGTCATGCAGCTTCACATGAAATATGACATATTTTGTAATGGAATGTTAGAAAATACATTTGCAATACAATTAAGTTATATTCAGGAGACCTAGAGAAGGTGGGGAATATAGGCCTAAAGTGCAGGGGGATATCTTGGTTTGTGTTCATAATACGGCCCTCAGACGACTTTTACGGCCCTCGGATGAATTTGAAGTGGTCCCTTGAATGAAAAATGTTCCCCACCCCTGCTTTATGGTGTTCTTGAATGGATTTTGGAAGCTGTGTTGCCGTATTCGCTCACTCTTGGGGAATAAAACAAAAGCTCAAATGAAAGAAGAATTGAGGAATCATCATCAAGGGAATCACCATTTCAGTTCTTGGTCAGTCTCTCACATGGAGAGATACACTGCATGTCGTCAGATGTCCACTTAGGCCCCACGCACGCACGCACGCACGCACACACACAATTGACGGCCAACATATATGAAGCACACACATGCACATACACACACTCACAAGTACCTCCCCCCCCCACACACACACACACAGACAGAAGGCCACACAAGACAGAAGGCCGACACATGAAGACTCACACATGCACACACGCTGTCATACACACACACTCACGCATGCACACGCCTGTGCACACACACACGAACAGTGTATGTGTGTGCGCGCACGCGGGCACATGCATGTGTGAGAGTGTGTGTGTATGCGTATGTGCATGTGTGAGTGTTCATATTGTCGGCCTTCTGCCTTGTGTAAGAATGCCCTGGCTTTGGCAACAGTAGGTGTTTCCTGACAGCCGCCTCACTGCTGTTTCGCCTCGCGCTGTGAGGGACATTCAAGGAAATTTGCGCCTGTCAGGTCGCATCCGTCAATTCATGTTGCACAGTGCCTATGTTGCTCCTGCCTGTGGAACTGGAACGTACATCGCTTCTGGTCCACACACACACACACACACACACACACACACACACACACACACACACACACACACACACACACACACACACACACACACACCACACACACAGGAATGCCGACAGGGGAGGACAAAGGGGTCACTTGTCCCACGTCCAGGGACAGTGGGGGCCCAGAATTGGGTCCTCATTAAATTGCATGTGTTGGGTGAGGGGGCCCCTCACATGACTTTGTCCCAGGCTCGGCCCAAACTGTCAGCAGCCCTGCACACACACACACACACACACACACACACACACACACACACACACACACACACACACACACACACACACACGCACACACACACACACACACACACACACACACAGCACACACGGCAGGCGTTCACGGCTCACTCTGTCGATGATAAATCTGAGTGACTTGTTGTGTCTGTCTCTCCCTCATCATCATCATCATCATCATGAGCCATAATAACAACAATAACAATAAGGACATTTTCTTGAAAACAAAAACGAAAAGCACACATTGATGATGGCAGTGGCTGGGTCATATTGGCACTAAACATAACAATACAAAACACGCCATAACAATTAAAGACGTGGCTATAACAAAGACAAAAAGCACACATACTGTACAGTAAGTCACCACTCACTCAGTTTCTGCTGACAGAGATGGCCATATCACGTTTTTAATAAGCCTGTGGAACAACAAAAACGGTTTATTTTTTACATCTATTAGCACTAATACATACAATGTACCTGCATTTGTATAAGTAACTTGTAAGGAATGTGCATGTATTCGCAAATGTCTTGTTCATGCACAATAAAGGATTTATTACCAATTTAATCTTAGTAAGGACCTAGGAGGCCTTAGCTTTTGCTTAGTACATGCCTTACAAGCTACTAATGCAGGCATTAACATTGTATATAGGCCTAGTGCTAGATGTAAAATTAAGTGTTACCAATAAAACATTGTGGGCCATAACACTAATACAAAAAAGATGACAGGTCACCCACCATTCTGATTCTGCATACATAAATGGCCGTGTCACGTTTTTAATAACACTCTGGCACAACAAAAAACGTTGTGGGCCATAGCAATAAGAAACATTTAGTTGAAAGTAAAAGCGAAAAACACACACATTGGTCACCACCACTTAGCTCTGTCCCGAATTCAGAAAAGATCGCATCATATTTTTAATAACATTGTGGCACTAAAACATCATGCGCCATAACAATAAGACACAAATATTTCCTTGAAAGCCAAAAAAACTAATTAAAAAAAGACATTCTGGTCAGAACTCACTTTGCTTTCAGAAATTATAATATTTTTGCACAAAAACACAGCAATAAAAACACGCCATATCAATAAAACAAGTGCCACAACGACAACACAGCCATTCACTCCAATTCTGATTACAGAAATGGCCATGTCACATTTTTAATACCAATATGGCACAAAAAAAAACATGGTGAGCCATAGAAAACACTTTCTTGATAGTGAAAGCGAAAAGCACACGCATACATTGGTCACCACTTTGCTCAATTCCAATTAAAGAAATGGCCATGTCTTGTTTTTAATAAGATTGTGGCACAAAAGACATCGTGGGCCAGGCGTAAGGCAAACATTTACTCAACAGCAAAAAAAAACCCTGAAAAAGCATGCATCGGTCAGAATTCACTGTGAGTCGGATCACAGAAATGGTTGTGTCACGTTTTTAATAACGTCTTGGCACAAAACACAACAACAACAAACAGAAAAAAAATGCTTTGACTGACTGCACTAATAGATGCCTCTCTGCTTTAAGTGTCCAGAGGGAAGACATAAAATGCAAATGGTCTGTGACTGATAACGAAAAACCCACAGTGTGCTAATGGGATGAGGGGCCATTAAAACTAACAAGACCACGTCAACAGTAATGTGTTGTCTTCTCAATACCATTTTTATTATGTGCATACACACACGCGCACGCACACACACGCACATGCCCAAGAGTGCACACACACACACACACACACACACACACACACACACACACACACACACACACACACACACACACACACACACACACACACACACACACACACACACACACAATCATCCTCCTAGCCGAAGCCCACTTAAAAGTCTAACTTGTTTACTCTCCGATGCTAACAAATGGCACCATTAGCATACCATATATACCGTCTTCTTCCTGCTTTCACTGAAAGTCAAAGCACATACAAAAGGCTGAACCCAAGCCCCTTCTTCCCATCTCAGGGAGCACAAGGGTCAGATGGGGGTACAGCAGCAGTGCTCGCTCTGGCCGTGCGGAGATGGATACTACCAGGGCTGGACTGCTAATCTGGCATGCAGGACATTTTCCTGGTGGGTTGATATTCCCTGGGGGCTGATACTGTTGGTTTCCCCCTTAAGGGCTCTGCATACTTAAGGCGGATTCATACTTGGCGTAACTGGCGCTAACCTCATTCATACCCCCCTCGCGACGATGGCGTGCGCTCAAAATGACGTCACACGCCCCTCCGCAAGCTGCCGCGACGCGAGCTCGTGCACCCCACATTTTTTGTAACTTGGCGTACGCCACCAGCGACCATGCAGGTAGGCAGACAAAGCAGGAGTTGCGAAGAGAGGCTACAGCTACTGTAGGCTACTACAGAATGGACCCTGCATCATTTTGAGGATAATAAAAAGTGTGCCCTCTGCTGTTCATGAGAGAAACGGCAGCAGCCGTTGCAACTCGCAGCGTGTTCTACAGATGTATAAAAATAGAAAGCCAAACACGGCTGCTGTAGGGCTACTGAACGTCTGACTTATGACTTACCACAATCAAACATAGATTTTTGTTGTAGCCTACATTGCCAGATCATTCCAAGACCATGTGAGAGCATTGTTCTGGCTGCAGAATTTATAAATAGATCGCCAAACACATCGTGCTTCTGAACAATAGGCTAAACAATTGTTTCACTGAACAACATTTAAGGGAGAAGATAAAATAACTCTCTAGGACATTTTATTATCCTCAAAATGATGCAGGGTCCATTCTGTAGTTGCCTACAGTACACTCTAAGAAAATTTCCCTGCAAAATAACGGCAGTTACTGGCAATTATATTTACCTGTAATTCTACTGTTATTTCACACCAAAAATCAAATACAGCTCATTGCTGTTTAATGTATCACAGTATATAACATTTTTTCAGCAGCAACTGAACTGTTAAATAACAGTACACTACAGAACGTTCACAGTATTAGTATTGTTAAACTAAAAGTGCTCTACAATATTTATGCAGTAGTATAAGTAAAATAACAGTACATGTCAGTTAAAAAGTTGAATTGTACTGTGTGATGACAGGCAAATACTGGGTCATAGTTGTATTCATGAATATGGCCATGGCAACTTCCCACCCCACCCATCATTCTCCATAACTGTGGTACCCTGGCCATGTTACCACCCCACCCTCCCATCGTTCACCATGACTGGAGTGCCTTGAGCATGATACTATGGCGCTATGCTGTATTGAGAAAATGGTTTGCGGTGGTCCTTTGAAAGTGTGGGCATGAATAAAATTTCAGAGTATGCAGTGCAATGTTACAATGATAGTGTGCAAGGTGGGCTTTTTACTGTATCTCTTGATGAGCCAATGATGAATATAGCATTGGTCAGTCTTTAAAAAATTATTTTGCACCAAGTAGCACAGCAAACAAGCAGCACTACAGGCTAGCTCTCAAAGCAATGCCTAATTTGCAGCAGGCACATTATATGCAACAATGCCACAAATTATGCCACATACAGCAAGCTTTCACAAAGAGGAAAGTGTGCAAGCATGTAAGAAAGCTTGTAGGCAAGCTTGTAGGCAAACAAGTGCTATGCTGTGCCATGCAGGCCAGCCAGCAGGCAGGCAAGCAACTGAAGTGTTGATAGTCCAGATTTATATACAGGTGCAAGAGTACCATGTGACCAGAGTCATCAGGCCCTTGGCAGGTGACGCCCGTAATTGAATAATGGCATAACAGCCCTACTCAGGTGAGGCCAGGCACTGATTAGCAGATTGGTTTAGATGGGGCTGCTTGTTGCAAGAGTGTTACAAGTTCTTAAAATGTTTCAGCCATTCACACTTTCATCACTATCAAAATGCATGTGCTACTCAATACTTTTTAAGTATTGTAGTTTCCTTAGAAATTGTTTCATCATGCTTGATAGTATCAGATAATCTTTAACCAGTCAGAATGACTTCAGTTCTTCAGGTGGTATTGAAGTTTGATGGTGATCACGGACAAGTGGAGGATGAATGGGTTTCAATGGTGCTGCCTAAAATAACTTGTTATTTTCTAGAGATGCACCGGATCCGGTTCCGGTTCCGGATCCGTCAGGATAATAGAGTTTTTCACAGGATCCGGGTCCGGCAGGATCTTAAGCAGTGGATCCGGTATCCGGCATGTTACCTAAAAATCAGGGTCTGGTGCATGTCTAGCCTAGGCTTTTCAGTCTTTCACAACCCCAATCACTGCATGGAGTGAAATCCCTTTGGAAGCGGCTATTGCAGGCAGTGTGGCAATAAGCCAATGAGTCTAAAAAATAGTTTGCGCCAATGTAATAAAAAGGGCCCACGTGTGCGAGTAGACTATATGTTTCAACCCTTTTGTAGGATCCGGTATCCGGTTCCGGATCCGGCAGGATCTTAAGCAGTGGATCTGGTATCCGGCAGGATCCTAAAAATCAGGATCCGGTGCATCTCTAGTTTTTTCCACAACGGCGAATACTGCT
This sequence comes from Engraulis encrasicolus, assembly GCF_034702125.1. NCBI lineage: Eukaryota > Metazoa > Chordata > Actinopteri > Clupeiformes > Engraulidae > Engraulis > Engraulis encrasicolus. Next base: position 24,550,439 of record NC_085871.1, read on the forward strand.
ATTGTGCAGTACTTACTGTTTATGCTCAATATGTGACTCAAAGTAATATTTTCACAGTAGTTGTCTGTTTTTTCGAAAAACAGTAGAATGCTGTTGCAGAATTGCCATAAATAAACAGCTATTTGTTACAGTGTAGCTGTAGCCTCTCTTCGCAACTCCTGCTTTGTCTGGCTACCTGCATGGTCGCTGGTGGCGCACGCCAAGTTACAAAAAATGTGGGGTGCACGACCTCGCGCCGCGCCAGCTTGCGGAGGGGCGTGTGACGTCATTTTGAGCGCACGCCATCGTCGCGAGGGAGGTATGAAGGAGGTTAGCGCCAGTAACGCCAAGTATGAATCCGCCTTTATTAGGGACACGCACACCTACACCCATATGTGTGAGGCGACGGTGTAAGCCAAACATGGCCGGGCCCTTTTTTTCTCGCTCTCAGCCCAGCCCAGCCCAATGCTATGCTAGGTTAATACGCTCCAAGCACAAAGGCTATTCAGACTCACACTATAACTGTTATGCGATTTATTTTTTGCGCCTGGCTAATGCTAGTTTGCAGGGGCTTTTTGTCTTTGTAGTTTTTTTTGTCTCTTCCTTTTCTTTTGTGTGTGTTGTGACCTCAGGCTATTTTAGTCGTGTCTCTCTCCTCTCCTCTCCTCATCCCACCTCTCCTCTCCTCTCCTCTCCTCTCCTCTCCGCTCCGCTCTCTTCTACTGTGTGAGTGGGATGTATTTCAGTGATTGCTGCCCGCGCTGTGCTGTGTTGTGCTGCCTTGCCAGGTTCTTGACTGGTAATCTGGCACAGGGCATTTCCCGGTGGTCTTATAGGGGCCAGTCCTTATAAGGGGCCGATGCTGTTGGCTTTTCCCCTCGATCAGTCCTCGATATAGAGGGGCCGGGTGCCCAAAAATGCCTGGTCCTTTTTTGTTCCCGGTCCGGTCCTGTGCCGTGCTGTAGTAGGCATCCATTAGGATGGATGGCGCCGGAGTGCACGGCAGCCGAGCTATTATAAGACCAGCAGAGGAAGAAATAGGGGAGGCATGGCAGCTAGTGTATAGTAGTGCTGGAGTCCATCAGGGGCCGCATTACAGAAAAGTCCCCCCAAGTCTGAAATCTTATCTTATCCTAAGATAGGGAGTCATTGAGGAGTTTTGGTATTACAGAAGGAGGTGTCCTATGAAGAAATAGGGGGGAGGCATGGCAGCTAGTGTATGGCCTAGTAGTGCTGGAGTCCAGGGGCCGCATTACAGAAACCTCCCAAGTCTGAAATCTTATCTTAACCTAAAATAGGAAGTCATTGAGGGGTTTTTGGTATAACAGAAGGAGGTGTCCTATGAAATAATCGGTAACACTTTATTTTAGGGATACAATTAGCACTAATACATACAATGTTAATGCCTGCATAAGTAACTTGTAAGGCATGTACTAAGCAAATGCTAAGGCCTACTAGGTCCTTACTAAGGTTAAATTGGTAATAAATCCCTTATTGTGCATGAACAAGACATTTGTGAATACATGCCTAACAAATGTTTGATTTTGCTTTGTACATGCTTTACAAGTTACTTATACAGGAACATTGTATGTATTAGTGCTAATAGATGTATCCCTAAAATAAAGTGTTACCAAATAATCTTATCTTATCGTAATATAAGAATTTAGCCTAACTCAGGAATATTGTAGCCTCTTACTGCAAATGGGGTCGCCGGCGGGCCTATTCATTATTTGCTGAAAATACTCAACTACATTCTAACAATGTTGCTATGACATTACTGAGAGCCTTAAGTGACAAATTAAGACATAGACATTACAATTTTGGTGACAGGAAGGTTATAACCTTCTGCGCTAAGGGGTTAGAAGTTAGAATGTTTAAGTTACGAGGCCATACAGCCTGTCCTAAATTCAAATTTCAACTGTCAGTAACTGACAAAAAGGCAGCAGCCAATTCAATTAAAGCATTTTTGCACATACAGCTGATGCCCATGTTTTGCAAAGAAGCGAGTAAAAAAGGTAGAAAAGAAGTAGTTAATAAAATCTTTGTCACACCACACGTACGGGTTGACTTACTTAAATCATGAACTACTTTCAGGCCTTGAGTCAGGGCCTTGGTTGTCATGGCAGCAGTGCTGCTGATGATCCTTTGCTATGCTTTCTGAAAGACCCACTGGGAAACTGTCATGGTCATTGTGACACAGCACACCACAGCACACAGTGCGCGTAACAAAATTGCTCTTGTGCCTGAACCATAGGGCTGTACTGGGGGAGAAATAGGGCCTGGGCATTTTTGGATTCAAGGGGCCCCTCATAATTAGCGGTGCAGAACTGACTCACCGGTGGGCCCCGCACCCTCGTGTTCCTCTATTTCAGAAATGTCAAAAACAAAATCTAATATATATATATTTTTTTTACATTCCTGAAAATAGGGGCCCATGAGGTGCAGGGCCCACCGGGAAATGCCCGCTATGCCAGCTGGTCAATCCAGTCCTGCCCTGCTGACCCATGCATGTGGGGTAGCCCAACTGGCAGTGTCGGGAACCGAACCAGTAACCCTTGGGGCGGACATACCGTAACCGCTTCCTAATGACTGCCCTATATTCAACCTCATTTTGAAGGCTCACGTACCCAGGCCATTTGCCCTCAGCAAGGATGTATTGGGAAAATATGAGGTCTGTAAACTGACTTTTTCTGAACACTGTGAGGTTGATGTGTAGTACGGCATCCGATGTTTCAAAAGATAATTCAAATACAATCAGTACGTATGGTGTTGTAAATAGCCTATAGTTGCTGCCGTGTGATTTAAGAATGTTAAAAACTGTGTTAGAATTTATAGAAAATACATTCAATTAATATTGCGGGTAACATCCATTTAGTATTTGTGCTCATTTTGTGTTCATGTTCCTGGACCTTTTGTTCTCAGGCTCAGCCTATGATTCAGCAGTACAGCCTTGAGAGCTTTTACCCTCTTACCGAGCAATGGATCCCCTGTGCCCTGAATATCCTACGCCTTGCTTCAAACCATACCGTCACCACCATCATGACCACTCTCTCACGGCCTTGGTCCCTCTCTTCTCATCTCTCATTCTCTCATCTTCCCTTTTCTTCTCCTTCTCTTCTTCTGTGCTCCCCCACTGTCCCTTATCCTCTTTTTTTCCTTCGCATCTGCTCTCCTCTCATCATCTGTCATCTTTCCTCCTCTCCACCTCTGCTCCTACACGTATATGCTCCCTCTGCTCCTACACGTATGCTCTCAACCCACCACCCCAATCGTCTAACTTTTTCTGCGGGGCCAGCTTTTGAGAGCTTGTGAAGTGGTAGTTGTGAGATCTGCTCCCTTCGCTATACTCCTCCTCCTCCTCCTCCTCCTCCACTCCTCTCTTCATCTCTCATGTGTTCTCATCTCCACCTCCACTCTCCCTCTCTCTCCCCTTTTTCTCTCCATCCCACCCATACTCCAACTTTTTTTTTTCAGGGCTGCCAGTTTGCTTCCTTCCCTTCCCTATCCTTCCCCTCCACTCCTCCTCTCTTCTATACATCCCTTCTCCTTCATTCGTGATCTTATTAATGCATGGTTGTTGCTGACATGGGGGGACAAAGGGGTATGTTGTCTCAGGCCCAGGGAGATCGGCGGCCCAAAATACGTATATACTGTATATAGTACCTCCCTTTCCATTCCCTCCTCCTCTACCCATTATTTTCTAGAACACCCCCACCCCCCAACCTTTCCCCAGGGCCAGCTCTTGAGAGCTTGTGACAGACAGTGGCAGTTGTCAGGTGAGATTGGGAGAGACACTGGGAGGGGTCGGCAAATGACCCAGGCCGGAAATCGAACCCGGGTCAGCCGCATGGCAGACGAGTGCCCCACCGGTTAGTCACGGCAGAGCCCTTCAATCATGATGTTATTGATGCATGATTTTATATGTGAAACTCAATAAAAAATAATTGTATATACAGTATAACAGTATATATACTGTATATATGTCCCTTCTCTCCTACCTTCATCCTCTACCCATTAATGTCTAGAACCCCACTCCCCCCCGGACCCCCGTGGTCCAACCTTTACCCAGGACCAGCTCTTGAGAGCTTGTGACAGTGGCAGTTGTGAGGTCCGCCGGCCCTGCTCCCTGAGGCGCGAGGAGCTGTCACCTTGCATTCACCTCCTCTTTACTTCTGCTCCGGAGACTGATCTCTGGTGTTCGGCTCGCTGAAAGGGCCGTGTGTGTGTGTGTGAGGGTGTGTGTGTGTGTGTGTGTGTGTGTGTGTGTGTGTGTGTGTGTGTGTGTGTGTGTGTGTGTGTGTGTGTGTGTGTGTGTGTGTGTGTGTGTGTGTGTGTGTGTGTGTGTGTGTGTGAGTGTATTTGAGAGAGAGGGGAAGGGGAGTGAGAAATTGTGACAGCATTGTGTGTGTGTGTGTGTGTGTGTGTGTGTGTGTGTGTGTGTGTGTGTGCGTGTGCGTGTGTGCGTGTGTGCGTGTGTGTGTGTGTTTGTGTGCGTGCGCGCGCATGTGCGTGTGCGTGTGCATGTGCGTGTGCGTGTGCGTGTGCGTGTGTGTGTGTAAAAGAGTCACAGGGGGCATGATGAAGTTATAGCAGCATCTGAAGATCTGGTTACAGTCACCATCACACAGCATCGCCTACGGAGCTGAACCACACACACACACATCCCTGACCGACTGATCGCCTTCAGGTGCAACAACACATTCACATCTGCCCTTACTGTCTTAAAGCAACACTCCACCATTCTTCAAAATGCTGTATGCTTATGTAGGCTATACTACTTCTACTCTTATTATTATATGTCTTCTATTATTTCCACTACATGTTAAATGTTCAATGCTATTTATTAATCTATCACTTATTGTTACTGGCTATCACTGTCACTCACCAATGTTAAATGCTCAGTATGATTCAGTACTTCATCACTTTATGGGTATTGGACGATCACTGTTATTTGTCCTATCTTGCACTTTGATGTCAGTCTGTAAATGTCAGTCCCATGTATGTCTATGTCCTTTCATGGTAAGAGAGAAAACGTAATGTCAATTGTATGACCTGCACATATGAAGAAACTGACAACAGAAGCAGACTTGACTTGACTTGACTTATTTTCCACTAGCCTGGCAAGACAGACAATAACATGAAATGAAGAGTTTAATTGTTTAATTAACAAAATAGCGTAAGTGCCATTTTTCAGTTTCTGTGTGAATCTCTGTGTGAATTCTTGCCATTCAAATATTTTGAGAGAACACATTTTTTTAAAACCTATATAAAATGTTTTTTTGCAATGCAATACAATGCACAATACAAAAATGTCAATTCCCCAAAATGTTCCAAAATGGATATACGTCATTTTGCAACAAAGCTCTACTGAACTAATTTTCCACCTTCTCTCGAGTTATTTCTTTGAGTTTTAACTTTCTCCAGGTCATGCAGCTGGTCTCTCGGAGTCTAACAATACTACTTGTACTGTAGCTCCAATCTAGCATGGATCCTTGAATTGGATTGGACCACTTTGCACTTTGCTTTAAAGCGACATTGATGGCATTTTACTGATATACAGACGTACTAACATAGTCATTCTCAACGGGGGCAACGGGAGCCCTCAGGGTGCATTGAGAAGGAGACAGCTGACAGGAGGGAGGGACGCTCAGTTGCAAAATAGGGGGCACTCTTTTTTTATTAAAGGGATATGCCACTATTTTGGGGATTAATACAGTTAAAATCATTGGCCAGGGTTTATAAAGGTGGTAAAGTGTCAATGGATCCGTGTAGCATGCTACAATGCTACACTGATCCATTGACTTTCACTAGCTTAGCGACATATTCCCTCTTTTAACTTGTCTTAAAGCAAGACAACTCTTAACATGAAAAATAAGACACTTTACCACCTTTATAAACCCCAGCCAACGATTTTAACTGTATTAAGCCCCAAAATAGTGGCATACCCCTTTAATAGTAATTATACTATTGGGTAAGCGGTTAGAGCGTCAGACTTGTATCCCAAATGTTGCTGGTTTGACTCCCGACCTGCCAGGTTGGTGGGGGGAGTAATTAACCAGTGTTCTCCCAATCCTCCTCCATCACTGAGGTACCCTAAGCATGGTACCGTTCCTCCGCACTGCTCCCCTGGGGCGCCATTGGGGGCTGCCCCCTTGCACGGGTGAAGCATAAATGCAATTTCGTTGTGTGCTGTGGAGTGCTGTGTCACAATGACAATGGGAGTTGGAGTTTCCCAATTGGGCTTTCACTTCACTTTCACTTCAATTAATACTTAGGGGGGTGTTGGCAGGCTTATGATGAGGTCAAGGGGGCATTTGTTCAAAACAGGTCGAGAACCATTGAACTAACACCTCTACTGTATAGTGTATGCATTGTGGAACTAATGCATTCAATAACACTAACTCATTTTTCTTTTTCTTTTTAAATATATTTTTAGGGGCTTTTATGCCTTTATTTGACAGGACAGTTGAAGATGGTGACAGGAAGCGAATGGGGCAGAGAGACAGGGGAGAATCGGGAAATGACCCCGACCGGACTCGAACCGGGGTCCCCGAGGGTGGGCATGCAAGCCCAAATGTGGGGGGCTTAGCGCGCTGCGCCACAGCACCCCCACTAACTTATTTTTCAGCCATGAAGGAAGGTTTACAAAGCTGTTTCAGTTGTTCACCATCTTGTTGCAGGGTGAAAGAGAGCATGGCCGTAACTACCATTAAGGACACAGAAGTCATGTCCTCTGTATTTTTTTTTCAGAATGTAAAACTTATCAATGATGAAAATCGATCTATGATCAACAATGATAAATTCAGTCGGTATATGCCACTTTTATGCCACTTATTTGCCCCACTTATCCTCAAGGCAAAGATTAATGGAAACGAACTGAAGCGTTTGACTGAAGAGTTTGAAGCATTCTAAATGGACAGTATGCAGTATTTGACCTTGGTATTTGAAAATGTCTCATTACGGCCCTGAAAGGGATCTTCTGAATTCTTTTTGTGATGCCATCCAATGGCTACAAGCACACTGAAGAGGAATGTGTTGGACTCTTTGTAATTTGAATGAATGAGAAAGAGTGTTGTGCTTTCACACAATTTTACAATGCTTGTTAAATTGAGGTGTTGATTTGGGGGAAGTGGAAGCAGCACTAGCGCACTACGCACGCACACACGCACGCACGCACGTGCACACACACACACACACACACACACACACACACACACACACACACACACACACACACACACACACACACACACACACACACGTGTGCGCGCGCCGCTAAGCAATTAAACATATGCGGTAATATTAATAAACAGGGATGATCTAAGCCGAGACTGGTTTGTTGTTTAGATGTAGATTACACCTGCAATACATGACATGACTAAGTAGGCAGCTCAGGTCAGGGAAGCCGAAAGGGGTGGACAAAGTGGTCACTTGTCCCAGGCCCAAGAAGAGAGGGGGCCCAGAATTGGATATTCATTACATTGTATGTATTGGGTTTGGGGCCCTTTCAAATGTCTTTGTCCTGGGCCCAGCCAAAGCTGTCAGCGGCCTTGGCTCAGGTAATACCCAATTGCCATTCCCTTATTTTCCATCTGACACGATGCATCAATCCTGTGTCCAGGATCAACGGCCACTTAACCCAATTAGTCCATGCTTAAAGGGTAACTTCTGCCAATATCAATATGCTGTTGCATTGCTCACACTACCCTTGACTTGTCAGTACCCGGTGATGCTGCATTTTTTGACCCAGCCCTTTCCGAGATATGAGCTATTTTGATGGGGGCATACTTTGTTTACATTAAAAACTTTCTTAAACATAGGCCTACTCAAATATTATATATCAAATACTACTACAAATATTATCCCAAAGGGTATAGCTGTATGCTAGTTGTCTGCTGATGGATGTTATTGTGAATAAATCAAGATTTTTTTTTTTGAAATGTAAATGAACGCCTGCCTCCATTACAATGACCAGGATCTCGGAGAAGGCTATAAAAAAACATTCTCAGGTACTGACAAGTCCAGAGTTGTGTGAGCATTACAACTGCATGTCGAAATTGACAGAAGTTATCCTTTAAAATACAGTTATGTGGTGCACATACAATCTGCATGTCTCAGAAGAACTGTAGATGAGACCAATATGTGCATTAATAGAACAGAACATATGTGGCTGTGACTTACCCTCCATACTGTAGCTATTGGAGGGAAGGAGCATCAGGAAGGCAAATAAATTCTTGGCTGATCCTAGTCATCCATCCCAACCATGAACTGTTTTATATATTACCACCTGGGAAACGGTATTGAAGCCTGAAATCTCACACTACCAGACTCCAAAGTAGTTTCTTCCAACAAGCAGCTAGATTGCTGAACTCATGCTGAAGACAACAAGGCACTTTCTTTACACTTTTTCCATACCCCCCCCCCCCTCTTTTTTTTCTTTTTAATCTTTTTGAAGACACAAAAGCACAAACATTTTTACTCTTTATTGGCTTCAAACCTATAATAAGACGTAATAAGCAAATATTGAATCTTGAAGAGCCCTGTGGAAGCCTATCTGGTTCCTACCAGACCTCCGTGTGTTTGAGCTCTGGAGCCCCCTGGTGGTGCTCAACACACACAGAGGTCTGGGAGCATGATTGCAGGATTCCATTTCTGGACTCAAAAAATAATGCCAAGCATTTATTGCTTCAATATCAATGGAAGCTCATATTGAGGAATCACAGGACATATTATAGACTATATTGACGCTTTAGAGATCAACAGATAATGTTTTTGAAGGAATTTGTTGATATTGAAGCAATAAATGCTGTGATTAATTTTTGACTGGAGAAATGGAATGCTGCTACATGCTCCCAGACCTAGTAGTGGAGCTCACAAAGCTGCGTGGAACTACAGGTCGGGCAAGAGCCAGGCAAATGGAAGCCAGCTCATGTGTATGTCCAGGTATGGGAGTGGAAGGGCGCACCCACCCACACACACACACACACACACACGTGCATAGATACCACAGTCAAAACCGATAACAATACTCGTGGTGCTCTATGTAGGGCGAGGTCACACATGCCAGCGTCAGTATTGCTTACATCGTGTGCGTTCCAATATGCGACCTTGCGTCCTCCACTTGTGCTTGTGGCCTCGCTGCTGGCCCCTCCTCCGTGGAGAAAACAATAAAGTTTCCCAGCTGTCAGCCTAGCCACAACAACTTTTTGGCGACTGTTTTTCATTCACCATCCCAATTGCAAATGAGAAAATGACTTAACAATTGAGCTTTTGCGAGATATTGCAATATAATTCTGTTGTCAGTGATGTCATCATGACATATTACTTCCTGGTATGAGGCCACATGCACAAGTGGAGGACGTAAGGCGGCATATTGGAACGCACTCAGTATTTTCCCACAAGGGGGAATCTAAATCCCTGCCAATGCTGCCATTTGCTCTGCCTTGAAAGTGTTCTGGCGCCATCTGGTGGCAGACACGTGAGTGAACAGGTGCATCTGTTTTGTGTGTGATTCTCAGATTTGTGTCAGATGTGTTGTGTATGTAATGCGACATAATCTCGGCTGGCATTTGCCCCACATTCAGCTGGCTTGCCTTCGATAAATATGGCGATTTTAAATACTATTTAATCTCTTTACGACGGTGAGTCTCCCGTGACCTCATTCCCTGATGAGCCTCAACCACTGTCTCAATGTTTTACACACAAGATGATTTGAAGTATTCTGGTGATGGTACTAAGTAACAAAAATGAATGTGACAGCAAGAGGGGTGGGGGTGATCAGTGGTGGGTCATCCCTATGTTTCCCGCAAACCTTTTTTCAAAAAAGGTTTCTACTGTATGTTCCCCGTGGCTTCCAGGTAGACTGCTGTAGCATGGGAAAGTGCAGGTTGTTGTTGCACATGTGACCGGTTAGGTTTAGGGATAGTTTTAGTCAGGGCACAAATTTACAACTCAGAAACATTGCCTTACTGACAGATTGGGTTTAAGGATAGTTTTGGTCAGGGCACAAATGTACAACTCAGAAACATTGCATTATTGACAGCTTAGGTTTAGGGATGGTTCTGGGAAGGGTTAGATACAATGTGGGGAACATAGAACCCTTTTTTTTTAGAAAAAGGGCCATAACTTCCCCGGCCCCATACAAAGACAAATACAAAGGTAAATATAGAACCCGGGCTCCCATCAGTGGTAGGCAAAGCACCTTCTCCCCCACATCCCTCTCAGCAACAACATTCATTTGCCTAATCACCGCCCTCCAATAAACAAATAAACTAAACAACTCCCACACCACCCCTCATTCTTAACTCCCACCAAACCCCTTCCAACACACATCTCTGAAGACGACACAATAACACACAGAAGTCTAAACTACAGCTAAAGTGACAGTATTTGTTGTTTTATTAATGACAACCATTGAAAGATCAGGGTTCCAGTTTTTTTCTTCATCGTCTGAACAAGGTACAAAAGAGGGGGAAAGGTGTGCTGCTACTCCATTGTCATTCAAGGGTTCCAGTGGGGACGGGGGAACGTGCAACCAACGACAAAACAAACCAATCACATGTTACAGGAAGTGACAAAGTGAGAAAGTGATGGTAGGTCATAGGTGAAAGGTTAAAGGTGAAAGAGAAAGGGGGAAGATTACACTTTTCATACAACGTCAATCCAAAGCCGTCTTCACCACAATAAAAGGTAGTGTGTGTAATTTTGACCCTTTATTTGCAAAATGTATGCAGCCCATTCATTAATTTGATGTTTCCATGAATATAATCTTTCATGAATATGATGTATATTAATATATAGGCCTATATATAAGTAATAAACAAATTTTTGCTGGTCTGCCAAAAAGTATAGTACGTTTTGACGCCAAAGATGTCTACGACTGGTCATTCATAATGGAGAACATGGACATGGAGAAACAATCCACGTATTGATGTATCAAAAAATTAAAATTTCCAAGTCATAATGAATACTTACAATACCACAGTGCTTGATGGTGGTGGTAAATATCCATGAAAATGGACAGCATAAATCCTGGAAACAACCTATTAAAAAATTACACACTGTACCTTTAAATAAAATGAATCAAACAACATAACTTATAAAAAGAAGAAAAGAGATTATTAAGGGGTGTAGGTGGGGGACAGTTGGTTAGCTCAGCTTGTGTGCTATGTACAGTATTACAATGGATGGACAATGTAAAAAATAAGATGTTCGACTTTCGTAGCAAAATATATGTACATTTACAAATTATTTTTTTGTCTTTTTTTTTCGTTTGTTTGCTCACGATTACTTCCTATTCAATAAAAAAAGAATGAACCCTCACAATGACGTTCATTTGTCGCCATGACAACCAGCAGGAAACAACAGTCAGTGTCACAGATGAGATGCGTACTTCATTTTTCTTCTTCTTCTTTGTCTTCTTTTGTAGCACAAAGAGTGGGATGGTTAAAAAAAGTCTTTCACACAGATTCAAAAGTCTTTCAACACTCTTCTCTTGACCAAGATGCTCTGGTCCTCCAGTATATTGACTTGTGGCACACACTTTGTAAACACATCCCTTATTTTTTTTCTTCTTCACTTTGTCAAAGATGTGTGTGCGGATTAATGCGGAGAGTTTAAAAGTCTGTAAAAAGTGCATGTTGAACACTTGCCTAGCTCCAGGCTGAAAATAAAATAGCATCAAATAATAAAAGACATAAAACATTACACATTAGATTTAGGAAGGCTGAGAAACAAAATCTGGAGCCAACAAGTGACGAGTTTTTAGTTTTAGTGTGCCAAGTCTTCTCCCCCCCTTCTCCACTCTCCATGGATACTGACTTGGTTAAAATGGTCTCCCATTATAAACAAAACAGAGAAACATAACAAAAAAACACATACACCACACACATCCTCATATCTCCTCTGCTTGCTAGTAGTCCAGAAACAGTGCTTTTTCAAAAAACAAAAAAACAACAATAAAAAAGCCAAAACAACAGCAAGATGTAAGAAAGTTCTTCAGAAAGGGAGCAAGGGACCGCCCTATTCTGTTTTTCTTTTTTTTCTCTCCAGTTTTTCATTTTCTTGGTATTTTCCAGTGTGTTAGGTCATGATGTCCATGCTCCTTTGGGAAAAGGGGATACGAACGGAACGAGGGACACCGTTCACCTGTTTTTCTTTTTTTTAATTATTCTTGTCTTTTTTTCTGTGACCCTGTTAGTGAAGTCTATAGTCTGACCCTGATTTCTTTTTACATTTATTTTGGGGTGTGTCCATGAACTGGGCAGCCGTGGTGTTTTAGGTTACAGAGTTGGACGGTATAGACCACAGGGTTGCAGGTTCAACCCCCACCCTTACCAATCCCATACTCCCTCTCCATGGCTGAGGTGCCCTTGAGTAAGGCACGTAACCCCACATTGCTCCAGGGACTGTAACCAATACCCTGTAATAACTGTACGTCTGCTAAGTGTAATGTAATGTAATGTAAAAACTACCACTCCGAGTGCTCCAAGCACACAACAGCCAGAGCTCTGACTTTGAAGCCGTCCGTAAATTCTTAACTCTCGTGTGTTTGTCAAGAGAGGAATACTGTGTGTATAGCCATAGTGCTATTGAGAGCGCCAAATTGAATTGAATGTACGAACACATCCTTTGTTTTGACAGGTTTCTGTCTTTTTCTGTTTTCATGAGATCGTGTAACGTGACCTCCAGTGTTAGATCATCAACTATATAGTGAGTAAGGTCATGACCTCTCTGGTGTGGTAGATCATGACTTACACTATTAAGGCGGGCATACACTGTGCAATATTTTCAATCGTGAGTATTCAGATCCCGCTCACACTGTACAAGGCAATCGCAGGGTTTAAAATTCACATCCCACGACTCACATCCTCACGCTAGGGTCGGATGCGGGGAGAGTGCTCACACCGCACGACGCGACAGGCTTGTTTTCTGGAACTGCAGATGATAAAAACGGGGAAGGGAAACGCACACCTGAGGTGGAGGCGAGGATGCGCTCAAGAGCGAATTGCGCTGCCCTGGAAATTTGTGCATGTGTCAAATCGGGTCGTAGCACTTCTCTACTCACGAGGGGCGACCAGGAACTCAAACAATTTTGACTTTCTTGCGACCCGATGATTGCACATCGCAAGCTGGTCGTGACCTGAAATCGCTTGTCATTACCCCATGTACACTACACAATGAGAGACCCACGATTGACCTACGATTGAGCAAGAAATCGGGCTGAATCCCAAAAAGTTGTGCAGTTGACAAATCGAGGCAAAAGCTGCCCAAAAAGTCGCACAGTGTATGCCTGGCATTAGGTAAGTCCAAGAGGGAGGGTCATGAAGTCTGACAATACTGTTTTGATTTTGTTTTGTGTGACCCTTGTGTGACGTCCAGAGTGTGTTAGATGATGACCTTCAAAGTGTGTTGGATCCTGACTTCCATTGTTAGGAAAGTCAATGAGTGAGGTTCACAAAGTCCATAGCCTGACACCACACTATTTTGAATTTGTTTTGTTTTGTTTTGTTTTGGATGACCTCTGTGTGACGCCCAGAGTGTTTCTGATCATGGCCTCCAGTGTGTCGAATCATGACTTCCAGTGTTAGAGAAGTCGATGAGTGAGGGTCACACAGTCCATAGCCTGACACCACACTGTTTTGAATTTGTTTTGTTTTGTTTTGTGTGACCTCCGTGTGACGTCCAGAGTGTTTCTGATCATGGCCTCCAGTGTGTCGAATCATGACCTCCAGTGTTAGACAAGTCGATGAGTGAGGATGAGGGGATGAAGTCCATAGCCTGACGCCTCGCTGTTTTGATTTTGTTTTGAAATGTTTTGATTTGTTTTGTGTGACCTCTGTGTGACGTCCAGAGGGTGTTAGATCATGACACCTCTAGTGTGTCTCCAGTGTAAGGTCATGACCTCCAGAGTTAGATCATGACCTCCGGAGTTAGATCATGACCTCCAGTGTTAGACAAGTCGATGAGTGAGGGTGAGGGATGAAGTCCATAGCCTGACGCCTCACTGTTTTGAAATGTTTTGAAATGTTTTGATTTGTTTTGTGTGACCTCTGTGTGACGTCCAGAGTGTGTTAGATCATGACACCTCTAGTGTGTTAGATCCTGACCTCCAGTGTAAGGTCATGACCTCCAGAGTGTGTTAGATCATGACCTCCAGTGTTAGACAAGTCGATGAGTGAGGGTGAGGGATGAAGTCCAGTCTGACACCTCACTGTTTTGATTTTGTTTTCTAAATGTTTTTGTGCGACCTCTGTGTGACGTCCAGTGTTAGGTCATGACATCTGTAGTGTGTTAGATCATGGCCTCCAGTGTTAGATCATGGCCTCCAGTGTTAGGTCATGTCCTCCAGCGTGTGTTGAATCATGAAGTTGATGAGTGAGGGTGAGGGATGAAGTCCAGTCTGATACCTCACTATTTTGATTCTGTTTTGAAATGTTTTTGTGTGACCTCTGTGTGACGTCCAGATTGTGTTAGATCATGACCTCCACAGTGTGGGGAGTCGGCAGCGGTGCATCCTCCAGCTTCCTCCTCATGCTCCTCCTCCTCCTGTATGGCTGGTTACGCAGACCTGCACGCACACACGCACACACACGCACGCACGCACACACACACACACACACACACACACACACACGCACGCACGCACACACACACACACACACACACACACGCACACACACACACACACACACACACACACACACACACACACACACACACACACACAGCATACAAACACAGACAGCATACATACAAACAAAAAGTAGTAAGTACAACAAATAATTTTCACAGGTTTGAAATCACAGTGAGTTCTACAGAGGACTGAATTGCATCACAAATCAAGTGTTTTGGTACATTGAGAATGTACATGGACTACTACTGTGTGTTATCTAAGTAAGTGTATTTAACCAAGAAAACGTATTACAATTCTCAAAGTGTCAGAGAAAAAATGATTTGCCCTTTACACAGTAAAACATTTACTTTTCATTCAAAACTTACAGAAAACTTTGGGACCAAATACACTCTAGAAGATGTAACATTAACTCCTTTAGTGTTGCTTGTTAAAATTGGATTTTAGTTTTGGCCCAGCTTTATTCAGTCGTGAGTACAATTCAGCCCCTGACACAAAAATGGTAGTGTGGTGACTACGAACCATGTGTCACAGTGTGGTTACTACGACCCATGGGTCATAGGCCTGTGAAATGACATGAGCATGCAGAGGGTGGCAATCATGCGATGGGATGGAGACCTCCTCTCCTCTCCCAACACACAGAGAAAAAAAGAAACCATGGTTGCTCATGCAGTGAAGGGGAAGAGCAATTAAGTGAAAAGTGAAAGTGAAAGCCCATTGGGAAACTCCAACTCCCATTGTCATTGTGACACAGCACTCCACAGCACACAAGTGAACACTGCACACTGCACACAACGAAATTGCATTTATGCCTCACCCGTGCAAGGGGGCAGCCCTCAGTGGCGCCCCATGGGGAGCAGTGCGGTGGGACGGTACCATGCTCAGGGTACCTCAGTCATGGAGGAGGATGGGGGAGAGCACTGGTTGATTACTCCCCCCACCAACCTGGCGGGTTGGGAGTCGAACCGGCAACCTCTGGGATGCAAGTCTGACGCCCTAACCGCTCACCCATGACTGCCCATTTACCATGCAGTTAAGAATGGTTCGGTTGTGAGACGAACTTTTAAATGGTTCAGTTATGAGGTGAGGTGGTGTTTAAGAGGAGAGATTAGCAGACCAGGAAAAAGGTGTAGAGACGGAATGAGAGAAGAAGAGAGAGTTCTTCTGAGTTGCCAAGGTCTAGGAGGAAGGGAGGGACTCATTTCATTTCTTAGTTTTTCTCCTCTGGAAACATGTCGAAACAAACATGGAAACTCATACAGTGAAAGACAAGAGAAATGCAGTGTGAATGATGAGAACGGTTCGGTTGTGAGATTAACTTTAAGGCGGTTTGGTTATGAGATTAACTTGAAGGCCTTGAGGTGGTGTTTACGTTAAAGGAGAGAGTGTCAGACTACTGTGTACACAGTACATTTCACATTGAGTCAAATGTAACACTCCTGTAGTTTGTTCTACTGCTCTAGGTGCAACATTTACTGTAAAGTTAGGAGTTTAACTGGAAGGTACAGTGTTGAAGAGGGAGTGAGCAATAAGAAGAAGGGAGTGAAGGAAGGATGACGGAATGCAATAGAGATGAAATGTCAAGCTTCCACTTTGCTGAGGAAGAAGGGAAGGACTTCCTGTTTTGTTTCTATAGTAGTAGTAGTAGTAGTAGTAGAAGTGTTTCTCCTCTCCAAACACACGGAAAAACAAAGATGGCAGCTCATGCAGTGAAGTGATGGAGAAGAGTAGCGTAAATGAGGACGGTTTGATTGTGAGAGGATGAAGACGGCTTGGTTATGAGATGAACTTGAAGGACTTGAGGCGGCATTCAAAGGAAGAGATAGGTAGAGAAAGCGGTAGGAGAAGACGTGGAAGAGTAGGAGGTGGAGAGAGAGAGAGAGAGAGAGAGAGAGAGAGAGAGAGAGAAGGAGTGAGAAAATGTCAAGACGGTTCCACCTTGCTGAGGAGAAGGGAGGGGCTTTTGTTTTGTGTCTAGCGCTAATAGTGGAAGTCTTCCTGGTGGGTGGGGTCACAGAAGAAACGCGAGCCCCGCTTGGCCGATCGCGCCGTAAACGGGACGGTCTTCAGCACTGCCAATCAACCAAACAACAGCCAATCACAACATAGAAGTGCAGCGACGCTCACTGACATAAGTAAGCTAGTACTAGCTAGCTGACAATAAGGTCAGCCATAAATGCTATCCAGACACACACACATCATCATCATTGTTATATTGTTGTTATAGAGACTCTTACTTTCAACATATTCTGAGCTAAAATTACATTGTAAATGTTTCTTCAAATTTAAACGTATACAAGTATATTGTAAACATTAATTTGCATTACAAAAACTGGCACCAGTTTACCTACTCATAGCCTGAATCTAGGAACACAAATTATCAATGTTTAATTTTTAATGATGGCTTATTTATTTATGTATTCCTGACAGTGATTTACACTTTGCCAAATCTGCGAAGGAGAAAATTGTTACAATATTTGCTACTACTGTATGTCCCAACAAATACATACTACAGTGTGCTGCAAACACTCCTAAAACATAACAGAGTATAGACACTATGCCTGCACTTGCAAAGTGCCAGCATTATTTATTCATCAGCTTACACAACACAAATGTGCGTGACAAATGTGCACACACAATTTCACTTGTTAGATAAACATTTGAGTGTGTGTGAGTGTATGTGTGGGGATGTGCAGCCATAAGAGTGCGGTCATGTCCTCTGTATGCCAAAGTGTTTGTGCCTGTGCATTCATGTATGAAAATCAGCAATGTGACTTTTATTGGCAGTATTGAGCCGTGACTATGTGCATGTAGTGTGTGTGTGTGTGTGTGTGTGTGTGTGTGTGTGTGTGTGTGTGTGTGTGTGTGTGTGTGTGTGTGTGTGTGTGTGTGTGTGTGTGTGTGTGTGTGTGTGTGTGTGTACGTGCGTGTGTGTGTGTGTGCGTGTGTATTTGTGTGTATGTGTGCATTTGTGTGTGAGTGTGCTTGTGAGTGTGTGTCTGTGTGTATGTGTGTCTTGTTATTGCATGTGTAAATGCATTTATGAGTGTTTGCACATGTGTTGTGTGTGTGCATGTGTGTGCATGTGTATTAGTGTAAGTGCATATCGTCGCTGTCCAGCAAAAACCACTTACGGTATCTCCACTATTATTTTTAGTTTTTTATGTTCGTTCTTTATTTATTATAAAATATAAGACAGTACTACTGGTCAGTCTCCATGGGTATATGTGTATGATAAATAATTTAGTAGCCAACTTTAATGTTGCAATGATTTTTTTTTTTTTTTGAAAATGTGGTTTTATAAATCAATACATAAAAAACAATGAGAAGTGGAGATAAGTGTTTTTTGCTGGACAGCGACGATATGCATGTGTGCATGTACTTCATGTAGTGTGTGTGTGTGTGTGTGTGTGTGTGTGTGTGTGTGTGTGTGTGTGTGTGTGTGTGTGTGTGTGTGTGTGTGTGTGTGTGTGTGTGTGTGTGTGTGTGTGTGTGTGTGTGTGTGTGTGTGTGCGCGCGTGCGTGCCACTGAGCTGCAGCGTAGCGTACCTGTGATGATGTCCTCGATGGCTCCGTCTTTGCCCTCATAGACGTGGCGGCTGTCCTTGCCCTGCTTACGCCGCAGCTCCTGGATCAGCTCCTGCTGCTGACGCTTGCCCCCCCTGTGGGACGGGGACTGGAGGGGGAGACACAAGATTTTAATTCATAGTTATCTACTTAATTTAAAATGTAATTCATTTGTAGTTAATAATTCATGTGTTAAGACACAGCTTCTATTATAATTACACACAATGTGCATGTATAAGTGACTTGTAAGGCATGTACTAGGCAAAATCAAACATTATTAGGCATGTATTCGCAAATGCACAATAAGAGATTTGTTACCAATTTAACCTTAGTTAGGACCTAGTAAGCCTTCACTTTTGCTTCGCACATGCTTTACAAGTTACTTATGCAGGCATTAACATTGTATGTATTTGTGCTAATAGATGTAACACTACAATTAAGTGTTACTGTTTGTTGTTATCAAAATGGTAATGAACAAGTCGACTGGTGCCTGGTGGAGGACATTAAGGAAGATAGTTATTAGGTTGGCTTTGATTAGGTCAGTCTAGACTTGGCCTTGTGGAGAAGATTGGGAGATTCAAGTTTTAATTAATAGTTATTTAATTAATTGAAGTCATTAATAGTGAATAACTAAATGTGTTAAGACACAGCGTCTGTTATGAGTTTGTTGATATCAAAATGGCAACGTCCAAGTTGTAATGTTTTACTAAAGACTATGTGTAGTGCTAGAGTACTTCCATGCTATTCTAGGTAAGTATTTTCAATGAATATTAAGGTGTTTCACTGTCAGAGCAGTGTGCCCAATGAGGTTAGGTTAGCCAAGGGTGACCATCTCCGCAACAGTAAAAAGGCTGACATATTTTTGGACAGGGGGTTTAGGGGGTTCTCCCCCAAGAAAATGTGTGTTTCTTAGATGCAATTGAATGCATGTTAATGCATTTTAATCAACCAGGTGCCCGGCTTAATGCAGTGCCGGACACTGAACAAGGCACTGAAAAGACGGACGGTCCATCCTAAAGATGGACGTCAGGCTACCCTAGGTTAGCCTAAGTTATGCTAGTCTAGGCTTGCCTCTGTGTGGCAAAGACTGGTGGTCGAAGGAAGGAAGATAGTTATTAGGTTGGCTTTATTTAGGTTTGTCTAGACTTGCTCCTGTGGGGTTGGGCACTGGTGGGGGAGACATGTAGTAGATGGTTTATTTTTGCAACTTAGACAACAACATCAATGCTAACAATTAAAAATCATTCCAATATGCACACTCCTGTCCTCCACTTGTGCTTGTGGCCTCGCGCCGCCTCCTGACCCCTCCTCTGTGGAGAAAACAATATATTTCCCCAGCCTAGCCACAGCAACTTTTGGGGGACTGTTTTTCATTCACCATCGCAATTGCAAATGAGAAAATGACATTAGAATTATGCTTTTGCAAGATATTGAATGAACTTTCTGTCATCAGTGACATCACCATGAGGTCACAAGCAGGCAAGTGAGCAAGGGAGGACGAAAGTATGCATATTCGAATGAACCCATAAGCAAAAATATTCTTATGTCCCTTATTGTTAAAGCAAAAAATATCTATCATCCATCTTTTGAAATGGTGAAATAGCATAATCCCTTCCACCTGCTGTCTTTCATGCTCCTCCATTATGGCCTATTGTTATTTATTGATTGACTTTATTGATTTATCTTTTTTTCTTTTTCTTTTTTTCTTCCATTATCTCCCCCTCCACCTTTTCTCTGGGGTACCTGTTGTCCCTCCTGTTCCTTCATCGTGGTCTCCTATTCTTAATGGACAATGTCTTGCCCCCTCTCCCTCTTTCATCCCCCCTCTCTCTCTCTCTCTCTCTCTCTCTCTCTCTCTCTCTCTCTCTCTCTCTCTCTCTCTCTCTCTCTCTCTCTCTCCTTCCCCTCCTCTCTCACACCCTCCCTCCCTCTTTCATCCCCCCACTCTCTCTCCCTCCTTCTCTCTCTCTCTCTCTCTCTCTCTCTCTCTCTCTCTCTCTCTCTCTCTCTCTCTCTCTCTCCCCTTGCACACAAAGATGGGTCCTTCAAGCTCTTCTGTAGGTTTTAAAACGGCAAAGTGTTCTCTCCTTGCCCTTTCACTTTTCCCATGTCTGTCTATCCTGCTTTGCATCTTAGTGTAGTCTTTCTCTCTCCTGTCCCTCCTGTTCCACTGTCATGGCATCTTGTTCTTCATTCTCTTGCTTCCTCTCTCTCTCTTTCACCCTTCTCTCTCTCTCTCTCTCCATCTCTCTCTCTATCTCTCCCTCCCTCCATATCTCTCTCCCTCCCCCCTCTCCTCTCCTGGGTAGGTACCTGTTGTCCCTCCTGTTCCTCCATCAGGGCCTCCTGTTCCAGAAGCTTCTCCATCATCATCTGCTCCTGCTTCTTCCTCAGCTCGTTCTCCTCGTCCGCCGTCTGCAGGAAAGCAACAAGTCATTAATAAAATTAATTAATTAATTCATATTTATTGTTTAGAGTGCAATATCACCATACATCATGGTCTCAAAACTCAAAAAAGATAAAATAATTATGAAATGAATAAAAGAAAATGATGAGAAAAATAACCATGTAGCCATGCAGTTCAGACAGCTAGATCCGGTCGAACTATTTCACAAACTACTTCCGAATATCTGATTTGAAGAGACGCATTCTACGCATCGCTAGGCAGAAGGATATCCATGCACAGGCTCCTCACACCTGATATTATCACTCCGCCATGGCTAGAATGTAACCGTGGGTGCTTATTTTGAACTCGCCAACATTCAGTCATTGTGGCGAAAGCGCCAGAGGCAAAAAACAAGCAGCACGCCCAGTCATAATAGTCCATACATTTCAACATAAACAAATAATGAGACATAAGAACAAGAGATGTTGATTTGTCTGAGAGTGTGTGAGAGAACCGCTATGCTTGCTGCTCATGGCAACTGTGCTGCCTATTGCCAAATTTGATCTTTTCATGAATATTAACACATATTCCAGTCATAAACTAATATTTACTAGTATGCCCAAAGTACAGTAAGCTGTGCAACTAAAAATTGCAGCAATTTAGGAAATTGAAAATGGCAGACAAGATCCACCTTTTCATGTATGAAAAGTGCAATTGTAAGTGCAATCGTCATAATGAATACAAAGAATTTGGTGGTATTTGTGAAAAAAGGTCATGTTTGTGAATGGGCAGCATGAATTCTGGAAAGAAACTACAAAAAATATTAAACAACGCACCTTCAATACTGTCATGACCCTGAATTAGCCTAAATGTCACTGCTAAACTGTCATTCATGTTATTACTATGCAAAGCATTCCAAGGACAGGGATACAAAATCACTCATTAAAAGCAAATCATGTCATCAAGGAAAAACGTCTGCTTATACCTGTACATGGGTTCTACATTTTTCTTCTCTCCTGGCTGCGCGACACGAGCTGCGCACAACTCAACCTCTGATTGTTGGTAACCACTGTCGGTCAAAAAATTAGCTCAAGTGGTTGGCTGCCAGTGTCTTGCCCCTCCTCACAATGTCGTGTTTATAAACACGATGAACCCATGTATACGTGCAGGAGTTGTGCGATAATTGGGCTGTCAAACTGTTAACACTGAGCCCTATCTGAGGGCACTCGTCTACTACGCGGCCGACCCAGGTTCAATTCCCGACTCGGGTCCTTTTGCCGGTCCTTCTCGCCGGGTCTTCTTCTTGCCTCTCTCTCTCTCCCCACTCGCTTCCTGTCACCATCTTCACTGTACTATCATAAATAAAGTAAAAAATACCAAAAAATATCTTTAAAAAAATGTTAACACTGCTTACCCGGTAAGACTTGACGAAGCGTACAAAGACTGGGAAAAAGACAGATGGGGGCATGGTCTTGGCACTCTCCCCAAAGAACTTCACCACGTCATCAAACGCATCCTGACAGAAACAAAAACAAACTGGATTGAAATTTTGGGGAAAAAAACATGCATGCTATTGTCATATACATGAATATGCCACACTTTAATTCCCGCAATTTCCCTTCCTCACAACTCCACAAACTTGGGAGTGTGTGTGTGTGTGTGTGTGTGTGTGTGTGTGTGTGTGTGTGTGTGTGTGTGTGTGTGTGTGTGTGTGTGTGTGTGTGTGTGTGTGTGTGTGTGTGTGTGTGTGTGTGTGTGTGTGTGTGTGTGTGTGTGTAATGGTGCATTCTGTTTATCCCTTTCACACACACACACACACACACACACACACACACACACACACACACACACACACACACACACACACACACACACACACACACACACACACACACACACACACACACACACACACACACACACACACACACACACACACACCTGTGCAATGCGAGCGTCGTCCTGCAGCTTCTTGAGCCTGGCCTCGTTGTGGTGTACGAAGTCCTTCAGCAGGGAGTTGTGGCCGTGCATGCTGTACTCGCGCCGCGTCAGGTCCATGCCACGCTGCAGCTCCCGCACGTCCAGCAGCACGTTCTCCAGCGACACTGAGGATCATGGGAGATACAGGTATCAATGGCTTTATTGATTGATAAATTGATTGATTACATAGACAGAGATGCCAGGTTGGGGGTTAGGGTTAGGGTAGTCAGATTATGCAATGTTCTCCAGTGACACTGGTGATGGAAGACATAAGCTAATTGATTAATTGATAGCGACACTGAGGATGGGAGATACAGGTATCGATGGGTTTATTGATTGGTTGATTGAATGATTACGCAGACTAGTGGTTCTCAACCTTTTTTTGAACAAATCTCCAGCGACGCTGATGATGAAAGATTGTATAGGCTGATCGATAAATTAATGAATTGGCTGATTGAATGTCCAACATGTGCCATGTACCATGGTCGAGGTGGGGTGGCTAGGTACTGACACACTGTATTACTGAGAATATGACACAGCAGTACTGCCAACCTCATACCTTTCCGACACGTAAGACGGAAGATACACATACAGGGTTGGTTTCTGACTGATTGATTGATTGATTGATTAATTGATTGATTGATTGATTGATTGATTGATTGATTGATTGATTGATTGACTGATTGATTGAATGACTGATTATATTTAATGATATCACAAAAATGGACAGGTGGAGGGATGTCATCCTATGCGTCTGAACTGGCATATCAGGCAATAAGTACAATGTAAAACATTGCACAAAGAACAAATAACAAGAGTTAGTGAAAATAGTGGGGCTAAATGAACAGAAATAGCTGGGTTGAGTGGTACTGAGAACTGAAATAATTCACTCTTTCACAGACTACTGCTCATCCTCAGAGCATATGGACAGCAACCTCGGAGACAGAGACAGCAGAGAGGCAAAACAGCAGAAGGAATATGAGAGCATAGAGGACACATCAGAGCAGGAATAAACAAAAGTCAGAAATACAAAAACTATAAGAAGAACGAAAAGCGACAGTACAGAAGCAAAACTACAGTAGAAATGCGAGAACACAGGGGTGTGTCAAGGTACAAAGGCAAAACTGAACACAGACAGAAAATGCAAAAGTACAGTGGGAACACTAACGCCTCTTTTCCACTGCCGGTTTTCTGGTAGGCCTACTGCTCGACACAGCGCGACTCGGTCACCACTTGTTGCTCTTCGATTGAGCTGCGCCGTGCCCAATCGAAAGGCAAAAAGTGGCGGCCGAGTCGCACTGTGTCGAGCTGTAGGCCTACCAGAAAACCGGCATTGGAAAAGAGGCGTTAGAGGAAGAAAGGGAGAGCTACAGTAGGAACATCAGCAAACAGATGTAAACGTACAACAGTAATGTGAAAGGCAAAATTCTAGCAGGAAGAGGAGAAGATGGTGAGGCAAAAATCACAGCATGAACGCGAGAGGACGGCAACGTAAAATCCCAGGAGGTCTTTGTGTATAAAGAAAGACAAAACTACAACAGAGGGTACATGAGAAAGGGATGGAAGTGATGGGAAAACTGTGCCTCACCTGCGGCAGCCTTCTCTACGTAGTGCAGCTCATTGTAGAAGGGTGAGACGATGGGGTACTTCTCCTTCACCACGTTGGCAATGTAGTGCAGCAGAGTCTGTTTCCTGTCTGTGGACTTGGTCTCCAGGAGCTGAGGTACGGCAGGGAAAGAGGGACAAAATAACAGGATTTTTTTTTTAAAGATATTTTTTTGTGTCTTTTAGACTTTAGTAGTGACAGGATAGTATGAGAGAGTGGCAGGAAATGTTTGGGATAGAGAGGCGGGGAAGGGTCAGCAAAGGACCCAGGCTGGAATCGAACCTGGGTCGGCCGCATAGCAAACGAGTGCCCTACAATTAAGCCACAGTAGGGACAAAATTACAGGATTGTGGTTGTTATTCTGTTGACCTCTGACACTATTTCCCCTCACATTAGTATTGTGCTGCTCACATACCAGAGGTGGCCTTATCATAGTCATTTCCACAGTATTATAGCTAATGTAACGGATGCCAACTAGCAGAGTTCAGCGGCATAGCGTTGGTAAACCTCCGTCCCGAAGCCTCATACAGTTTTGGTAGCGCTGAGCTATTGGTCGGGACCTTTAGCTCAGCGGTATCGCACTGTGCCTCCTAGACCAAAATGGAGCATTGACTGGTAGGTCACAGGTTCGAGCACCAAGTGGCGAAAAAGCACTGGATAACCTTGGTTACACTAAGATAACCATGTCACTAGTATAAATTATGTAAAACATCATGTGTGGATGAGGGACACATGATACATGAGGAGTAAAAGACAATTTTTAAAGATATTTTGTGCGTTTCTTGCCGTTTCTTTATTGGTTAGGACAGTTGGAGAGGAGACAGGAAAGTAATAGGAGAGAGATGGGGAAATCCAACCCGGGTCCCCGCTGTAATAGTAAGGTGCCTTGGCTTCTAAGCTACGGCTAAGGCCAAAACAACAGTTTATGTTGCAATTTTATTCTATTCTGTACACGCATATTAGGTTAGTTTAGGTGTCTTCAATTTCCTCCACAAGAGAGAAATTAGTCTTGAGAACAAGAGAGGTTGCCGCATC
>NC_085871.1:24578123-24588123 GCF_034702125.1 Engraulis encrasicolus
TTACCATGCAATGTTATTACTGTATTATTATTATTACTACAGCACGAAGCAACAGAAATGGTTCAAATGAGATACAAGTTTTAAAATGAGGACTCCACACACTTAAAATCCTTTTTCTTAGTTATATACTATGTCAGAACTGTGTTTCAATCATTGAGATCTTCATATTCTCTACAAACAGACTAACTAGAGACAGTCCAATTAGATTCAAGACCGGAATATATTACTGTACATATCAGTCCACAGAAAACAAGTGCCGTGTTACTTTCACATCTGTTATCTACTTGCTAACTTTTCCTTTGCCATTGGCAACATACAGTATGCATGAAGACCATCACCAGAGATGATATTAGCATGTCCCTTTATAGCTCAACCCAGTGGTCTGTCAACCAATGCTACGGTGGATGCATGCTCATTTCCGCCGTAAGGGTATACAAAACCAAATATGTATGAGCTTTCATTCCTCCTGGCTCCACACAAGATTCCATTCACCTTCTTCTATTGCATAATTTCCTCTCCACGCGTACTGGATATTTGTTATTAGTCCAGGGCACGGAGTAGCACACATTTTTAAGCCGCCTGAAAGTTTGATAAATGAGTCTCTTGAGAAACTTCCTGAGGGGTATTTGTATTGTAATCAGTGGCTACACAACAGTTTTTTAAAGTGTTACCTCAACACTTAAAAAGTAGGAACAGCACTACATTCAACTCCCTGAGTGTTGAATTAGATCTGAAAAAATGCACTGTGTACACTGAAAGCAGAGGAAACAGAGGAGCTGAGCAGAAGAACGAGTTGGCATGGTAACACACAGTGAACACGAAATGGAGTTCTTCAAATGTCTTGTTTGGAAACCTCACACTCGTGCTGTGAGTGGGCTAACAGAAAAATGGGGATTCAAAGCCCTACGAGATGAGCTGTAAATTATAATTGAAGTTTAGGCAGGAATCTTTTAGAACTCTGTCTCAGCCAATTAATCTCCACATCTTTGCCGTCAGACGTTTTAAAGATTCACAACAACCTCTATTAGTTCACACGCTGACATTTTGTCTATAGTAGACTTTCTAGCAATGAAATGTCTTAACATAAATCTGAAAGGATGTTACAGGTCTTTTGTCTACGAGCCTGGCTCCATGCTTCCCACATCCATTCAGTCCTTACACAACAGACTTTGGAAGCCTGAGACAGAAAATTTACTGGTGACAAATATACTATCCCAGTTCTATCCCTGTTCTACTCAGTCTACGTGAAATGGATGGCAATAGAAATAGCTGGTGGAAAATATTCCGACAACAAGCTTGTTTATGTGAGAACCTTTGCATGGTGATGGCCATATTCTTTCACAATAAAATACTTTGAGATACCTGGTCTGTGAACTGTGATATGCCCTGTCTTGCTTTTGCTGTACAATGTACTGTATTGCACTGTACTGCACTGTACTGTACTAATTTGCAGTACAAATCTTGCACTCACATGTGGATGACATTGCAGAAGCCCTCGGGCCATTGCCAGCCTTGCGTAGACTGATGGCCAGATTTTTGGCCCAGTATATTGTCTTTATTTGTATGTAATTTATTAGACTTTTTTCATTCATGCAATGTGTTTTACTTGTGCGGTATTTGCCCTAATCTGTTTATTTATAAAGCAAAATGAGCAAAATAAACTGTGTGTTTAATGATATATCTTACAAAGGCCTGATACAGCGCTGTAATTTACGCAGAAATATTATATTATGCAGGGATATATACACTACAGTATACATGGGTTCGCCGTGTTTGTAAACACGATATTGTGAGGAGGGGCAAGACACTGGCAGCCAACCACGTGAGCTAATTTTTTGACTGACAGCGGCTTCCAACAATCAGAGGTTGAGTTGTGCACAGCTAGTTTCACGCAGTCAGGTTAAAACAAAAATGTAGAACCCATGTACGTATACGTATATGTGTATATATACGTATGTGCATAATATATACTGTATGTATATTATATAATGCAGGGAGCTGTACTGTACTACTCACGTGTGGATGGCCTTGCATATCTCCTCGGGGCTCTTGCCGGCCTTGCGCAGCGTGATGGCCAGGTTCTTGGCCCGGTTGGCCTCCAGCAGGGACACCTTGTTGGGGCCCTTCTGGGGGGCCTTCTGCTTGCTCAGGGTCATGTCCGGCGCGGGGCCCTGCGCTTTGGTCTTGAACATCTCCTCAAACTCGTCCACGTTCAGCTCCTGCAGCAGGGTCGGAAAAAAAAGAGCAGAGGAAGAGTGTCAGTAAAACATGCAGCTCTGTAACACTTTTGAGTTAAGGTTATTTTTTTTGTTTTTAAGTATTTTTGGGGGTCTTTTTGGCCTTTATTATTATTGGACAGTGTGAGAGTAGACAAGAATGACTGGGAGAGAGAGATGGGGCAGGGTTGGGAAATGACCCAGGCCGGACTCAAACCGGGGTCCCCATGAGCAATGTAAGCCCAAATGTGGGGGGCTTAGCGCGCTGCGCTACAGCACCCCCGAGTTAAGGTTATTTCATTGGTGAACATGGTTAAACTACTGTGCATTTTCTATTTTATTTAAGGGCTTTGATCTTGCACATCTCAAACTTGTCCACGTTCAGCTCCTGGACAGAGTCAGAAAAGGAGTTCATGAGAGGTATCCGTGTCAAAATGTGTAGTTCTATTGAAGGGAATTAAGGTCGTTCTAACAACTTAAAGTCTATTGGTATAATGTCTCTGCTATGTTTTTTCCTTAATTTCATTTTATTTCATATGCCTTTTCTTTTTTCTTTTTTGTTCATTATTGAGAACACTATTAAGTATGTAAGTAGCATATCATGCACACAGTGGTGCATTGCAGAGTGGGAATATAAACTTACAACTGAGTCCATGAGGTTTGCTCATTATTTTGCTTCAATAGGAATGCCTAAAACGGCGAGGCTTAAAGGTTTAACAGAAATTACAATTTTGAAATAATCTGAGTGTCTTAGAAAACCCTCAAAATCTCACCACTTCGGAAAAACTTGCAAGAAAACCAAAAACAACTCTGTTGTTTGTCAGAAAGCGCCACACAGTAAATTCTGCAGTGCTCATTTAACACTTAGAGAGTTGATTTGACATCATTTGGACTTGAATGAACTCTTTAAGTGTTGAATTAACAATGCAACATTTACTGTGCAGCCTTTGCTTGTCTATTTTGATTATCAACAGCCTCGTGCAGATGTTGACAGTGACAGTGAGAGTGCGAGTGGAATACTTTAATGAGAGCTGACAGGCATCTGTCTGTCTGACAAAGACACAAGGATGTTTATTTGTCACATGGATGGAGATGCTGCATAAAGTAGGATATGCAGCAAGTGGAAATTGGAATTATTTAGCCGGTGTGAATTAATGACGGGTCTTCTCTTCTGGACACATTTCAATTTCTTTCTCTCAATTTCTCTTTCTGTCTCTCCCTTCATAACTTTCTCTCTCTCTTTCTGTTTGTGAACATCAGAATTTGATCAGCATATTGGGCCGCTATTGTAAAGCCAACAGGCAAATTGTATTATAAAGTGAAGTAACAAATCCAACCATGTTGCAACGCAAAACAATCAATTGCATTGCAAAGTGAAAGCAGTCAATCTCTTAATGTTTGAAGACAAATGGTGTGTTGACCAGGGGCTCTGGGTAGTTCATGATGGTAGTAGACTCATTTTCAAGTGGTAAATGTGTTGTGAAGGAGAGGGTGCTTCCCTTCTTGCACTGCGTGCAAGGTGTCAATTTCTGTGGAGTGTAATGTACCTTTTTAACTAGTTTCACGATTCAAAATAAATGGGTGTTAAAAATCAATCTCTTAGTACCTCCAGGATGCGTTCGTCGTCGATCTCGTTGAACACAGTGCCATTGATCTGGTTGGGCTTGAGCGCGACCCAGTTGAACACGGGCATACGGAACTTGGTCTTGATGGGCTTCTTAATCTTCACAGCTGAGGAGGAGGGACATGAGGTGTTAAGGAGATGACGACTACACAAGAGACATCAATACACGGTATATTTACTATATTACGCTAGGGACACATACAGGCGAAACGAGTGAAACGAAGTGAAGAGAGGCGAAATTCAGTGTTCCATTCTGACAGCTCAACCGTCATCAGGTCGTTTGCAGCGAATCAAATGGAATGAAACAGTTATGCTGTTTATTTGATTGGCTGCCGCTGGTGAAATTCGCTCCTCATTTGCAAAATATTAAACTTGGTCGAATAATTTTGCTTCACTTCGCTCCTGTTCCTGTGCCTTCGCCTTGCTCATAGGAATGAATGGCGAAGTTCGCTTCGCTTGGCCAAATTCGCGTCTATGTGTTCCAAGCGTTATGGGCTAACTAACGTTCTTATACCACTCAGGCCCTGTTTACATGTATCAGATATTTTCTGAAGATAACATGTTTTGTTAATAATCTCATTACATGAGAATTATGTTTAGGTTCATTTAAAAACATTGCAACATTAGGTTAATTTAAAAGTATTGTAATTAACAATAACATTTTCTATTTCTCTTAATATTACTAGATATATACACATAAACAGAGCCATCATGTGAAATATAATCCCAAAGGGAGATGATCCAAACATGATCCCAATACACAGGAGAATGCAATCCTATTTCCTGGTGATGGTATCCACGACAACCATGACACTCATGTGATGACATTTACATAGTAAGCTGTGGAGCCAGAGGGGGCATGGAATGAAGATTGAGGTCTCAAGAATGAGGTCTTCAACAAGTGGATATTCAGTGTTGTCAGATGTGTGTGATCAAATCCCGCCCAAAAGGTGCTCAAAAACCGCCTGGAGCCGCTGAATTCTGCCCAATTTCAACAAATTGAATTGGTTTCTATGGGCATAAGACTGGAGAAAACAACGCCAAATGGCCGATTTTTCCCGTTTTTACCCTCAGACGGCTATCCCAAGCAGCGCAATAAGGCGGGCAATCGCCCAATCTGGCAACATTGTGGATATTGTGAGGGCATGATATGAAGAGCTCTTTTCCAAAATGAGATATATCCATTTTATAGAATGTTGGGAAATTGACATTTTTGTATTGGGCATTCCATTGAAATGCATTGCAAAATGCATTTTTATAGAGGTCTTAAACTACTTTCTCAAAACATTTGAATGTCAAGAATTCACACATAGATGATAGGACCTCTTAACAGTCAATTCCAATATTAAAATGCAAAAAGTCAAAAATGGTTTATATAGCGTTTTGGAAAAGAGCTCTTCATATGCTCTCGCTGTAAATGACAGAGGTACTGCACAGTCACAACACAGTGAAGGAGTGAGCGAGAGATAGATAGATACCGAAAGAGAGGGAGAGAGAAAGTGATTGAATGAAACTGATGGAGAGACAAAGAAACCGTTCCAAGTTGGGAAACATTGAGAAAAGCATTGATTGAAAAAACAAAATGGATATCATGAAGGCACAACACCCTGATGACTGAGGGACTACACTAAGATGCAAAGCAGGATAGACAGGCATGGAAAAGTGAAAGGAAAAAGAGAAAACACTTTGCCGTTTTAAAACCTACAGAAGAGCTTGAAGGATCCATCTTTGTGTGCAAGGGGAGAGAGAGAGAGAGAGAGAGAGAGAGAGAGAGAGAGAGAGAGAGAGAGAGAGAGAGAGAGAGAGAGAGAGAGAGAGAGAGAGGCAAACAGAGGCAAAAAGCGGACAGGTTTTTAAGGGGGAAGAATCAGAAAAGGAGAAAACAACATGGAATCAGAGGAGGAAGAAAAGCACAAATTAAAGACAGAGCACTGGCTTGCGATAGCCAATGTAAGGCCATGCAGAAAGTTTGCAAAGCTTTCTAAAGTATGGTATAATTCTACAAATGATCAAAACCAACTATTAAGGCAATGAAATACGATACTGGGTACTAGAATGACCACTAACTAACGCAACAGTAGAAGTTCATTGTAGCATGCAGAGTGTATTTCTGAACACCAACTTCAGAGCTCCTGAAAAGAGTGCATCCTCAAACTGTACTGTTCATACAGAACACTGTTGACAGTTAAAAAAAGTAGCTACTTTCCACCATTACACCTACCACCTGGTTATATTATAAATACCAACATACAAAGGAACATCACTGTAAGTGTTGATTAGGCCTGTTTCTTGGCATACTTTCATAGTTATATAATAAATCACCAACCAACAAAGTAGCATTAAGGAGTATTAAACCTGCATCTTAAGATCTCACCATGGCTATATTATGAATCATAACAAACAAAAGAAACATTAATAGTAAGTATTGAGTATTAGACTTGCTTCTTGGCATACCTCCATAGTTATATAATACGTAAATGATCAACTAACAAAGTAGCATTAAGGAGTATTAAAACCTGCATATTGCGATACCGCCATGATTATATTATGAATAATAACAAACAAAGGAACATTAATAGTAAGTGTATTAGACCTGCTTCTTGGCATACCTCTATGGTTATATTATAAATGGTCAACCAACAAAGTAGCATTAAGGAGTATTATTATATGGTTGTGACGTCATCTGTCGAATGCTCCATTCATTTCAACGGGGCTCCCCAACGTTCGGACGTCTGTTATTTTTCGATAACGGACGGGTTGGTCTATAACAGACCGCTGTCAATGGCAACAAGACTTTTCACTGCTAAAGCGACTTTTCAACAAGACTCTAATCAGCTGCTGTGATAGACAGCACCCGTTGTCCAGGCTACCGCTGTCAATGGCAACAAGACGTTCACTGCTAAAGCCACTGGCTTGTATACAAGTCAGTGGCTAAAGCGAATGTTTCATATCACTCCGCAGGGGGTCCGGTCTTTTGTCACTCTAATCAGCTGCTGTGATAGACAACACCTGTTGTCCTGGCTACCTAGCTGTTGCCTAGCAGTGTTCCACAACGGCACTGTTTTGTTTTGCACAGCAACAATCTTAACATTAAATAGGTCTAAAGAAATGTCCCCGCCATGTGTGAATCATTTAAGTATATCCATATAATAAGCGGGTTAACTTTCGGCGAGTCGGTCGCTTTGTGGAATAGCAGCACTTCAGAGAGAACAAGACCCCTCCGCTCCGCGTCGGGGTCTAAAGATTCTCTCTGTCGTGCTGCTATTCCACGGTAGCGACCTTCTCGCCGAACGTTAACCCTTACTTAAAACCTGCATCTTGCGATACAGCCATGATTATATTATAAATAATAACAATAAACAAAGCAGCATTATCAACAAAGCAGGGGTGCGTTTCTCGAAAGCATAGTTGCTAGCCAGTTAGCAACTTTGGTAGTTGTCAATGGGAAATTGCATTGCAAACAACAAAGTAGCTAATGTAGTTAGCAACTATGGTTTTGAGAAATGCACCCCAGTATTATGAGTAAGTGTTTGAGTACCGGTGAGTCCAGAGTTGAAGATGAGGTTGGGGGCTCCACAGCCGGGCAGCGGGGGTGCGATGGGGGGAGGAGGGGGGGGCAGGGGGCCAGAGATATCTATGTGGCCACCGCCTAGGGGGGGCGGGGGCGGAGGGGGAGGGGGCGGGGGAGGAGGGGCGGCCGCAGCAGCTGCTGGTCCGTTGGGCACTGAACAGGGGGTACGGCAGAGGAGGACCAAACAGAAAGGGGAAAACAAAGGCAGAAGGGGAGAGAGGTGCACACAGGTACACACAGGGGAGAGAGAGAGAGAGAGAGAGAGAGAGAGAGCGAGAGAGAGAGAGAGAGAGGGAGAGAGAGAGAGAGAGAGAGAGAGAGAGAGATAGAGAGAGAGAGAGAGAGCGAGAGAGAGAGAGAGAGAGGGAGAGAGAGAGAGAGAGAGAGAGAGAGAGAGAGAGCGGGAGAGAGAGAGAAATGGAGATAGCGAGAGAGAGACAGAGACAGAGACAGAGACAGAGATTGAGAGACAGACAAACACACAAAGGAAGAGCAATTAGATTAGAAAATATTAGCAAGCAAATACGGCGCTAGTTTTAGATTGCATTTATAGAGCAAATAAATAATAAATGCAATGATATGACTTCATACATCCACACATGTACGTTGCTAGACTGTTACATACATAGGCCTATCAAAACATCTTAGTGCAGATGGGGTCGCCGGCGGGCCTGTTCACTATTTGCTTAAAATACTCAACTACATCATAACCACATTGCTATAACATTACCGAGAGCCTTAAGTAACAGATTAAGACAAACCCATTACAATTTTGGTGATACTTATAGTAAGGTTATAACTAGGCTCTGCGCAAAGGGGTTAAAGTCAACACAAATGGAGAGCGGGAGTGTTGATTAGTAGTGTAGCACTGAAGCCCATTGGTTATTGATTTTACACATAGTCATTAACAATGACAGCACTGTTTTAATCCATGCTCTTCATCTGTACATAAGTGCGTCCTTAATTCTCCCCCCGGAAGAAAGCTTATATGTTCACACGCACATTTAAGCATGCCGGCAACACCCATGTACACACCCACACAAAAGTGTGCCACACACAAACATGGCCACACACACACGCGCGCACACACGCACGCACACACGCACACACCCATCACCCATCCACCCGCACATACAGTGACATACTGTACATGCATGTGTGCACGTACACACCCACCACCACCTTACACACTTAATACTTCACTCTCTCTTTTCTCTTTCCCAAATCCCCCCCAAATCTCCCATGTAAGTGCAAGCCTCTTACCAAGCGTGCCAAACGAGGGCATAGGAGGCATGGACATGGCCCCCGAGCCGCCCAGCATGGGTGGAGGCGGTGGGGGAGGAGGAGGTGGCGGGGGTGGGCCAGGTGTCAACCTGCCCCCCTGCGCCCCCCCTAGTCCCATCCCCCCGGCTGCTGGCCCAGCCCCGAACATCCCTCCCATAGCACCGGCACCAAGGTCTCCAAGCCCAAGTCCCTCCTCCGGACCCGGCGAAGACATGAGAGAGTGCAGGGGGGGCAGGGGCGACGGGAGTAAGGTCGTGGATGTGGACGAACCACCGGCCGCAACACCACCGCCCAGAGAGGAAGTGGAGGACAAGGGGGAGGATGTGGCACCCCCACCGCTCTCTCCTCCGCTGGAGTCGCCCCCTTCCCCGTCGCCCTCGCCGCGCTGGGTGATCTGCAGGCTGCTGCGGCGCTCCAGCTCCGTCAGCTTCTTCTCCAGTCGGCTCTGCCGCTGGATGGTCTCGTCCTTCTCGCGCACCATGCGCCGCAGCGTGTGCACCTGCGAGCTGGCGTCGCGATACACCGCCTACAGGTGGGAAGGAGACGTTTTATTTTCAGGTTAATTAGTTTTATTGGTCAGGCAAAGCTGCAGCGTGTGCACCTACGAGCTGGCATCGTGGTACACCACCTACAGGTGGGACGGGAGAGGTGATTTTTTTTCACTAACACAAACAATGGCCATTTCTCAAAGTCTAGTGTGCACACTTCCAAGTGTATCAGCCTTCGTAATCACGCCCAGTGATTGGATACTCTTTGGTGAACTCTGCGGAGTATCCAATCACGGGGTGTGACTAATTAGGCTGACACACTTCCAAGGCTCATTCACTAGACTTAGGGAAATGGCCAGACTCAACAGGTGAGGAGGAGACATTTTATTTTCAGGTTAACTAGTCTTATTGGTCAGGCAAAGCTGTGTGTGCACCTGTCAGCTGGCATTGTGGTGCAAGCGCCTACAGGCGGCAGTAGGTGTTTAAACGTCAGTTCTGGCCAGGCCATACACATGAACGGCGTGACGTGTGCCATGTGCGTTACACCCTTTTTTGGAGGAAAACATTGGGGGGAATGCCAATGCAAGTCAATTGGTGGTGTTGGGAAATAATAAACGACAGACAAGGACCTGTAGACTAGCGTTGTTCACGCTCAACATGCCGAAGACGTGTTGTGTTATCGGCTGTTCAAATAATAACAGCTAACAGCCGCAGCTGAAGTATGGACTGTGTTCATTTAGGCTAGCCGATGAAGCATGTAAGTTAATTAGACATTCGGTTTGTTTTCCCCCAAAAAGGGGCGTAATGCACATTCACA
>NC_085871.1:24593123-24598123 GCF_034702125.1 Engraulis encrasicolus
TTACATTTGCCCGCCGTGGCGTTGACTTGGGTCTAAGTTTTATTTGATTTTGTCAAGATGAAGGAAGAGTTGTTTGAAAAATAGTTCGGTTGCATTGGTTTTACAGTAGCTATGTTTCACATATGCATTTCAGGCGTAATCTTAACCTGCAACTAGTGAGAATGTTTTGAATGACATAGCAATGGCTACATGTCTCAAAGAATAATTCATCACGAGTAATTTTGGCAACAGAACGAACTAGGGGTTGTGGGTTCCTGGATTTTGGTTTGGTTTGCGGCTGTGTGTTCACTTTGCCAGTCCCAGTATGCCCAAGTGATAACGTTGCTTGCTATCCTAACGAGGCAGTTTAAAATGATAATAATCAAACGCTGTATAATACACGCTTTGAGGTTCGGCTCGTCTGACATTCTTTGAAATGTCCATCCTCGAGATGAACGACTGTGGAATATTTCATCGTCATTGTCTATTGTTTAGCCTATTTAGGTTGAGTTTGGGTCCGCAGTGGTATGATGGGATATGATGGGGATGAGTGGGATAGTTGACGGTTCTCAGGAGGAGTGTCCTCAAATGACGCACCATGTCGTGCCTATTTTCTGTCTACTCTAGTCTTTTCTACCGGAGGTGGTAGCTGTCCATGATCACGGCCACGTCTGGCTTCATTATCTATTTCACAGGCTACCAGAAGGATCATCCCGGTGGGGTGATATTCTGTTGTTGAATGCATAATGTGAATTGTTGCTGTGTAAGCGGTAGCCTATTACAACGCAAGCATCTTATCTGTATTTTGGAGTGGTGGAGTGCAGTGTTAATTTTGTCATTCATTTTTTTATTTAGTCTTAGTCTTAGTCTTGTGTCAAAGTCCATTCTTAGTCTTAGTCGCTTTTAGTCTTTCAAAAATAATTTTTGTTTAGTTATTATTTAGTCGACTAAAAGTCCTCAACATTTTTGTCTAGTTTTATTCTTTCACAAATAATTTTTGTTTAGTCATTATTTAGTCGACTAAAAGTCCTCAACATTTTTGTCTAGTTTTAGTCTAAACATTTTAGTCTTTAGTTTAAGTCACAATACAATAAATCACAAGGCCTTTAGTACTGCACTAAGACTTGGTTATTTCCATTCAGTTAATAGCAAATTTATAACACTGTGTCTTAAAAATTAAAGCAATAGTGCATACAAATGTGAATATGTCGCTGGTGCTACATATTCGTAAAGGGATTTTTATTTTGTTTGAGAAGCTTCTCCCCAAATATTCGTTAGGGTCAGTCTGCTAAAAGTAAAATCTGTGGATGGATTCAGCTGTAATTAATCATTTTTTAAATCCCATAGTGTCCCTTTAAATGTTGATTACAAAACAACAATACATTTATAGGTTTTAGTTGTACCAATTGTTGTAAATTGGTTGTACCAATTTATGTCTGAGCCCCCCCAAAAAGTCTACGTCTTAGTCGTTTTTAGTCTTTCACAAATCATTTTTGTTAGTCAGAATTTAGTCGACTAAAAGTTAGTTCTTAGTCTTAGTCACTTTTAGTCTTTCACAAATCATTTTTGTTTAGTCATTATTTAGTCAACTGAAAGTCCTCAATATTTTAGTCTCGTTTTAGTCTTTCACAGATCATTTTTGTTAGTCAGAATTTAGTCGATTAAACTCTCAAAAGGTTAGTCGACTAATAGTCTTAGTCTTAGTCTAGTCGACAAAATTAACACTGGTGGAGTGAAAGGAACGCTGATAAGCAGACCTCAAAATTCACCATAAGAGCATTTTTGTCCAAAATGCTCGTGTGGCTTGGGGTTATCAGCGTCCCCTCTTTCAAAGACCAGAAAACACTGAGAATGGCCTTGTATCCTGATGCCCTATGAAAATACAGTATAACTCTCGACACATATCGCGTCTGATCTGAATGTGGTGTCCACCTTTGGTGTAGGGAGGAGGAGTAGCAGGCCTAGTAGCGCAGCCTGTGCAGTAGGTAGCCTAGGTAGAACTAAACGTGACTCTGCCACCAGTTATATGGTGAACTTGACTCAAACTTGTTAAATGGCACTGCCCCACCGTTGTTTACCTACGCCCCCTGCGCCAACGCCGAGTCTGGACCACTGAATCCTGTGTGTGTGTGTGTGTGTGTGTGTGTGTGTGTGTGTGTGTGTGTGTGTGTGTGTGTGTGTGTGTGTGTGTGTGTGTGTGTGTGTGTGCGTGTGTGTGAGTGAGAGAGAGAGATATCTAATAGCATTTTCTCTAAATGCAGTATGTTTTAATATGTAGGCCTACCTTATGTTCAGAAAGCGACATATGAAACTTATAGGTATTTGGCAAATATTGATATATATTTGAAAATCTGATATTGGAAAAGTCACTGCCTCACCAGCCATAAAGCTGACCGCACGTCACTGGTGTGTGTGTGTGTGTGTGTGTGTGTGTGTGTGTGTGTGTGTGTGTGTGTGTGTGTGTGTGTGTGTGTGTGTGTGTGTGTGTGTGTGTGTGTGTGTGTGTGTGTGTGCGTATGTGCTTACGTGCATGTGTGTGTGTTGTACGGCGTACACTGTACGCGTGTGGGCATCATCTCTGACCCATCCGTCTCATGCTCTCCTCCAGTTCCTCCACCCTCTCCAGCGCTGCGTTCTTGGTCTCTCTCTCACTCTCTCTCTCTCTCTCTCTCTCTCTCTCTCTCTCTCTCTCTCTCTCTCTCTCTCTCTCTCTCTCTCTCTGTGTGCCTGCGTGCACGTGTGTGTGTACGCGTGCGATGATCATCTCTAACTGACCTGGCCCATGCTCTCCTCCAGCTCCTCCACCCTCTCCAGCGCTGCGTTCTTGGTCTCGGCGTCCTCCAGCAGCGTGCCCACGTCAAACAGGTTGTCCAGGTAGGCCTGGATCTGCACCTGCAGCTTATCACTCTCCGTGTGCTTCAGCCTCTACAGTACAGGGAGCAAAACAAAACATACCTTCATGAGTGTGTGTGTTGGGGTTGGGGATGGATTGTGTGTGTGTGTGTGTGTGTGTGTGTGTGTGTGTGTGTGTCAGTGTGTGTGTGTCAGTGTGTGTGCTCGTATTTGTTTGCTTGTTTCGTGTCTATGTACATGCACTATTTGTGTGACAGGGGATTTGGGTATTACAGGTAAATCACAAGTTTATTTATGCTTTAGAAAATAAAGACGAAGGAGCAGGATATCCAAAATGTGCTGCTACCAGGGCCGCTGACAGCTTTTGCTGGGCCCGGGACAAAGCCATCTGAAAAGGCCCCCTCCTGAGTTCATACAATGTAAAGGGATCCCAATTCTTATTCCTTTCTCTGGGTCCAGGACAACTGACCCCTTTCTCCCCCCTGTCGGCGGGCATAGCTGCTACAATGTATGAAACAGTAATCCATGTAATATATAGTGTAATATATGCATGTTTACTTCATTTGTTTGTAGAAATATGCTGAAGTCTAATTGCGTACCTCTAAATACTCGTCCAGTGAGAGCTTGGTGAAGTCATACTGCAGATGTACTCTGAAGTTCATGTCTTCCACTGAGTGCACGACGATGTTGATAAACTGCATACAGGCCACCTACGTGGAGAAGGAGAGAAGAGAGAGGAGAGAGAGGGAAGAGGACGGAAAACAGGAAATGATTATGTGCCTCAAGTCATCAAAACATTTAAATTTTATTATGGCTACCTGCTTGCAAACGTTGAATGTATGCTAGTATTTACACGATGCCGGACTTTAGGCGACATGCAAGATATAACTTTCTAATGGCATGTCTATGACAAGCAGGCAGACTCGATAAGTTTCAAAATGGACCTTTGGAATAAATATCTGATAAATACAGTTATAACTCGGACAATAAACAGGAAATACTTGTAAATACCATATTCTGCTATTACATTTGAAAAAGGCAAACACAAAATTGCTTTGCAGCTATGAAGAGTACCTTTGGGGTACGTTATTGAAACTTTTTTTTGGAACAACAGTTCTCTTTTCTGAAGTTCAACCCCAAACAGATAAAAAAAAACAATTTTCATAACAAAGACTGGCTAAAATCTAAAGAGATTTGAAAGTGCAATTGTTTTTGCTAGTTGTAGTGAGTTGGAATGTTCTGCATTGGCAGAAAAGCAAACAACTTCTACAAAGGATGAACCACAATCACAAAACCATGCTCTAATGTCTGAGAAGAGAACACACCATGAAGTCAATGTTGTTGTCCTCGTTCTTAAAATGTTCCATCAGTTTCTCGAACCTCTGTGACTCTGAACAAACCTGAGAACAACAGAGGGGTAGGAAGAAAGACGGAGAGAGGTAAGAGGAGGAAGAACATGAAGATTCAGGATTTGATTTGAATTTAAATAAATTCTACCTTTTAAGATGGTCTCACTTGACACGTAAACAACAAAAAAACAATGCAACAGTAGTTCCACCAGAAACAACTCTCACCACTGGCTAAATCATATGAACAGGTCATACAAAGACATTGAAATTATGTTTCTCTTTATCCCATGCAAAGAAATAGAAATACACAGGACAGACATGAACAGGACAGACATTGAAAGGCAATACAAGACCAATAAGTAAGGGTTAACATTCGGCGAGAAGGTCGCTACCGTGGAATAGCAGCACGACAGAGAGAATTTTTAGACCCCGACGTGGAGCGGAGGGGTCTTGTTCTCTCTGAAGTGCTGCTATTACACAAAGCGACCGACTCGCCGAACGTTAACCCGCTTATTATATGGATATACTTAAATGATTCACACATGGCGGGGACATTTCTTTATTTAATGTTAAGTTTATTATATTTTTTCATGTCAAAAGATTGTTGCTGCGCAAAACAAAACAGTGCCGTTGTGGAACACCGCTAGGCAACAGGTAGCCTAGAGACAACAGGTGTTGTCTATCACAGCAGCTGATTAGAGTCTTGTTGAAAAGTCGCTTTAGCAGTGAAAAGTCTTGTTGCCATTGACAGCGGTCTGATATAGACCAACCCGTCCGTTATCTCAAATATCAGACGTGCGAACGTTGGGGAGCCCCATT
>NC_085871.1:24613123-24615623 GCF_034702125.1 Engraulis encrasicolus
CTTCATCCAACTAGCCTCTCAAGACTTCATCCCACCTTTGGATGTCAGACTACCTGTCTACCTTTGCCTTTTATATGTTCTTTTGTTTTTATTTTTCCCATCCCTGGCTATTACCTGTTTTATATGTGTCTTTAAATGTCCATGTGGGCAATATGTGTATTTATTTATGTAAGCTACTTGACACCTGAATTTCCCCTCAGGGATCAATAAATCTACTACTACTCTACGACCTATCGGGCCACAGCTGCCCGTATAGATAAAGTGATAGCGTTATTGCATGATTATATCCAGAGGTACCTATATCCATAAGGTAGAAGCAGAGGTGCTCTTACTGACGGAATTACAACACTAGCACATAAACTCATTTAGGTAACACTTAACTTGACGCCGGTGTCATAAGCATGTCATTACAGTGTCATAATAGTGTCATGGCAAGGTTATGCATGTGTCATAAACATTATGTCCATGTCATAAACATTTGATGACTGTTGGCCTTAAGTGACATTCGGTTACGGTATTCGGTTGTTTGGTATAACCGAATGTCACTTAAGGCCAACAGTCATAACATTTTTATGACATGGACATAATGTTTATGACTTCTCTATGACTGCATCATGACACTATTATGACACTGTAATGACATGCTTATGACACGGGCGTCAAGTAAAGTCTTACCTAAACTAGTTTATACAGCAGTTATTCCGCTGTACCTAATGAGCTAGATACACTGTAAGTGTACTACTTTCACGTCCTACACCTCTGATTATATCTCTGTGACTAATTTGGGTGTCACATCATCACTCATATCCAGGCGCGGAGTGGCCGTCGGGAAATCGGGGACTTGTCCCGGAGGGCCGCGGCCGTGAAATGTAATAATGCAGCCGTATTACGTTCTTAGCCGGCCCTGATGCTTTAACATCGTTCTAATAAGCACTAGCTTCCCACTTTTCACTTCCCTATAATTTAATGCAATTGACTAGCCAGTATTTATACCGCATACCAGACGACAATACCTCACTGACGGTGTCAAACAGTAAATTGGCCACACCCCTTCTCTACTGATAATTTTCATACACCGTAGATCGCGGAAGTTTACAAGATCTTAGTAACACAGTTTCGTTTTCAGTATTTGAAGAACCTGTGATATGTATATTGGTTACCAAAGGATGGAAATATTAATAAATTATGATTTATTTTCCGATTTCCACACGACTGTTACAGTTTACAGTCTTTCCAGTCCAGATTCACTTGCTCTCTGGTTATTGACTTGGGTTACGAACAGACTCCACCAAGTGGTAAGGAAGAGAACTGCGCCTAACAGAAGCAATGGGTTTTGTTTTGATTTGTTAGACCGTCAGTATATCTCCTTATAGTCGAAATAATATTATTATCATACATATATTTATATGTGGTACATTTAGGATGTAGCCTATGTCTGAAGAAATGGAACAAAATAATTACCACACAAGATTCTGATGTGACCAGTGCTGTGTGTAGCCTAAGCTGTGGATTAAAGTAGAGTGATTGCAAGAAACAAAGACATTTGCTGCGACGAAGACAGCGTTTTAAGGTAGGCCTACACCGTTTGGTTATACATTTTGTTGACTTATGGTTGTGGTTTGAAGTAGCTAGGTTTGGCTTATTTGCTGCATGGTGGGTTTATTGCACAATGTAGACAGACTTTTTGTAAGCTATAGGCTACTATACTATATTTTGTAAGCCTACTCTTCTAAAAATCCCCACACTCAAAACTTTGTGCCCATGCTCATCCTGTCTTCCTTAAACGATATTTCAATTTCAAACTGTCAAAATGACAGTGGAGTGCACATTTGCATGGAACAGTAGCGTGATGTAGCCTAACCTAGTAGGCCTATGAATGCTTTGGACTGTGATGATGGCTCCAGTGGTGAGGTCTACTTTTTGAAGTGGGTATACTGTATATTTGAGCATTTTTTGATGTGTGTATAGTCTACTGTATATATTTGTGCTATTGTAAATAATGGATCAATCAATTTTAAGTGGGTATACTGTAATCCCTGAAATTTTGAAATGGGTGCGTATACCTGCGTTTTACGTAGACTACTGGCTGTGCATTTCATCAAGGTGTAGGCTACAATTCTCCACTTCAGGTTGATATTTTGACAACACTAATGTCCACATGTAGTACGACTGCAGATTTCGTGGCTTTTGTCTTTTTGGTTAGGAAACCATGTTGTTCGCTTTGTTTTTTTTTTTTTAAAGAGGGCCGCCAAGGGGAAAATTCTCCCGGTGGGAAAAGGTGGGCCACTCCGCCCCTGCTCATATCAATCCAATTGATCACAGAACTGTCCGATGTTTTGGGTAGATATGGTTGTATTACTGTTACATATCTTAGTGTCATTGTTATCGTAATGATGTATCTCTCAGACTTATAGTAATATGGGTTTCAAATCATTTTAATCACAGATAGACATATCTATTGCTAGTTGACTGTTTCATTCTATGTTGTCATTGTTATTAT
>NC_085871.1:24620623-24640623 GCF_034702125.1 Engraulis encrasicolus
CACCATGCATTGCGATTCATGTACTATGCGATGCATTGCGATATTTACTTCAGTAAATGTGTAAAAATACAGCTTATTTGTCAGTTGCTGTGTATTCATAAGTCAATTGTATTAAGCATTATAGCAACTGCGAGAGAGCTTCCATCACAACAGAAATATTACCTACTCTGTACTGAACAAAATGAACCAATGGCAAATTCAATGTTATTATTATTATTAGAGAGTGTGATGAATCGATGCAGTATATCGTGAAAATAAGCCTCTCAATACATTGTCATGGATCGATGCAGTACATCGTGAAAAGTATTGCAATGCATTGCCATGATGATTTTTTTGCACACCCTTAACACACACCAGTACTGTGCTGCAGCTGCCACCTGGATTGGTGGGGCACACAGTAGTGCCACATAGTGTAGCATTATTACAGCATCGTATGGTAATCTTAGTAGCCTCTTAGTGCAGATGGGGTCGCCGGTGGGCCTATTCACTATTTTCTGAAAATACTTAACTACATCTTAACAACATTGCTATGACATTATAGAGAGCCTTACAGATATAATAGTAACAGATTAAGACATAGCCATTATAATATTGCTGACAGTAAGTTTATAACATAGGCTCTGCAAAAAGGGGTTAAATACAGTAATAATCAAGTCATAGCATTGAGATTCTGTGCAATAACGGCCATTCTGTACTGAACTACCCCAACTCTTCTCTCTTGGTCTCTGCTCTCTGCTCCCACCCAGAGTGCCATATACTGACCCCGTTTATATGCACATCAATAAACCGTTTATGATCAGGTTTTTGGAGTAACCGCTTTATTCAAGCGCTGATGTAAACTGAATAAACTGTTTATAATAATCAATTTATTGCAGATATCAGTTTATGAGAAATCTGATTTGCACAGGTAGGTTTTTGGCTAACAAACTGATTTATCAAGACATGTATCCAGCATAATCGGGTTATTATCAGGTTATTGACATTCTAGCATGATAAGTAGCCAATCACAGGCCTTAAACTCTAGCTTCATGTCAGGTAACCGACAGACTGCATGTTAACAGCAACAAACTCCAATAACCTGTTTGTTCCAATAACCCAGTTATGAAAGCCGAAAGAAAGCCCAACTGGTGGGAAACTCCAACTCTTTGTCATTGTGACACAGGACTCCACAGCACACAATTGTTCACTGCACACTGCACACAACGAAATTGCATTTATGCCTCACCCGCGCAACGAGGCAGCCCCCAATCAATTGCGCCCCAAGGGAGTAGTGCAGCGGGACGGTACCATGCTCAGGGTACCTCAGCATCTATCTATCTATCTATCTATCTATCTATCTATCTATCTATCTATCTATCTATCTATCTATCTATCTATCTATCTATCTATCTATCTATCTATCTATCTATCTATCTATCTATCTATCTATCTATCTAACAGT
Source organism: Engraulis encrasicolus (assembly GCF_034702125.1). Classification (NCBI taxonomy): domain Eukaryota; kingdom Metazoa; phylum Chordata; class Actinopteri; order Clupeiformes; family Engraulidae; genus Engraulis; species Engraulis encrasicolus. The sequence goes on from NC_085871.1 coordinate 24,622,065, forward strand.
ATGTACTGTAGTATGTACAGTAGCTAATCTTATTACGTGTTGAGTTGTGAGGATGCGCCTGCCTATGACTCAAGCTGTCAGATGAGAAAGGGGCCCCAGTTCATGAAGGGTCTGGGGATTACCATGATCTGATTTTGGTGGTTTTACACTTCTTTACTGTACTTTTAAACCACACACACACACACACACACACACACACACACACACACACACACGCACACACATGCATGCATGTAAACACACACACACATGTAGGCGTCCACACACACACACACACACACACACACACACACACACATGCATGCATGTAAACACACACACACACGCACGCACATGTAGGCATCCACGCACACGCACACAAACACACACACGCACACAAATACACATACACACGTGCGTATGCATGTACACATGCAAACACACAAAGACACACACGCAGGTGCGCACACACACGCGCAGGCACATGCACACACACACACGCACGGACACACACGCACACACACACACACACACACACACACACACACACACACACACGTCGTCAGCAGCATCTTCGGCAGCTGGTGGGCAGCTCCATTACGGAAAGCACGTGGCCGCTCCTGTCCTGCCCTGTCCCTGCCCTATGGTGTGCCCCAGACACCAACACACACCAGGGGCCACGCGCTCTCTAATGCGATCAGGAACCCCACTGGGAAAGCCCCCGTTCTACCCTGCCTCCCCCCAGCAATATAAATTCCCCCACCCCACCCCCCTGCTGCACTCCTAACTGTCTCTCACACCTCGCAGAAACATACATCTATACAATACAATATACATAAATACACAGTATGTACATACTGTACTATTACTCTAAGTTACACTGAGAATGCCCTGTTGAACCCTGCCTAATCCCAGCTACGTTATAACACCCCCCCTCCTCCAGCAACCCCCTCACATGCCATAGAAATACACTGTACATGTATTACTCTAAGTTACACTGAGAGGGAACTTCTCTACCCTGACCCCAACCCACCATGCAATAACCCCATTCTCCTCCATCTGTCACTCACACGCCCAGCCCAGGGCCAGATTAAGATGGCCTGGGGCCCCTACGCTACAGGTTGCTGTGGGGACGCATGGAAGGCAAATTTCACTACAAATGTACATAGTCAGTGACATAATTATGGAATTATGGAATTATGGAAACTAGGAATTATGGATAACTTGTATACCAGCTGTACTCAATAGACATGTGAATTTTTCAGTATTACATCTTGTCATAATTCTAAATATTTTCACATTGGTCATTCATGGGCCCCCTGGCAGGTGGGGGTCCCTAGGCTGCAGCCATTTCTAGCCAGTGCGTTAATCTGGCCCTGCACACGCCACAGAAATAATGTATATCAATTAATTAATGAAAGTGAAAGTGAAAGCCCAATTGGGAAACTCTAACTCCCATTTTCATTGTGACACAGCACTCCACAGCACACAAATGAACACTGCACACAAGAAAATTGCATGTATGCCTCATCCGTGCAAGGGGACAGACCCCAATGGTGCCCGAAAAGGAGCAGTGTGGAAGAACGGTACCATGCTCAGGGTACCTCAGTCATGGAGGAGGATGGGGGGAGCACTGGTTAATTACTCGCCCCACCAACTTGGCGGGTCGGGACGGGAGTCGAACCGGCAACCTTTGGGCTACAAGTCTGACACCCTAACCGCTTACCCATGACTGCTCTAAAGGAGGAAAATGGTAGTCAAGGTGGTGGGGGGTTAGCCGGTATCAGAGACATGTCACATCATTGGAAAGGCTGTGTTGTGCAGTCTCACATGAAACATTATCTGAGAATATGTAAACATGTTTTTATGAAGGAACTTTTAGAAATGGCATTCTCAACACAAAATCTATATTTTTTCAGGGGACCTAGTCAAGGTGGGGTAGGGTCTTATGAAGGTGGGCGCCAAAACAGATAGAACTTGGGGACCCTGGAATTGCCCTGCCTGCCCTTCCTCTGAAAACTTCTCAGCACAAACCTCTATATGACTTAGTGGAGAAAGCCTTTAACTCTGCTTTATAATGGCAATAAAGGCTTTTTTATTCATTTGATGATACTGTGCATGGTTCCACCAGAGCAATGCTTTACTGTCCCTTGAAAAATCTTTACTACCACAGTCTTACGGTACAATACTACAGCATACAGTCTTCAGTAATACCTGCATTATGACTAAGTTATTGCCATTCTGAGAGAGAGAGAGAGAGAGAGAGAGAGAGAGAGAGAGAGAGAGAGAGAGAGAGAGAGAGAGAGAGAGAGAGAGAGAGAGGGAGATATGAAGGCCAAAGATAGGGTATTAGGTGTGGTGTGGTGGATGTGAGTTATGGATGTGTGTGTGTCTGTGTGTGTCTGTGTGTCTGTGTGTGTGTGTGTGTGTGTGTGTGTGTGTGTGTGTGTGTGTGTGTGTGTGTGTGTGTGTGTGTGTGTGTGTGTGTGTGTGTGTGTGTGTGTGTGTGTGTGTGTGTGTGTGTGTGTCATGTGAAGGTGGGCGCCTTAATAGATAGTGCTTCGGGAAACCCTGGAATTGCCCTGCCTGTCCTCCCTCCTCTGAAAACTTCTCAGCACAAACCTCTATTAGTGAAGAAACCCTTTAAATCTGCTATTAATGTGTATAATGGCAATAACGGCTTACCTATAAAGGCTTTACTTTATTTTATTTTGTATTTGATGATAATGTGCAAGTTTCCACCAGTGGAATTCTTTCATATGCCTTGAGAAAACTATGGCATTACATAGTCGTACTTCCCTTGTCAGTAATACCTACATTATGACTTGGACATTGCCATTCTGGTAACAGAAAATGTATACAATGTGTTGCTCTCATTAGATAGGGTCTGATTATGTAACAACATTGGGTAACACTTTACTTGACGCCAGTGTCATAAGCATGTCATTACAGTGTCATAATAGTGTCATGACACAGTCAACTTTGCCATAACCGAATGTCACTTAAGGCTAACAGTCATAAAATGTTTATGACATGGACATAATGTTTATGACACATGCATAACACTATTATGACACTGTAATGACATGCTTATGACACCGGCGTCAAGTAAAGTGTTACTCAACATTGTGTAAGATTAGGCCTATGCACCACTTGCACTTTAATCTTAGGGTTAGGTCTGTGTAAGTAAGGTTAGCTGTTAATTCATATAGTATATACACTAAAAAAATAAAACGCAACCTAAAGTGTTATCATTTATTATTGTGTACTTATAGATTTATTAGGCCTGTAAAGGTACACTGTATTGTATTTGTACCGAACCGAACAGATCTGTACCGATCCGAACAGTGCTGTATCGAAAGGTGGAGTAACAGGCTACTCTGTTAATGTTTTTACACTATGCTGCCACTACATGCAGTGGCTCATGCAGAACGCTGAGAGAGAATGCAAGAAAAAAAACAGGTGTAGAGGCTTGTTCTTTGTGAGACACTGATGAAATCTCCGACCCAAAGAAGCAGTTTGAATGTATTTTCCTTTTATATACACTGTGCCGAAAATGTACCGAACTGTGACCCTAAAAACCGAGGTACGTACCCAACCGTGATTTTTTCACCCATAAGATTTATGTATACCTACTATGCGGCTCACACCCCCTCACCTTCCACATTCCTCCCTAAAAACCACTCCCTCTGTCCTACCCAAGTGACCAAACTCTTTGACAGCCCCAGTGCTGCTGCTGACAAGTCTCTGATCTCTTGTTTTTAGGGTTTAGGGCAGCCCCCCGCTGGCAAAGGAATTTCGGTGCTCGCCACACTGGGGTTGGAGGGGTTACATCTGCCACTGCCAGGCCCCACTAAGCTAATCTTGATTAAAGGAGAGGGAGGACGGAGAACTGGTCTGGTGGTGGAGTGCTGTGTGGAGTGGACGTACGTCTGGTTGGGATAAGGCAGACAACAGAATATTATCGATGGATGGGCCTTACTCTGTAGTATTACAGTATATGTCCTGTTCATGTGTTATGTGCATGACTCTATGAGACTGAGTGTGTGTGTGTGTGACTGAGTGTGTGTGTGTGTGTGTGTGTGTGTGTGTGTGTGTGTGTGTGTGTGTGTGTGTGTGTGTGTGTGTGTGTGTGTGTGTGTGTGTGTGTGTGTGTGTGTGTGTGTGTGTGTGTGCGTGTGTGTGTGTGCATGCGTGTGTGTGTGTGTGTGTGTGTGTACTGTATAGATGTGTGGGCAAAGATATGTGTGATTTGCCATTCCCCTTACTGGGAATTTGTGTTGTCTCAGCAAGGTATTCAAGACACAAGAGTCAGCCCCCTCGTCTCCCTCTCTCCATGTCTCCAGTATCCTCCGGTTTACACTGTAGCCAAGCACAATAGCGGCTGGCTGCATCCCCCGTGGTTACCAGAACGATGTCACCCAGTCTATTGTGTCCACCACCACGAATGGCCAAACTTGTTGCTGAATGCAAGAAGAAGAAAACCGTGCATGCATCCAAGCTACGTCACGGAGGATACAGTCAAACTCCTCTCCAGTAAGCTAGGCAGCAGCCACCGGAGCCATTTAAATGCATAGTGCTACCTCTAGCCCATGTGTGTCTGAATGGCGCAGCCATTGCGATCCTGCTGTGTAATTCATATACAAAAGGGGGTATACCGTATGCGTTTCTACTGTGTCTACGTCAAATAGTTGACTGTATAATGTAGATAAATGTGTGTTTTTGTTTTTGTTATGGGGTGCAACGACACCGGGAAAAACAAGCGCCCACTCATCATCAGACATTAGGGAACGGGGGGGGGAGGCAGAGTGAAGCATTTAATTAGCCGCGGCCACACAGCACAGAGGCGAACATCTTCAAAGCTGGGGAGTTCGCCACACAATGGATAGGCGCTAACGTTAGCGACGGAAGCCCCCCCCAACCCCAAACATGATCTCTGACTGTGAAATGATTCGTGCGTGATTGTGGGTAATGTGCAAGCAGTGTGTATGCTTGAATGATGAATTAAATCTGGACATTTTACCAAGGCAATTGCGAATCTCTCCTCCAGTTCTGCGGGGTCTGGCATGGGTAGTTTAGGGGGGTTATTCCTCGTCCTGAAGTCCTGGAGATGGGCATCCATACTCTCCGCGTTCCCCATGTTATTGTCCGCTGGTTTACTCCGTTTTCAGACAGAAACACGTTCCCCCCACCGTTTTGTCCAAAACGAATAGAAGTAGAGTGGAGAAATCCACGATACCCGGATCGCCACAATCACATGAAAGTCTGTCCACTTCCCACGGATGCGAAATCAAAAACCTGCAGAACGTGATATCCAGTGCGCGACTCCTACAAAAGCGTTACTACATTGTTAATCCGTGATTTTGTCGGTCTCTCCATTCATCTTTCCACGGCGGAACAATGCACAGGTTCACAGCGGCTCACAACCGCATCCCTACCCGTAGCGCGCACAATAGACGCTCCACTCCCAGTTTGCGCTATTTGCGATAGTGGGCATGATTCAGATACGACCGCGTGTGATTGTGTGTGAGGCGAGCTGGCTAGTTAATCCTGCCCGTGGCTACAACAGACGGAGTTCGACATCCACACATTAAACAGCAAAGTCTCCATTCAGTATCCGACACAATGAACCCTTTCAGCTTAGAACCCCCGCTGGGGCGTGCCAAAAGCCGCGATGGATAGGCGAAGGGAGGCAATGTTTTGTTCTGTTGCATGCCGGGAAAGCGAGTCTTTGAAGTGGTACTTGGATATGGGTGGTTTGGGGTGGATTTCGGCTTCATTATTCACCAATAACCGCACACCCAACTAAACAGTAGAGGACCAAACAGTCCTCTATCCGTACTTCGGCCTATAGCTGGCTCCTCGCCATGCACGGTCAAGCTTAATTTATTACACGCCACACATGACACGCCACACATGACACGCGCCAGTCATTTTAATATGCGGTCTTAGAAATTACATTCCATACGGGCCAGTGATCACAGCCCTGAATAGAGAAATAAATCAATTAATGAATTATAAGCACTGTAGCCTAAGTGGAAAATAACGGGGGTGGGGGGTGTTGAACAATGGAAATATATTAAGTAGTTGTAAGTTTGACAGGTTCAATCACCGTTGGTGGAGAAACAAAGAGGGAAAGGAGGTCAATCCAGTGAAGTAAGAGGAATTGTGCCAACAGATGCGCATCTGTATAAGCGCGACACCTAGTGGTGAAATGTATGAGTCGTTTAGCCAGAAGGAGGGGACAGCGCCAGGACCACTTGGGACCAGTCTAATCTACTACCTAGAAGGAAAAAAAGGAAGAAAAAGAAAACAGGCACACCCAATTCAGGAAGATTCAGTTTTATTCAAGTGGACAGTGCGTCAGCCAGTCTTAAATATGAAACAAAATAACAGGTGTGTTTTTTTCTGTAAGAGACACGCCAAAGATAACTTTTCTGCAGTCAAAAGGAATCAAGCCTCACCACGCAGATGTTATTAATATCAATTTGGACAAGGCACTTATTTTTTATTTAAAATATTTAATTGATTCATTTGAATTTTTCAGTTGTAAATAGAAGTAAATGACTATAGGCTACTATGTTATGGATTAAGGCCTATCATGACTAAAGAATCCTGTACACAAACAAATGAACTCAACACGTCTTTGCTCCCCCTGACTCTATGAGCCAAACTCACATGTTGCTGTATGGGACTGACCTGACACTTTGAGCTTTTACGAGGAGAACCAAACGAACACAGACAACAAATATCATGTTGTGCAAAGGATGAATAGTTTTGTACCATTTAAAGGTAAATTATGTAATTTTAGTTATTTATTTTCAAAAAATGTATGCCATTCATAAATTGTACATTTCCTTTAATATTTACTAAGTAATAAACCAATATTTAATGGTTTGCCCAAAATATGGTAATTTGCACAACAAAAAAACTCTATGACTGGTATTTCAAAACGGCAAACATGGAGAACATCCACCTATTCATGTATGAAAGTGTACATTTAGAAGTCATGATGTATACTTAGAAATTGATGTTGGTGGTAAATATTCGTGAAAGATAACATTTGTGAATGGGCAGTATACATTCTGGAAATAAATTATAAAGAAAATTACATACTACACATTTACGTGTAACAGAACAAACCCCTACAGACTCAACAGATTGCAAAGGGAGAAACAAAGACGGTGATATTCACGCAGGGTAGAAGAAAAAGAAAATCACCCCAACGCTCATATTCCTGTGAAACAATTCAGCACATCACAAGTATATATCTAGCTAAAACAGTTAACTTAATATTCAAAATGTTGAGGGAATAAGCAAAACAAAACAAAACTCTCACTTCTGGGTTTATCTCCAATGCACGTCACACACATATTGAAGCATCTGATTATTTTATACAGTAGAGTGTCCAGCCACGTCTAGGTAACATTCACACCCAGTGCAAACACAAAGCTTGTACCTGGCCGCATCAAAAATGCTCACCCGCTTACTTGATTGTTCGCTACATACCATGGGGCACGAGTGGCATTGTTTTGGGTTTCACTTTATTTCAAGGTTCTTGGCACATTTATCAGGTACAGTTTAATAAAGAATGAAGCATCATGCAACATTATGCACTTGTAGTATACTGTACCATTGGGGTTAACGTTTGAGATAGAGTGTGTACAGTTTAAGTACACAACATTACATGTTGATGCATGTAAATATATTTAAAAAGCACCTTAACATAAAGCGTTACCTTGTTTTATTGCCTTATGTAGTGCGCTACACAGTGAGCGAGTGACCATTTAGAATTCAGCATCTGAGTATTGCGTAGTCAATCCAATAATGGTTCCACTGTTTGCCAGTGGAGAAGGAGAAATAAGCAGGATCACCAGAATATGGCATGCAAAGAAGGATTAAAAAATATGTCAGAAAACGTTCAAGGTAACATAATAGACTTAGACGTCTTACAGGGTAAACGATGAGACTAAATTGTTTGTTAGTTTTTTTTCCATAATGGATGAATATTAGAAAAAATAGTTATTTTCTTTAATATTAGTTATATTTTCATCTATATACTTTGGCATTGATTCCTCTCCTTTCGTAACACATTAAAATACATGGTATATATATGCATGCATGTTTGGTAAACTGGATTTTTGGCTAAAAATAACAAGAGGATGAAATACTTGTTACTGGCTATGGCGAATAGTAAGGCACAGAAAGGAATGTCGAGTCTCAGACATGAACAAACAACAAACAACTTCGGACCTCCCACTTACTGGAGATTGTCCAATCAACCGGTCAATTAATCAACCAATCAAGTCAGTTGGCCACCTGGTCAGTCAATCAATCAGCCAGTCAATCACAAATCAAACACTCAACGCACAACACACACAACAAACCAACCAATCAGTCAACGCTCTGGAGTTAAGAAAAGACCAGAAAGTGCACTAGAGGGAAAGAACAGGTGACTGTAAGAGTGGCAATAAGAAATAAGGGTAACGCTTCACTTCACGGTACAGTAATTACTGTGTACTTTCTGCGTAATAACAGGGTAACAGAGAGCAGTTACATGGTATTTAACGGGTAAAAAGGGGGTAATTACAAAGTAAATACCATGTAATACATATAGCTCAAGACTTACTAGGAAACTACTGCATATTTTCTAACCATCTAATCATCTCTTTTCTCTGTTACCATGTTGTTACCCAATCAATGGTATTTACTTTGTAATTACCCCATTTTTACCCGTTAGATACCATGTAACTTCTCTCTGTTACCCTGTTATTACCCAGAAAGTACACAGTAATTACGTATGCTAACTGTACCGTAAAGTAAAGCATTACCGAAATAAGAACTTTTTATATCAAGAAGGAGAAATCACCATCGCCACCACCACCATCCTCATCATCATCCCTCCTATAAGAGTCCACATCTCCTCTTCTCCCTACATTCCTCTCCTCCTCCTCCTTCATTCCTCCTCCCTTCCTTTTCTTCCATCTTCATCCTTTCCCCCTCCTCCTCCTCCATTTACTCCTCCTCTTCCTCCTCCTCCTCCTCCTCTTCGCCGCCCTCTTCCTCGCCCTCCTCCCCTTCCTCGTTCATGAACTCCACCATGAGCTCGGCCGTGCAGCTGGCCTCGCCCTCCCGGTTGACGGCCTTGCAGGTGTACTTGGCGTCGTCGTCGGGGCACACCTCACTGATCACCAGGGCGCAGTGGCCGTCCTCGTCGTAGTCGATCTGGAAGTGGCGCGTCTCCTTGATGGGCTGCTCGTCCTTGTACCACACCACGTCCGGGTCCGGGTAGCCTGGGGTACGGAAGAGAAAGTATTGCATGGAGCACACAGAGGCGCAGACACACATACACACACACACACATGCATGTAGACACACATATACACACGCGCACACACACACACACACGCACGCACACACGTACGCACGCACGCTCACACACATGCACAAACACACACAGACAGACAGAGGAAGGGTGGACAGGCGGATTAGTCTTTCACATTATAATTAACTGACTTTTTATTTACAAGCCAGTTGATATGAATGATATTCTTTGTATGAGACTATTTCTGCATTATTGTAATAGAGTAGAACAGGATAGAGTAGTACTACAATACACTATATAAGGTAGAGTTACTGTAGTAACATGGGGTTTGTACAGAGCCTGGCAACTATGCCACTCTCACAATCACAGTATTTGGGCAGGCATGTAATAAACTAACATGCAATTTATAAACTTATTTGTTGTTCTATTCTACTCTATTCTCTTCTCTTCTCTTCTCTTCTCTTCTCTTCTCTTCTCTTCTCTTCTCTTCTCTTCTCTTCTCTTCTCTTCTCTTCTCTTCTCTTCTATTCTATTCTATTCTGTTTCGTTCTATTCTATTCCACTCTTCGGTATTCTATTCTATTCTATTCTATTCTATTCTATTCTATTCTATTCTATTCTATTCTATTCTTCAATATTCTATTCTATTCTGTTTCGTTCTATTCTATTCTACTCTTCAATATTCTATTCTCTTCTATTCTATCTGTAAGGAGCGGTTCTCTCACCCTCTATCTTGCAGTCGAAGCGGGCAGCGCTGCCCTCCACCACCTCCACGTCTCGGATGACGGTGATGAAGGTGGGGGCGGCCGGGGTGCGCGACTCGTCCTCCAGACTCTCCAGGAACGGAGATGGGGCATCCTCTACAGAAGGGAACACATGGACGCATACACAGGCACACACACACTCGCACACACACACGCACACGCACACGCACACATACATGCATAGATAAACATGCATGCACACACACACGCACATGTGCAAGCACGCATGCATGCACACACGCACCCACTCCCACACACACACACACACACAGGCATGCATGCACACACAAACATACACACAGATACGCACACGCACGCACACACATACACACACACGCACACAATCATGCATAGGCGTACACACACACACACACACACACACGCGCACACACGCACACACACACACACACACACACACACACACACACACACACACACACACACACACACACACAATATGTAAACATACAATAAAACAAGCACATACAAACACAAACACACATAAACATCCACCATCACCACCCACCACGTGGGATTACACTTTTGCAATTCAAAACAAAATGGACCCTTTTCCTGTTTATTACTGTAACACATATCCATCAAAGAAGATCACTGCACGACCATCTCTACTGTCCATGGCAAACCTATTTTGTTATTTAAATTAAAAAAAGAAGTTGGACGTGTGAATGTGCATTTCACCAGCACCCAGCATCGACATAAAGTTGGCTGTGCTAGGGGAATGTGGACGTTTTTTAGGTGAAAAAATAAATAAATTCAATCAATAAATTAAAACAACTCAATTATAATAAAACAAGTACAAACCATCCGTGGGTGATTTCTTGGGCCCGGCTCCGCCCCCAAGCATCCCCATGGAGTGGAATCTGGAGATGGCTCTCACGGCATTTCCTGTTTTCTGTACGAGTGAGTGAGAGGGAAGTAAACAACATCACTTTGATGGCCCGCTTCCAGTGGAACACACGGCAGTACATCGTCTTAAAACCATCTGCAGAGAGCCTCTGTTATAACCAAATTATTATTATTATCATTATTATTAGTAGTAGTAGTAGTAGTAATAGTAGTAGTAGCAGTAGTATTTGTAGTAGTATTATTTATTAGTATTATTATATTATTATGCTGCCACCAAAATTGTAACGATCAAGTCTTAATCTTCTACTTAAGGGCCACTGTATTATCATAGTCATGTTGTTACAATGTAGTTGAGTCTTTTCAGCAAAGAGCGAGCGGGCCCATCTGCAATGAGGCTGCACCAGCTGTACATTTCTAATGTTTAATCTCCATTTCTAATGCGTGGAGTGGAATCTGGAGGCGGCATTTCCTGCTTGTCTTTATGAGTGAGAAACAAGTCAACAACATCGCTTTGATGACCCCCTTCAGATAGTACACAGTGGGGTTTTTAATCCTGCGAATGTGCTTAGATGGACAATCTAGATAGGGGCTAATGTTGGTCCTTTTTTCGGGTGGGAATTGAATCCCGGCCGACGGTGTAATAGTACAGCATTTTATTTTTTTAAAGATTATTTCTTTGGGTCTTTTTCAACTTTATTTGATAGGACAGTGTGAGAGGTGGACAGGAAGCGAATTGGGAGAGGTCGGCAAAGGACCCGGGCCTGGAATCGAACCCGGGTCAGCCGCATGGCAGGCGAGTGCCCTACCGGTTGCCCAGGGCAGGGCCAATAGCACAGCATCTTAGTTCATAGAGCCACCGCGCCCCCAGGTTTTTTTTTAGGTTTTTTTAGCCCTGTTAACTTGTCCAGAGAAAGATGAGCACAACAGATAAAGCCTGAGGTAGCTAATTTTCCCACTCATTTTAAGTCGGTTTGGATAAAATGTTCCTCTAAATGTAATGCCATATAAGGTAATTCAATAGTGATTTCTTGACATAATGAGAATGATGTTATGTAGGGATAAGTGTAATGAAAAAAAACCTACACAACTGATAATTGACTTTTTAGAGTTTGGGATATTTATATAAAACCCATTTACTATCAACAACTGACCATTGGAATGTATAGTAGTAAATATCTAATATTTCATAGCGTATCTCCAATTATTAGAGTAGAGTAGAGTAACTTCCTTAATCGCCAAAGGGAAATTAGGGCATTACAACTCTCTACAAGCAAATGTAACATTATCATTAGCCTGGACTCTTCACTACAACTAATGTAGTCTATTTAACTTCAGGCACACTGACATTTATAATTAGCGAACAATTCCATAGGGAGATCAAAGAAGAGATTTAAAAAATGTAAATACATACTGTACGTGTATATTAGTAACATTTCTTCCCGCTCACCTGCCACTTGCGCCTCAGGATGTACTTCTTCAGGGCCTCCTTGGACAGCTGCTTGGCCTCCATCTTGGCTGTGTCCTGCTTCAACCACTTGTGATCCAGACACTGCACACAGGTCAGACGCGCCCTGCGGGGAGGAGAGGAGAGGAGAGGAGACAGAGCAGAGCATACTCTCAGACTTAATTAACACCAAACAGAGGAGCAGAAGGCGCCCAGACTGAATATCAGGTTTTTAATTACAATGAGGCTGGGTACTGGTGGGCAGGGCTGCCAGCTTGGGGGCAAAGGGAGCAATTGTCCCTGGCCCAGGGAGATAGAGGGCCAAGAATTAGGTCTTTATTACATTGAATGCATTGAGTGGGGGGCCCTTTCTGAGGACTTTGTCCCGGGCCCAGCCAAAGCTGTCAGCGGCCCTGCTGGTGAGAAAAGAGAATTGGGGGAAGGAGGAGGATTGAACTGATGGGACTTGGAGACCATGGGTTAGGCCTCTGAGCCAGAGAAATTGTGTGGATGGATTCAACACAACAAAAATCCTTTATGTTTATACAGTATATACAGGGACGGATTAACGCACAGGCTACATATGGCTGCAGCCTAGGGGCTCCCAACTGCCAGGCCAAAACTGAAAATTTGCAGAATTGTGACAAGATGGAATATGGAAAAAATCATCTGTCATGTTGAGTACAGTTGGTAGACATGTTATCCTTAACCCCTTAAAGTGATACTATCCCATTTTTGGAAATAAGCTTATTTTACACCTCCCCTTGTGCTAAATAATAGGGTTTTACCGTTCTCCTGTGCTTTCAACCGTTCTCTGGGTATGGCAGTGCAAATTTTACCTCCAAGCTAGCAGTTAACATTGAGTCCTATGAGACCAGTTAGCCGTCAGCTGGTCTCATAGGACTCAATGTTAACTGCTAGCATGGAGGTAATACATTTACACAAATACATTTGTTGTTACCAGTATGGTAATGACCAAGTTGTGGTGCATTACTAAAGGGCCTGTGTTGTGTCATAGTATTGTAGTGCTATGGTACTTACATTTCAGTGACTATTACAACGTGCCACTGAAGGTACGGCGCGCATTAAGGGGCTACTTCCTACCTCATAATTGTGACATTGTCTATGTAAATTGGTGGCAAAATTTGTCCTACAGGGGGCCCCTACAGAAACCTGTAGCCTAGGGGCCCCAGGCGATCTTAATCCGGCCCTGTCTATACATATGATATTAATTAGCAAGCTTTCGGTCAAAGACCTTCCTCAGGGTATGCTGTGTACTGTCAAGTCTGGCTCACTGAGTAACTTAATCAGGGGCGTGGATGTGGACTAGAAGAGGGAGTGACTACACATAGAAACCCTAATGACAATGAGGGCTCTCTCAAGATGGATAAGAAATATTGAATGCAAGGCGATTGATAGAAAGTGGTTGTCTTACTAAGACGTGAAACGCCCAGTTATTGGATACTCCGTGGAGTATCCCAACGCAGTCTCACCCCAAGTAGTCAATTTCTGACTACCTTGGACCAGACGGCAATTTTTGACGTCTTGGGTATTCCTTCCACGTCACATTTTGACTATGTGGCCTAACCTTAAAGTGGAAATGAAGCAGTGACCTAATATAGGGGTCTATAACACCAGTAAGATAAGCCAGCAAATATATATTTTTCTGAAGTCTGAAATTTAAGCCGTTAATAAAAAAATAAAGCACAAACACGTAACGTTTCTGTTAACGTTTCCAGCCAACAGCGGGTGACGTCACGCGAATGGTAGTGTCCTATTCCTAATGCTGTTATGATAGTAGTGAATTAAACATTTGGGACTTGCGTGGCTGATTATGAGCTTATTTGCTTAACCCAAATGAAGCAAGAATACGTGTTTGGGTGGGACAGAACAAATATGAGGCATGAAGGCAGACAAGACATCCCATCACATGAACCACAGGTAAACAAGCAGCTTTTTTTTTGCTAAGGCAAAATGTCGCTAACAAATTTGGTAATTCATAATCGTGCGATGTCGTGCAATGTTGCAGTTCCCTACCTTCATCTTCCGATGATTTCGCCAACATTTTCCAAGCACCTGAATTAGGCTACTTTGACATCTCCGTGCCCACGTTTACCGGTGTTATCCAGTCAACAATAATCCAAGGCAACAACGCTATTCCAGCCAGTTTGAGGATGCATCCGCGACTTCAATAACATAATAGTTTACTACAATAGATGCAGCTACTTTAAGCATGCCATAACTTAATGTAGGCCATGATAGTTTAACGTGTCATTTCCCGTGGCATCAACTTCAAATCCCCAAAGCTCCTCCGAGAGCGAGACGAGAGAGGGGATGGGATAGCCACACACACAGGCTGCGTCCCTTCCCTTCACAAAGCTTTCCAAACAACCGCCAATTTTGCAAGTTATTTTCTATTACTGAATTGAACCACATAGCCAACTTAAAGACATGGGCTTTCAGATTAGCGTCCAACAATGCAGGAAAAAGACGTTATTGGTGACGGTCTGTCACTACAAACCTATGAGATCGAGCAGCCCCAGTCCTGACTCCTGTCCTATGGTGGATGCAATGGGTGGATGGCTGCAGCTATCCCACCATGCTCGTAGCAAAGGCTTTTTGACACAAAGTGATAATGACACTTGGCATTTCTCTTTCATCTGATAGTAGGTATATAACATAGAAACCCCAGGGACAATGTAAAATGAACCCCTCGTCCTTCTTCAATTTTACTGCCACGATTAGAGTCAGTTAGCGCTGTAGTTAGCACACGCTAACGTTAAGTGAATGGAAGGCTACATTAGCCACCAAGTTCTACCATTCGCGTTACGTAGGCGGCGAACATGGCTGCGCCCTTGTGGCGAAACTCGGTAATAACATGTCATTTTTCAGCAAAACTACTTAAAAGTGCAGTTCAACGAACATCCATTCGTTTATGAAAATAAATAAGCCGCCAAAAAATGATAATAGTTGTCAGTGCTTCATTTCCACTTTAAACCTATTCCTAAACCTAACCTCAATGACGTTATGCTGCCACAAGGGGGCGCCTTTGAGGACATAGTCAAAATGTGACGTGGAAGGAATACCCAAGACGTCAAAAATTGCAGTCTTGGGGTGTCAAAAATTGAGTAGTCAAAAATTGACTACTTGGGGTGAGACTGTGTAGCGTATCCAATCACCAGGCGTTTCACGTCCTAGCAAGGCTAGAACTCTTGACATTGAGATGGCCCCCCCCAGGGCCTCACTCTACACTTCCTTACTTCATGGCCTTCTTCAGGAGGCTGCTGATGAAGTCCTTGGCCTCCTCGGAGATCTCCTCAAAGGAGTCGTCCTCAAAGTCCCAGGTGGCGGAGGTAACGTTGGCCAGGGTCTCGTTGTCATTGTCGCCCATGAAGGGGGACAAACCACTCACCCTGGAAACAAAAAAAGGGTAGTAGGTATGCATGTGAGAATTCTCATCCATCCATTCACCCATTCATCCATCCATGAATGAATGAATGAATGAATGAATGAATGAATGAATCAATGAATCAATGAATCAATCAATCAATCAATCAATCAATCAATCAATCAATCAATCAATCAATCATTCATTCATTCATTCATTCATTCATTACGTAATTCATTCATTCATTCATTCATCCATCCATACATGCACCCATTCAAGTCATTTTATCCAAAAGGGTTTAGATATAGTTCAAGCTCCAAGTACAAAGTTGCTGAAAGTACAGTTGCTTATATACTGTAGCTAAAGGACAAGAGAGATAGGGCATGTCAGCTTGATCTCAAATACTGCAGCAAAGGATGTCTTTATATTGTGGGATCATAGTTTGAAACTAGAGGACGCGTACAGTATGTAGGAAATGTTAGCAGACTCTGAACTGCAGCTACTGCTCATATTCATTTCGTTTTTTATTTATTTCAAGTCAGAGAGCCACATCAACACAATTTATTGCTGCTCACTGAGAGGAAGTCTGTGTGGTGGTTTCAGATATCCAATCCGACTTTCACCACAGGCCAACCACCTCAGCAGAAATCTGACATATTGATTGACTGATGGAATTGAAAGGGGACTACTCTGCATTAACTGAGGCTTCCATATGAAACCAAATATTTTCAGTGTTTGTTAACTGATGAGTGTGTGCCAAGGAGGCGATATACTAGATCATATGGCGCACACATCATTGTTTAAAGCAGACACACACACAAACACACGTTACCATGGCAACACCCCTACACAACAGCACCATTTTAAAGACTATGAAAGCAGCACAGCTCAATAATAATACAAATAATACTAACCGTGACTTTGTAAGACAATTGGCTGAAATGTAAATATGTTTTAATTGCTAATACTAGTAAGTCACATAGTGCTTCTTCAAAGTAGCTCTTACAGGATGTAGCAGATGACTCCAATGCTCCACATGTCCGTGGCGTAGCCGATCTCCTCATAGTTGATCACCTCTGGGGCCACAAACTCAGGGGTGCCAAACAACACCTTCAGGCCACCAGAATTCTCTGGAAAGAACAAAGACGAAACAAACAAACAAACAAAAACGATGTTGCTTTAAACTTAACCACCCTTCTTGTTAGCTGAAACGCAATGACAAAGTAATGTTGTAACCTGTGATATTGTAGCAATGTGAACAACGAAGGATGTTATAGAACGTGTGAAGGTTTTTTTCGTCAAACAGTGACGCGTTCCACTGCAATAAGGCAATAGGGCAATAGGGTAGTCATGGGTAAGCGGTTAGGACATCAGACTTGTAGCCCAAAGGTTGCTGGTTCGACTCCCAACCCGCCAGGTTGGTGGGGGGAGTAATTAACCAGTGCTCTCCCCAGGGCCGGAGCTATAGGGAGGGCGAGCAGGGCATTTGCCCCTGGGCCCAGGGTGCCCTTGCATTAGTGGTGGGGGCCCAATTGTGATCATGTCAGGTCATATAGGGGGCCCGATAAGTGTTTTGCCCTAGGGCCCTGCGTACAATTGTTCCGCCACTGGCTCTCCCCCATCCTCCTCCATGGCTGACTGAGGTACCCTGAGGATTGTACCGTCCCGCCGCACTGCTCCCTTTCGGGTGCCATTGGGGGCTACCCCCTTGCACGGGTGTGGCATAAACGTAATTTCGTTTTATGCAGTGGGCAGTGTTAACTTGTGTGATGTGGAGTGCTGTGTCACAATGCCAATGGGAGTTGGAGCCTCCCAGTTGGGCTTTCACTACCAGTACACTTTCACTTTCAACAAGAGGCTCCTAATGTGGGGGGGGGCACACCGCCATTCCGACACACCGCCATTCCGACAGTATTTGATTATCATTCCGAGTCATTTAAACATTGTTGTAAGTGCTTAGAGGCGCGTGAACAACGTTCTAACTCTATTGACATTTGCAACAATGTTGCAACACGAGCGGAAAGTGGAGAGAGTGACAGCGCAATTACAGGATCAGTGTATCATTTTGTCACGGTCCAAATGCCCTTAAAAGTAGGGTCTGAGATATTTGAAAAACAGTTCCTGCAAGCTGGAAAAATGGTTCCTGCAATAAAACGTCAATGTCAGTGCGTCAATGTCAATTTCAATGGCCGTGCGTCGGAATGGCGGGGTGTAACCTCCTAATGCAGTGTTTCCCAACCAAGGGTATGTGTACCACTAGGGGTACGCGAGCACACTGCAGTGGGTACTTGGAAAAATGTAATTTTAACAAATGCATGGAGCATAGTCACACTGCAATAGAAAAAGGGATGTAAAACATGAGTTAGGGGGTACTCATGGCACAATGAAAAGGCTTAGGGGGTACACGAGACAAAAAAGGTTGGGAAACACTATCCTAATGTACTGTACCTAGCCGCCGGGCGAGACCAAAGTCGATCAGCTTGATCTTGCTGCCGGTCTTGTTGATACACATGATGTTCTCGGGCTTGAGGTCCAGGTGGACGATGCCCTGCTTGTGGATGAAGGCCACGCCATCGATGATCTGCAGCATGTACTTGATCACCTCCCTCTCGCTCAGCTCAAAGTCCTCGTCCACGATGCGGTCAAACAGCTCGCCACCAGAGATCCTGGGGACACACACAGTCAGTCAAGAAGTGTAAGGTGCGCGCACGTCCCAAAGAAACGAATTGCTGCGGATGCAGAATATCAAAAAACGCATATGGAGAAACTTTGTTTTAATGTGAAAACAGAAA
>NC_085871.1:24645623-24658123 GCF_034702125.1 Engraulis encrasicolus
GCTGTTTGATATCCATATAACATTACACTCACTCTGCTGCAATGGCTCAAACATAGCCAAGCTGCACCTAGAGTAGTGTTTCAGCAGCACCAAAAGCAGTGTTTAAATCTCCACCAATCACACCTGCCTTCACCAAAGAGTTGATTGTTCTAAAGGTTGACCTCTGTCATAAGGTTCGGCAGCATTCACAGCAGCACATGTTGTTGATTGACAAGTAAAAAAAAAAACCTCTTATGTCGTAAAGGAACAGTCCACCGTGTTTCAATAGTAAAGTGTGTTCTTCTCTGACCTGAGATGAGCTCCTCCAGACCTGCCTCGTCTTCGGACACGCCGACGCGCCCCCTGTCAGCAAGGCGCACGGCCCAAACTCGTTAGCATTAGCTTAGCTCAGCTTTGCCGACAGACAGCATGAGGTGCCTTAAGTTTGGGTCGTGCGCGTTGCTGACTGGAGGGGCGTCCGAAGACGAAGCAGGAGGTCGGGAGGAGCTCATCTCATGTCAGAGAAGAGCACACTTTATTATTGAAACACAGTGGACTGTTCCTTTAATTTTGACCATTGAACCATTCTCACCTTTGACCTGCTGCGCTCCCACGGTGACGGCCACAGACTCGGCGCTGGGCTCCCCGACTCCATACATGTTGACGGCGCGCACCCGGAACTTGTACTCGCGATCCTGCTGCAGCTTCTGTACCGAGTAGGACGTGCTGTTGCAGGAGGCCAGCTCCGTCCACTTCTTGTCAACCTGTTAATGTGTGTGGGTAACACATTGTAATAATCATGTCTGCCTATAAAGACTTCTTGTCAACCTAGATAGATAGATAGATAGATAGATAGATAGATAGATAGATAGATAGACAGATAGATAGATAGATAGATAGATAGATAGATAGATAGATAGATAGATAGATAGATAGATAGATAGATAGATAGATAGATAGATAGATAGATAGATAGATAGATAGATAGATAGATGGATAGATATCACTGTCCTACTGTTGGTCATCTTCTACTTGCAGTACTGCAAAATTCCTGTAGAGGTCTCCCACTGTCCCACCCAGTTGGTAACACTTTATAATAATGTCTGCTTATAAAGACTTAGTAAACATTAACTAATGATGAACAAAACATTAACAAATGTTTTTTTATTATTATTAACTACCTTATTCATGTTTATTAAAATATCTACAAATAATATGTTCAAGATTTTACAAACGTTTTAACAGAGTATTTTATTCATCTACAAACAATTTGTAAATGTTTGATAAATATAAAATATTAACATAACATTTACCAGTCATTTACAAACATTTGTTAATGTTTTGTACATAATTTGTTTATTATTTACTAATCATTATTAATGCTTTACAAGCACACATTATTCTAAAGTGTTACCATTGTGTTAGGACAAGGCACGCCATCTGTTATAAATTTGCTGAATAGCAACAGAATAGAACAAGGTACGAAGATGAAATGGAACGCACACTGGTTTTTTCGATGCCAGGTTTATTCACAGACGGTCTGAGCGAGTGGCATCTCTTCTCAAGTTAAGTCCAGAATAACAATGACCAAATCATAATGTATGTACTACTAAAGACTCTGTGCAGTGTCAATGTAGTGTATGTACTTTGGTACACTTATGTCAATAAGTACTAAGGCAATGGTGCATATTAGGCTACAGCCCATTGAGCACATTCATTTTTTTTTATCCTTGACCTACATATTTGGCATGTTCTTAAAATCTGCCAAACCTGTGCTTTTGTTATTATGTTACAGCACATTGCACTTTTTTATGTATTGTGCTATACAAATACAGAACTGTATTTTTCATTACTGTTATTATTATTATTATTATTATTATTATTATTACTATTAAAAGTGAAAAAGTGAAAGCCCATTGGGAAACTCCAACTCCCATTGTCATTGTGACACAGCACTCCACAGCACACAAGTGAACACTGCACACTGCACACAACGAAATTGCATTTATGCCTCACCCGTGCAAGGGGGCAGCCCTCAGTGGCGCCCCATGGGGAACAGTGCGGTGGGACGGTACCATGCTCAGGGTACCTCAGTCATGGAGGAGGATGGGGGAGAGCACTGGTTGATTACTCCCCCCACCAACCTGGCGGGTCGGGAGTCGAACCGGCAACCTCTGGGATGCAAGTCTGACGCCCTAACCGCTCACCCATGACTGCCCATATTTATTTATTTATTAAAGCATCAGCTAAGTGTAACATATTGTAATATAGAATTGTTTACCGAGTTCCAGATTTCCAGGTTGTAAGACTTGACGATGCTGCCACCATCGTATGTGGGGCCGTACCACGAGAGGGTCAGCGAGGACTCGCGGATGTCCGAGGCCGCTGGCACGCGGGCTGGGGGATCTGGCTTGTCTGTGGATGGAGAGAGTGGATGTTGACAGAAAGAGAAAAGGTTTGGTCAATACGTTGGTCTTATCTTTTATTGGTCGGTGGGGGAAAGATATGGGCTAAAGACCAATTTTTGTTTAGTGATCTGGTTTGTGATGTGGTGGAGGACGAGGAGAGAAAAGGAGAAAAGATTATGCTTAAAGGTGCACTGTGTAAGATTTTTAGTTGTTTATTTCAATAATTAATGCTACCCATTCACTAATGTTACCTTTTCATTTCATGAATACTTATCGCCACCATCAAACCTAAGTTATATGACTGGGAAAATTGCACTTTTCATACATTTCATACATTTTCAGCTGCAAAAATGACTGTACTTGGGCCATACTAGAAAATATTAGTTTATTACTTAGTAAACTTTCATGAAAAGATCAAATTTGGCAATAGGCAACCCAGTTTCAATGAGCAGCATAGTTGCAGTACCTTTTTTGACCATTTCCTGCACAGTGCACCTTTAAAAAGCTCAACAAGTTGGTCTCATGTTTATCAGTGGACAATGGAGAGAGATGACAAAATGATGGTCACCCTGTGTTTAATATTCAGAATACATGTAATGAACACAAAAGGCTTTGGAGTTTAAAAATCCATGGTCATAGCAACTGAATTTCCTTTTGCTTTGCTGAATTTCCTTTTGCTCCAGAAGCTTTCTAGATACCTATGAAAACATTTTGCTCTTCTACTCTTGCGTGCAAGCTTTTTTAAAAAGGGGCATCTTGTATAGGGCGACACAACTGCAAAACAAAAACTGAGAAGTGGGACCAAGTTCCAAGTTCCAAGTTCCAAGTTCCAAGTTCCAAGTTCCAAGGTGTCTGTTATTGTGATCTGCTAGAGATGGAATCATAACCTACTATGGACTTCCAGATCCAGGTTCCAGGTTGCACATTCCACCAGGCAACAATTTACTTCAATGTCACGAATAATCTCTTAAGTGAGTTATGTAAGCCGAGTAATCCCCCACCAACCATCCTCACACACACACGTATGCACACATGTACATACGCATGCGCACACACACACACACGCACGCTGGCATGCACGCACGCGCGCACATGCACACACAATATATTGTACACAGTATATCCTCACAATTATCGCACATCTTTATAGAACTCTTGATGTACTGCAGAACTATGCCTACAGACGTCATCAAGCAATTGGGTACTGCAGTAAACTACGTAGATAAAAGAAAAAGATTTATCGCTCACTGGGACAGACAGAGAGAGAAATGGAGAGAGAGAGAGAGAGACCAGAGAGAGACCAGAGATACAGAGAGACAGAGGGACTAGAACGATGAGAGAGAGAGAGAGAGACAAAGAGACAAGACAGACAGAGGGTAAGGGAGCAACAGAGAGACAGACAGAGAAAGAAAGAAAGATAAATGGAGAGAAAGAAAGAGGTGGCAAGTTTAATCCTGCACTGCTCTGAGAAGCCTTCTATGGTCAGGCCAAGAGACACTCAGGCCGGGGAGACTGTAAAGGAGATAGAGCCTCCTGTCCATCCAGTGACACGTTTACAACCGCCATCCAATAAACAAACTGGCAGCACCCGCCGGTGTACTGTATACTGTGTGTGTGTGTGCGTGTGTGTGTGTGCGTGTGTGTGTGTGTGTGTGTGTGTGTGTGTGTGTGTGTGTGTGTGTGTGTGTGTGTGTGTGTGTGTGTGTGTGTGTGTGTGTGTGTGTGTGTGTGTGTGTGTGTGTGTGTGCGCGCGCGTGTGCGTGTGTGTTTGTGTAGAAGACGGTGTATTCACATGGCAGTGCTGGGTTATAGCAAGGCAATTACAACTATCGTAAACACGGCACGCTGAGGGGTAATGGCGAATGAAATCAGGCGGGTAATCACGCCAGTTAAAACAAACAGGCAATAAAGACGGAATTACAGTTGAAAACATGCAACGCTTTGATGTATGCAATCATAAAAAGAAAAAAAAGGTTGCTGCTCTGCAACATGAAACAGAGCTGGTGAAATAGAAAACATTCCTTTGCATTTCACTGAATGCAGACAAATAAAAAAGACACATTTGGCTTGGCTTGGCTTGGGTCATTTGGCTCTGTGACCGAAGAAGACTTACGTAATACAGTGGACTTCTCATGCTATTGTTGTTGATCCTGTGTGTGTGTGTGTGTGTGTGTGTGTGTGTGTGTGTGTGTGTGTGTGTGTGTGTGTGTGTGTGTGTGTGTGTGTGTGTGTGTGTGTGTGTGTGTGTGTCGTGTGTGTGTGTGTGTGTGTACGTGTGTGTGTCTTGTGTGTGTGTGTGTGTGTGTACGTGTGCGCGTGTGTGTGTGTGTGCGTGCGTGTGTGTGTGTGTGTGTGTGTGTGTGTGTGTGTGTGTGTGTTTGTGTGTGTGTGTGTGTGTCTTTGTCTGTGTGTACCGTATGTGTATCTCTGCCCATATGTTGGCAAAACATATACTATGTGTATGTGTGTGAATGTTTATACTGTATGTCTGCCTACTATGTGTGTGGATGTGTGTACAAGTATGCCAATGGGTGTGCACATGACACACAGGACCGTATTAAGACACTCTGGTGCCCCCGGGCACTACACCTCCCAGGTGCCCCCTTTATCAACAATATTTATGAGGGTTGTGTCATGTGGTGCCCCCTAACTGGCTGTAAATGGTCGGTGCCCCTGGGCCCTGTGCTACTGGCCCTTATGGATAATCCAGCCCTGATGACACAAACTAACAATGTACAGGTTGAGTGAGGGCCTGTCTAGTTCCAAACGTGTTGTACAGCTCTACTGTGTAGCTGCCAGATTGGTGTGTATGTGTCAATGCAAACAAATAAAAAAGACAAATTTGGCTGGCATTTGAATTACGTAATAACGACTTCTCATTGTGTGTGTGTTTGTGTGTGTGTGTGTGTGTGTGTGTGTGTGTGTGTGTGTGTGTGTGTGTGTGTGTGTGTGTGTGTGTGTGTGTGTGTGCGCGTGCGTGCGTGCGTGCGCGTGTGCGTGTGTGCGTGCGTGTCTGCCTGCAAATCTGCTGCCCAAGTGTATGCGCTTCTGCACATCAGACATTCCAACGATGGACAAGTTGAGTGAGGCCGATTTCGTTCCAAACTTGCTGCTAAGGGCTGTTGTGTAGCCTCGCGACGCCATCCTCTGTACTCCACCCAAAGATTTTGGCTCTGCACATCGTCTGGCAAAAGCCTCGAGCTCGGTTCTCCCAGTGTTTCGCCAATCAGCAAACAGTTGAGAGTGGTGACGTAGAACTCACCCGCGAGCTCCGTTACTGATTGGTTATGGTAACTATATTCACACTTTCGTTTTGTTATTTGTATGCTTTTGCGACGCTATAACGTAACAGGCATGCTAATAAAGCACAATACGGGTTTTAATTTGAGTTTGGAACTTCAATTAATTTAAATGATAGAGTAAGATCAGACCATCTCCCATCGTCCACGGAGATGGATTCCTCATGGCTTTTGCTAGACTGATTGACGGAGTCAACAGTCGGCTATTCGCCCAGGCTACTGTTGTGTGGCTTACGAAGAGCTCCTGTTGGAGTGGTGTTTGTGTGTGTGTGTGTGTGTGTGTGTGTGTGTGTGTGTGTGTGTGTGTGTGTGTGTGTGTGTGTGTGTGTGTGTGTGTGTGTGTGTGTGTGTGTGTGTGTGTGTGTGTGTGTGTGTGTGTGTGTGTGCGTGCGCGTGTGCGTGTGTGTGCGTGCCGTGCGTGTGTACGGGTGGGTCAAAGACCTCCAACATGAAATTGTCCTTCAGTGTCAACAGATAGTTTTGCATACTGTAACTGTAAAAATCATGATTTTCTAATTTTTTTTTCAAGTGAATGTATGAAAGCCAAGCCAAAAACAAGCATGGGTTTTTTGCATTTACAGTAAGCAAAAGTATCCGCTGCACTGAAGGACAATCTTTGACCCGGGCGTGTGTACGGGCGTGTCATGTGTACCTCCCTGTGTATGCCTATGAGTGTGACATACCTACGATGGAGAGGTTGAGTGAGGCCTGTTTGGTTCCAAACTTGTTCTGCCGTGGTGTGTGTGTGTGCGTGCGTGTGTGCATGCGTGCGTGTGTGCATGCGTGCGTGTGTGCATGTGTGTGTGCCTCCCTGTGTGTGCCTCCCTGTGTGTGTGTCCATGAGTGTGACAGACATACCTACGATGGAGAGGTTGAGCGAGGCATTTTTAGTTCCAAACTTGTTCTGCAGCTCCACGTGGTAGCTGCCCGAGTGGTCCTGCTCACTGGAGGCGATGGTCAGCAGGCTGCTGTTCTCCGTGGTCTCTATGGTGATACCCGCATTTCCTGACTGGATCTGGAACCAAACAGAGGCAATAATAGGTAGTCTTTCGGTTGCCCTGGCAACCCTTCCTACCTTTGGTTGCCCAATAAAACATTTAATGTCAAGGTAAACACATATTCAGTGTAGAGGGGAGGTTGGAAGGTTGCGGTTGGTGCGCACCCAGACTTCTTCTGATAGTTTGCTTCATTTTCTTTATTTGTTTCTAATTATTATTATTCAACAACAAGAATGAACAAACAAAAACAACAATGCAAAAACAAAGCAACAAACAAACAAACAAAAACCCACAAAAACAAAACCACATCACAGAGACCAGGCTCTTTCACCCCCGCACTTCCCATCCCCCCCACAACTTCCCAAACCTCCCCATCTGCAACCTGTGAGAAAATGTGATTTTCTCCATTAAATACACGTCATTGACCAGGGCTGCGTTTCCCAAAAACTCTTAAGGAGTACTTAAGCCTAAGTAGTACTTCAGTGTGAGGGGCCGCCTAAGCAATATACCAGAAATAGGTCTCACATCATCACTAAAATGTATAAATACACTATTTTACCTCGCACATGCACTTTAGCAAGCATTTTATTTGCCTGTACCAGAACAGAACATTGTATGTAGGCCAACACAATTATTTTATGCATACACTTTTGGTGATATGATATATTGCCTAGGTGGCCCCTCATACTTAAGTACTACTTTGGCTTAAGTACTACTTAAGAGTTTTTGGGAAACGCAGCCTAGATCGGTCCATTCCGCTACAGTAGGTGCGTCTTGTTGCAAACAGCGCCTTGTGACAGTTTTCCTTCCAGCAGATATCAAAATACCAAATAAATATTTGTTTAGGTGTACTTATCTGTTTGTATGAAAAGAAATAAGTTTGCTTCATTTTCACACATTTTCCACAGCAGAGAAGATACAAATGTTTCAGCCATTGCCTTCGTCAGTGTCTAGTCTTCCTGAATTTATCTTACATGTCTCCCATGATCACCTATTTCTAATTAGATTTAGGGATGACAAAAAACACATACATGTATTCATAAATAGGTTTTGTGGTATCCTTGGCTATGCATCAGTTGATGCCACCTCAATGCAAACCTCCAACTATTTGAATGCAAAACACCCCATATTTACAAAGGGCTTTGGTTTGGTGACTGTGTGTCTCATCGTCACATGCCTTCACATTTAAATCAGGTTTATAAAAGGCTAGGCTCATTTGAATTGAGTTGAGTGTCTCTCTACTCATTACTCAAGATAGAAGATTTAATTATGAGACTGAGAGAGAAACAAGAAACAAGATGCCGTGCCTCTATTTTGAGGCTTAATTAGGTCCTCAATGCAGTTGTTGTTTAGCACACCTGCATTAGTACTGCCACACATGTCATATTACATAAAATACTATTTGCGATCATCATAACACAGAGATGCAACACATGTCCACAAACAGAAATAATAGTCCTAATAAAAAAAAAATGGTTATTGTTGCACAGATGGAAATGGATGACATCATCAAGAGTAAACTTGGTTCATCGGACAACCCGTCATGATATGATATGATATGATATGATATGATATGATATGATATGATATGATATGATATGATATGATATGACACGATATGATATATGACACGATATGACAAGATATCATATGATATGATTTGATATGATTTCTCTTGTGTGTCACTTACTGGCTTCTTAAACCTCATCCAGGTGCAGGTGATGGGCGCGGCACCAGTGAAGTTGCAGAGCAGGTCCACCTTCTTCCCCGCCAGGATGGTCTGATCGCTGGGGAACTGGGTCACCTGAGGACCCGACCCTATAGCAGGAGCATACAGTAGGAGAGAGATGAAGGGTGGAGGAGGGAGAGGACGACGTAAAATGGACCACAGGAGATATATGTTCAGAGGAGTAGATGTGTGCACATCCCACCCAATGGGCCAGGTGCAGGAGAATCAAAGCAAATATCCAGGTAAAAAGGAATAAAGTCCGCAAACACTGCTCAGCTTCTTGTGAAAATGTAATAGCAAGAGTGCACCGTTTCTTCATCAGATATTTTCACAAAAAGACAAGCAGTGTTTGCGGACTTTATTTCTTTTTACTGCAGGAGACATAGACAGACGGGAGGATCATGTGGAATGAGATAGACCATACAGTCAGACAGACAGGCAGGCCAGGCAGTCAGACAGACAGACAGAAAGGGAAAGTGTGATGGAGACAGATAGTCTGATATCAGACAGACAGACAGACAGACAGACAGACAGACAGACAGACAGACAGACAGACAGACAGACAGACAGACAGACACACAGACAGACAGACAGAAATCCAAACTGAACACAAATCAGGAGCCCACAGGAAAAAAAAAACATTGTCATTGAATTGCAGAAACCGAAAAATAATAATTTTCTGGGTTGATGCATGTTTTATTAATCATTGTTTTAAATGCTTTTCCCACAAGACTGCTCATTTAGGCACATAATTACCCTTCTAAATGCTGAGATCTCAATGCTTACCACTGAGCAATCTACTGGGGAGTAACTTGGAAAAATGCGTGTTCTGCTTTTTTCTGCTGACCATGAAAACCACCACCACCACCCCCCCTCGACCTCCCCAAACCATCTCATATTAATTTTGATATGAAACAGAAGAACAGCATTGGCAATCAGCTAATGTGATAATTTGATTTCTTACTGAAAAGACAAAACGCAGCACACAGAGACTTCCCAAGTGACGGTTGCTGCCAATGGAAATTATCTCTTTATTTAGGCAACCGATAAGTGCGGCGGCTCACATAGAGGACAATGGTGCAATCGGCCCTCATGTTTAGATTAATGGAGAGGAGAGAGTGGAGGCCTATGAACTCCCTTGCATTGTTAATGCAATGGAAAATTCTAGATAAAAATACAACACAACGGTGGAGGGAAGAAAAAAAAGTGACTCACCCTGTTTGGTAGGAGATTTGGGAGCTTGTTTCTTCTTTATAAGGGCCTCGTCTGGAGAAAAATCAGACACAACAACACACAGTTATCATTAGGTACTCATAGAAACATTCATAGTAGTACCTAGGGCCGCTGACAGCTTAGACCGGGCCAGGGAAAAAGTCATGTGAAGGGCCCCCTCACCTAACACGTACAATGTAATGAGGACCCAATCCGGCCCCCCCCTGTAGACTTTCCTGGTAGTACCACTCAAGACTAATGTTGGTTGACACAGCTCCTAATGTTATGACAGCTGTCTTGATGCTGGGGCTATTTGGTTGGAGATATGGTAGGGCTGTAGGCCAAAGACACGTCCAAGACCAGGACTAGTCAAGTCCTAGACTAGCTTGGGACAAGATCAAGTCCAAATAGATTAGTCCAAGTCCGAGTCACCTGACAGTGTAAATCAATGAAAATGACGAATGACAATAACGTGAATGTTTGAAGGTAACCAATATGCCATGCAAGTGAAGATAAACTATGTAATATGTCATTAGATAGGCTACTTTATAATCTTCTTCTATGGTGGCCAGTGTACTAAGCTAAATCAAGACGGACTCAGGCGAGTCCAAAAGCCGTAATTGGCAAGAGCAGTGTCCGAATCCAAGACAAGTCAAACTCCAACTTCTAGTGAGTCCATGTCCAGGTAGGAGATTAAGAGGGTTTTTTATTGTTAAAGGCCATCCTCTGTAGAAACACACAAAATTACAAGAAGAAAAACACACACAAATACACTAGCCTAATATAAATTAGACCTAATATTCATAAAAAGGAGTTAGACCTCCTTGTATGTATATACTACTGCTCAGACTGATGAGGAGACAAAAAATACATGACACAACGCAAGAACATGAGCCAGACATACATGTTTACCACTTTGACAAAATGCAATGTGCTTGAGTCTGACGAACGATGGAACATAACTGTTGGGGACAGATGTATTTATATGTGTGAACGATGTGGGGGCGCATGGGAGAGTGAGCACAGGAGCTCCAGAGAAGGCCAGGCTCTCTGCCGGCCGCGTCCCAGCCAGAGGGCCTGCTTGGTGGGACGCTGGATGCTGGAATTCCCCTTATAAGGACATGCTATAAATAGGCCCCCTGAAAAGGATCCAGGAAATGTCCTGTGCTGTGCTCTCTCTCTCACTTGCCCTCCCTCTTCCTCTCCCTGTCTCTGACTCTCTCCCTCTCTCTTGCTCTTTCCCACTCTCTCACTTTCTCATCCGCTCATTTTCACAATCTTACACCCCCCAAAACAATCTCTTTACCCCCCCATCCACTCCATTTTTCTCATTCAGTATTTGTTCTGTAGGTTTGTTCAGTAGGTTTGTTCTGTCTGTCTGTCTGTCTGTCCGTCTGTCTGTCCGACTGTCTCTTTCTCTCTCTCTCGCTCTCTCTCTCTCTCTCTCTCTCTCTCTCTCTCTCTCTCTCTCTCTCTCTCTCTCTCTCTCTCTCTCTCTCTCTCTCTCTCTCTCTCTCCATACCCCCATGGCCCATCCTTCTCCATCATTCTCTCCCATTTACTCAATGGGGTTGCTGCTAGATGTCATGTGACAATATTAGAGGGGTGTAAGCCCTGAGCAACAAAATTTTATTACTTGTTACACTCCGTTATCGTTCCGGTCCAGTCCTGGATATGTCCATGTCTTTGAATGGGACAGACAGAGAAACATAATTTCAATTTCCTTGTATTAGAAGAAGGAAAATTCCACACACTGTTGCTGCTCATCGATTTATTAAACACAACGCTTCAGGCGGTCTTCGTCAGGTGTATAAGTCAAATATGTTTAATAAATCGGTGAGCAGCAACAGTGTGCAGATTTTTCCTTCTTCTTTCTGTTTTACTTTATGTGTGCGCATATTTTCTCACACTAATTTCCTTGTATGACCAGTACATATTCAAAAAACCCTGAGAATAAAGCTGGCTTGACTTGACTTGACATGACTTTTCCTCCAGTCTGCAGACTGTCACTAGCGCTCCCCAAAGGCACTGGGTCATTTTAGGCCATGTGTTCCTCCCTTGCTGTGGCCCATCTTTCTCCATCATTCTCTCCCATTTACTCAATGGGGTTGCTACTAGCTATCATGCAACAATGTTAGAGGGGTGTAAGCCCTGAACAACTAACTTTTATTACTTGTTACACTCTGTCCTGCTATCGGTCCTGTCTTGCACTTTAATGTCTGTGCTGTTAACAGCAGTTCTGGATATGCCTATGTCTTTGAATGGGACAGAGAGAGAAACATAATTTCAATTTCCTTGTACAACTTGACTTGACTTGACTTTTCCTCCAGTCTGCAGACTGTCACTAGTGCTCCCCCAAGGTACTGGGCCATTTTAGGCCATGTGTTCCTCCCTTGCTGTGCTCCAATCCCCTCTGGTCAGCATCGCCCTCCTGCCCCTCCTCCATCCCTGCGTACTTGTCTGTGTACTTGTCTGAGTTATGGGCTTCTTCTTAAACTTTGCTCTTTCTCTTTTCTCTTCCTCTTCTTCTCCCCCCTTTGCCTTGTCCACTTGTCCCCCCGTGCACAACAAGCGCAAGCATCGCAACCTGAGCGGCGGAAGTCCTTATTTCTCTGTGGAGGGTAAGCAAACTGGGCGAACAGAGCAAATTCGCCAGGGGCGAAGTGAACTGAGCGACCAGAGCGAATTTCAGAGATTAAACTCAAGCCAATATTATGTAATGAGCTATGACGTTGTTTGGCGAAAATCAATTGGCATGTTCAAAGCTCCGATAACCTCAGGCTGTCAAGCCAGAGCCGTTATGTGATTAACAAAATCAATGTTTCTCAAACTTTTTCAGACTGAGGACCATTTTGTTCCCCCAAAAAATGTTCAG
>NC_085871.1:24665623-24668123 GCF_034702125.1 Engraulis encrasicolus
CCAGCATCCTCGGGCAAGGTCTTGTCAATAGTGAGGGAACACTTCCCTCCTGAAAGGAAAAAACAGCAAAAGAGCAATCAAAAACTTGTTAGAATGGGATAACAAATGGATAAAACTATCCAGTCAAACAATAAATACTTAAGTCCTCACGCCACAAACTTGTTAAAATGGGATGAAACTATTCACTGAAACAATATAACTAAATCTGAAAAACATAAACAAAAAAGAAAGACTAGACACTGGCTGAGATTGTTATTGTGTTATTGCGTAACTGTATTGGTTGCAACACTACACTTGCGTGCACAAAAAAAGTACAATTTCAACTTGAATCAACGTTGGAATGCTTGTCTTGACATGGTACCATAGATGCCAATGCTGTACAACTATATATTGTCTACGTTGCATTGCCCAGTAAAAAATGTCAACCACCCATGGGAGGCTTCCATTGGCTTTCTCGTGCTTATTTTAGCAATCGGCTTAACCAAAGGTTAGAGTTGTAGCTTTTCATTGTGAGAGGAAAGCTATGGGTTCCTGTTTTGCAGGAAGTTAATTGTGACTATAGACTTGTATATCTTGTTATCAACTTCATGCAACAACCTATATGCACTGATTTCTCTGTTTTCATAGCAATTGTAATCTCCATGTGCTTCAGTAATCTTAACGTTATTGTTGTCATCACTTGATATGACCATATCGTAATGGCAACCAAAAAAAGACCTACGCATGGAGAGGAATAGAGAGAAAAATGGAGAGAAGGATTCAATAGCTTGTCCAACCGAAAGACCCTGTAAGATCTGTGTACATATGCATACAATGACAGAAAACCCACATCAACCACATCAAGTTAGTCAGCAAAACAGCTAAGCTAAGCCACGTACTACAGTAGGTCGCAACACAAAGCACAAGGTGCAGCAACACCCCAAATAATCAACAATCCTTCCAGGAGAAGTTTTAAATATGCATCGATCTCCACCAATGAAAGACAAGTGGCTCCCCTGCATGCCCTCAGAAGTGTCAAAAACCCTTTTCAGACGTAAAACCAGTGGCCCACTTTCCTTGCAACACATGTGTTTAATTGGTCTAGCTGTTACTATCAGCTGATTCAAAACTGGATGGATCAAATCCGTAGCAGGGTTTTTACTTCCTGAGCCACTCCATCCCCTGACCCTCCACCATCTGACCGGTATAGGGAGATGGATGATCCCCATCTGAAGCAGCGTACTGTCTGCAACGCCCCCCTCCCACACACACACACACACACACACACACACACACACACACACACACACACACACACACACACACACACACACACACACACACACACACACACACACACACACACACACACACACACACACACATACACACACACACACACACACACACACACACACACACACACACACACACACACACACACACACACACACACACACACACACACCACCCCAAGATCCCTTGCCCTGCTCCCAGTGCCCCCTCAACCTTCTGCCCTGTAGCTCTAGGGGAAGAGCGATGGACAAGGCAAACTCTCGTCGACTATCTCCCTCCCTTCATCCTCTGTCTACACTACCATATGGCCTGAATGAGAAGAAGAGCAATGAACCCCAACACTAACCCTCACCATTCCTCATGAGAGGTGTGGAGTCCTAGACTGGCCATCTGGCATAGTGGGCATTTCCTGGTGGGCCCCGCACCCTTGTGGGCCCTAAAATAGGGGCCCACAAGGGTGCGGGGCCCACCGGTGAGTCGAGTCAGTTGTGCGGCACTAATTATGGGGTGGTGGGGGCCCCTTTAATACCAAAGTGCTCGGGGCCTATTTCTCCCCCAGTCCAGCCCTGAGAAGAAGAGCAATGAACCCCAACACAAACCCTCACCATTCTTCGTGTGGAGTCCTAGAAGGGCTGCACTGGCCATCTGGCCTAGCGGACATTTCCCGGTATATATATATATATATATGTTTATTTTTTGACATTTCTGAAAATAGGGGCCCACAAGGGTGCAGGGGCCACCGGTCAGTCAGTTCAGCGTTGCTAATTATGCGGGGCCCCTTTAAGCCAATGGTGCCCGGGCCCTATTTCTCCCCCAGGTCAGCCCTGAGAAGAAGAGCAATGAAGCCCATCACAAACCCTCCCTATTCTTCATGAGAGGTGTGGAGTCCTAGTGACATGGATTGCCAGTTGGGTCATTATATCATCACCATGCTTCACACACACATACAGCATACTGACAACAGAGTGTTGAATACTCAAGCACGATGACTCTGTCTGTGTGTGTGTGTGTGTGTGTGTGTGTGTGTGTGTGTGTGTGTGTGTGTGTGTGTGTGTGTGTGTGTGTGTGTGTGTGTGTGTGTGTGTGTGTGTGTGTGTGTGTGTGTGTGTGTGTGTGTGTGTGTGTGTGTGTGTGTGTTACTGTGGGTGGGTGTGTGTGTGTGTATGTGTGTGTGTATGCGCGTGTGTGTGTGTGTGTGTGTGTGTGTGTGTGTGTGTGTGTGTGT
>NC_085871.1:24675623-24680623 GCF_034702125.1 Engraulis encrasicolus
TGTGTGTGTGTGTGTGTGTGTGTGTGTGTGTGTGTGTGTGTGTGTCCTCTGTGTTGTACTGTGTGTGCATGTCTGTGTGTTTCTGCGTACCCCGGTATGTGTCTCTGAATATGTGTGTGTATGCATCTGCGTCTGCGTCTCTGTCTGTGTCTATGTTGCACAGGAGAGTTGAAGGAGGACGCAATGCAACGCAACGCAACGCAACACAAGTGTCTCGCTTAGTTTTAATAGCTCGCAGCTTGGCAGTGTTATTTCTGCATGGAGCAGCAAGTGATTTTCCAAGGAGGGAAAAATGCCACGGTTAATACCCCATATAGACGGGAGGCCGGGAGTATGGTATGCTCCAACAATAACAA
Organism: Engraulis encrasicolus; assembly: GCF_034702125.1. Classification (NCBI taxonomy): domain Eukaryota; kingdom Metazoa; phylum Chordata; class Actinopteri; order Clupeiformes; family Engraulidae; genus Engraulis; species Engraulis encrasicolus. The sequence goes on from NC_085871.1 coordinate 24,675,980, forward strand.
CAAACCAGCAAGGGTGCATTTCTCGAAACTGCAGTTGCTAACTACAGGTAGGTTAGCTACTTTGTTGGTTACAATACAATTTCCCATTGGCAACTACCGAAGTGTCTAACTGCTACCAACTACCCCTTCGAGAAATGCACCCCTGGATTAGAGATTAAATTTAGCATAGCAAACCCCAAGATAAGTCTCACGTAGCGGATCCTCTGCACAGAGCAGGCACACAAAGTATAATTGAGAAAACATGAAGTATCATTTCAACATGATTGAGTTACAGAAGGTTTTATTTCTCATTAACATTTAATTTTGTGGTCCACCCTATCCTAGGTTTCGGTATTGTATTCTAGTCCAAAATCTGTATTGTCTTCATACACCAACTTTGCCCTTACTGGCAAAATTAGGATCAACTCAACAAAGACGCTTTTGCACACCTCTGTAGTTGGGCAGGTGCGTAGGATGTTATCCCAGCGGGGTTGTCAGTCAAGTGCAAAGAAATCCCGCACACTGTCCATTCCACCAACAAACTTTAATACAACGTTTCGGTCATCCGACCTTCTTCAGGAACTTTACCTGAAGAAGATGGGATGACCGAAACGTTGTATTAAAGTTTGTTGGTGGGATGGACAGTGTGAGGGATTTCTTTGCACTTGACTAAAATTATAATCAACAACTCCGCAATACCAAGTGACATTGTATCTGTAAGTAGCCTCATAATACACACCTTTCCAACAGTGGAATGCTGTACTCGCCGAAAAAACGACCGTATCACTACTATGCTATGATACACAACGTTTTTATTCATACATTACGCCTTGGTCATTGGCATTCTGGTAAAAGCAAAATCATAACAGGGGCCGTGCCTTAAGTGTTTGCAATATTATTTCTGAGGTTCAATAGTGAGCCCTCCTGCTCGGAACAAAATTTTATTAGGAGTCCTTCACCTCCTCTGTTTGTGAATGGTGTACCATAGTGACACGGTGATTCTCATTCTTCATGCTGGAGAGGGTGGAGGGGTAGGTTCTCGTTTTGCTCTTATTTACACTAGGTTCTCCTATTGTAATCAACCTTGATATTTATTATCAAGGAAGGGGAGTCCCACCGGTCGCCAAGCACACACATACAAAGTTTGCAGCCCTTCCAGACTAATTGCCTTAATTAACTACTGTGTCAGAGGAGACTTCAGAGGGGTACTTAATAGTCAGGCAAAGCAATGTGTGGCACAGGACTGGCACAGGGGCAGCTAGAACTTCAACCAGCCAAATACTGGTAAAGTATACACAATAAATTTGGTGGATGGTAGTTACCAGGGGTGGTCCTAAGGGCGTGCCGACTGGGCAATGGCTCGGGGTGGCACCGTTGTGAAACCCCGCCCCGAAATGGCATTGCAAAAATTGCTGTAAACATGTTAACACAGTTATACACATTAAAAATAGTATAAAATGGTTATTTCTACACTATCACCACATTGTTGTAGTAATATCATTATGATTAGTGCTTTTTGTCAATGTCAGTTAGTTACTATAACCGTTGTTTTCGCGGGGGCATGGCCACCACGAAAGAGGTGGGGTGTCGGAGCGGGGAAGCAGCTCATTGTAGGACTGCCATTGGTAGTTACCAGACTGGAAAAAAAATCACTGAAAAATTCACGGCTGCATGCTGAATGTGGGTTGTTGCTGATGAATGTAACCATTTATTTGCGAAAAACAGCAACAACCTCACAAGCAAGGCCAGAGGGCTGAAAAGGCTGCAAAGACAAGGTGCAGAAACCACAAGGACGTTGAAGCTGAGAAAAATGCCTTCCAAACATAACAGATTGTGAAGTTGTTACTTTCCAGTATTTCCAGTCGAAGTTTTGTGAAGAAGATGCATTGCACATGGCATGGCAGTTTCTGTCTACCCATTTTTGTCATGTACACAGAGGCGCATCTAGTCACCAGGCTAGGCAGGATGCTGCTTGGGGCCCCCAAAGCCCCTTGATGGTGAATAACAGCTTACATTTCTACTACAGTAGTGCGGATTTTGTTTAAATGTTCAGTGTTTCGAATTTTGTCTTGAGGCCCCTGCTGACCCTAGAGTCGACTCTGCATGTAGCGGAGCTCATGAGGTATACTGCCATGCAAAACAAGAACGCAGTAACTCAAAATGGTCGAAAAAAAATTCGGAAATGGGCTCTACACTACCTAATTTGTCTTGTGTCAAAAAATGGTGGTCCAACACCGTCCCGTTTTAGAGAAAAATCATTTTGAAAGTGCACAAATGACCCCAAAAAAGTTAGGGCAGTGTTGTTGAGTTACTGCTGCACTTTCCAATGGGAATTGGTTTGGGAGTAGACAGTAATACCGGAGAGAGTAGAGAGAGAGAGGTTCCATTGGCCCATTGTTTCCGGGTTCTATTATTGCAAGGGGGAGGGGGGGAAATCCCCCTTTAGGCAGACCTAGGCAGACCTAAGGACTGTTCTATTCAATTCTAGGAGCATTATGACACGCCCCTTTAGGCAGACCGGAACCTGGTCATGTTAGGTGCCCATAGCAACCTATTATGTTGGCATATCTCTATATACTTAAAGAATCTCTGGTAATACTAGCCAAGAACGCAGTAACTCCTGCAGTAACTCCATTTTGTGGCATTAATACCAGCCAAGAACGCAGTAACTCTGTTTTTTGTGGCAAAAAGACACAAAGTTTTTTGTGTGCATTTAATTTCTATCCTAAAAAAGCATTACCAGGAAGTGTCACCACCACTTTACCGACAACACAGTTGTCCCGCCATATAGGAAACTTTGACGCCTTTTTTCTCAGTTTGCAGTTTTCAGAGTTACTGCGTTCTTAAATTGTAGGGCAGAATAGCCTACCTGAGCCGGATGTGGTAATCTCCGGCATGATGCGACGCCACTTTCCTGATGAACAGAGAGGCGATGTTGCCCTTCTGCACGATCCTCAGCTGCTCCCTCTCCACCTCCTCGCCAGCACCGCCGCCCCCCGAGGTCAGCAGCCGCCCCACGCCACTCCGCACCCAGTGCACCTCGGGGAAGGGGTCCCCAGCGACCGCCGCGGAGATGAGAACGTGACAACCGGGAGCTGCCGCCACCGCTTGCTTCGGACGGATGATGAACCATGGCCGCGTGCCACCAGAGGGTTCTGGAACAGAAAGCTCCGGAGTCACCAACGAGGTCAAGGGTGACATTCAAGTCATTATATTTTGCGTAATTTCTTTCAAGATAAATAAATATTTAACATCCGCTACTACTATACCCTTTTGTTTAGTGAGTTGGTTACCGGTATACTTGTACTGAGGGAGTAGACGTTAAGGATTGTAGAACACAGAACTCAGAGTCAGCAGAAGGGCCGACGATGGCATTCTAGAATTCTGGTATGGGACCCCATGAACTGATGACGTCATCATCTTTTGCTTACTTACTGGGGGAAAGAAGCTGGGGGGGGGGATCTCTTGTTAGTGACCTGTGATTGGGGACATTGTGGAAACTCCATCTGAACCAGTAATATTCCGGCTTTATTAAATCCCATTTCTCTTTCATTTCCTTCAGGATTAATAAAGAGGAGTACATCTCCAATGCTACTCTGTCCTCTTGCTTACTTACGGGGGTGGGGGTGGAGAGGGGTAGACTACTCTCTTGTTGGTGATTAGGCTAGTGGTGGAGTTGGGGTTGAGGGTTAGGGAACAGTGCAACCGCCAGAGTCACCACAAGGTCAATGACATTGTAGAAACGTCATATGAACAAGTCACATTGAGCGCAGTTACATGCGAGGGATATTCTGATTTTAAGCGGAATGGTGGCAGTTTACCTACGGATTGTGCACAACTCATGCACACTCATTCGGAATGGGGTTGTATTCCGTTCCGGGAATATTCCGGTAGCACAACCCTCCTCCACACATGTAAAACAAATACTCCTAGACTTGTTTTATCCTCATTATAGCTTAGTATCCTTCTAGATTAGTTATTTCTACTACAGTAACGCTCTATCCTCTGACTTAGGCTACATTTTTGAGGAAAGAGGCTGCAAGTCCCTTGCTAGTAATTGCTGGTGGGAGTAGGCGAAGGGTTGAGGCTCAGTGAAGCAACCAGAAAAGTAAGTCAAGGACACTGTGGGAACTCTATCTGAACCAGTGATATTATAGACTTTAATTACATTCAGTAGTTGTTTCTCCACAGGGGCGCTACAGCCCCCCAGGGGGTGCTAGGGAGCCCTTGGGGGTCGTTGAGAAGGATACAACTGAGAGGGGGTGGTGCTTAGTTGTTATTGAAGTACATTAGTCTAATTTATTTTTTAATAATAAGGGGGGCGTTGGCAGGTTTATGGTGAGGTCATGGGGGCGTTGGTAGGGTTATGATGGGGTCCAGGGGGCGTTTATTTAAAAAGGGTTGAGAAACACTGGTCTAAACTATCGCATTACAGTTTTTCTCAATTGGTTTTGTACATTTCTCACAACAGAATAATGATTCTCAAAAGTCTTTGTTCAATTGTGACTTCCTGGTGTTACCTCTGCACATGGTCAAATCAGTTTCTCATTGTTTTCGGCATATAGCAAATGCTCTCGTCCACCATGCCATGGCTGTGTACAATTCTCAGTGATATCAATTGCTTTTGTCATATCACTCAAAAAGCTTTGTCACTGAATGCATGAA
>NC_085871.1:24688123-24707670 GCF_034702125.1 Engraulis encrasicolus
TTTCCATTTTATGTTGAAAAATAGGTATGTTGCCATACGGCAACATTGTGCAGTAATGGAACAAGACGGTCAATAGGGAAAGTGTATTGATACAAATACCCAATTCTAATTGATTGATTAATTGATTTATTTATTGATTTATTGATTGAATGATTGATAACTGATAATATTTATGATTAGTGTAAATGGCAGTCTGTAATGAACATTAAAAATGTTATAATAGGTGTACAGAACTGTTTTATGAGCTTTCACTCTGAGTACATGCAGAAAAGCGAACAAGGCCTATGCAGCCTCCCCAGACTGCCAGAGGTATACCACAAAAATCCCCAAACCATAGATTAGAGCATAAAGCTACTGTCATCTTGACCATTTGAAGCCTCCAAAATGTTTTGACTTCATGTGTCTGTTATATTTAGGCTAATTAGCACACAACATTTGTGCAAATCTGTCAACCTGATCAAAAATTATTGTACAAAGTCAACCATTTTGAAAGTCAGCCATTTTAAAAGCATAATCTCGACATTTCAAACATCTCATAAACCAATTATATTATTAACACACAAGATTTACTGCAAATCCAAGCACCCATTGAAAAGTTGTGGCGTAAACAAAAGGTAGGCCGTCTCGAAAGATTGCCAACTTCAAAGTCAGCCATCTTGAAATTCAGCTATCTTGAAAGCACTGGCCTCACAATTTTACATGGCTTATTTACTCATTATAGAGTGTTATCACACAATGTTTAGTGTAAATCCAAGCATCCATTCAAAAGTTATGACAAATAAACTGTCGGTGATGTAGAAAGATGCCTGGCCCACAAATCGGCCATCTTGAATGTCGGCCATCTTGAAAGTGTTGGCTTCCAAAATTAAATCAGTTCATATACATATTATAGACAGTTACCATACACATTTTTGTGCAAATCTATGCACAGATATTGTGTTAATACCTAATATATTCATTGGTGGTTGGTCAAAGTAATACCACTGAAATACTGTTTTTCGGGGATATAATAAACAGTATTCACTTGTTCTCTCAGTGGCAAAAATGTGTTAAATAACTCCCTTGAACTTGTGGGTAAACTTTCAATGTTTTTCTGAGATAAAAACAATTATATTTCTATAAAATAATCCATAATGTTGTATGACCCTTGTTTGGTCTTGGAGGGAAAATGTACACTGGATCCTTTCCGTAACTGCACAATGTTGCCATATGGCAACAACCCCCCCCAAAAAACTTTTTTTTGAAAAAAAATGCAAAAATGTCTTAAGAAGTTCATTTTATGTGACAAAAACCACAGTTAGATTTTTTTCCATGATGGGATAATAATGTGTGCAGTATAGGGTTAAGACCACCTCCTATTAGGCCACAGATACAGACAAAAGTGAGCTGGCCTGGTAATCTGGCATACAAGCCATTTGCCGGTGGGATGACAGTCCTCAGGGATCAAGGCTCTTGGGTGTTTTGAATATGAATGTGTGGAAAAATGTATATCTTAGCCGAAAAGACCCTACTGGAGACATTGAAAATGGACTAGGTCCAAAAGGTCTGTAGCTCTAGTTGTTGCCTCACTTCTTTTGTAACTTTTTGGCAACAATATACATTTTTCCACAAAATCCTTGTGGTGTGCGCCTCCTTTTTTCATTACCTTAAGTGATCATCACTACTTTTTGGGAGCGGATGCACCAAGCAATACAAGGGTCAAAAGTATAGGCGCAGACCTTACTGGATTTTCCTTTACAATGCATTAATTCACATTACCGCAACAGACTTAAACATGCCTTCATACATCAATCAATTCTTTTGCTAAATCAGTCGTAAGACTGCATAGTGGTATCACTCCACGATGGAAATATCTTCAAGTTATGTAGGTTGTGTATGTAATGTATGTATTTATGTACAGGTATGTCTGTATATAGGCCTGTGTCCTCTGTTTTGTGTCAGTTGTGCAAAAGTCTTGTGATGTGATGTTATGTGTATGTCCTGTCTTAAAGTGTGAGTGTTGCTCAGGTACGCAAAATGAATTTCAGTGAAAACTGACAATAAAGTATAATCGTATTGAATATCAAATTACATTACTATTTAAAGGGCTTGGCTGTGGCTCAAACGAATAAGGCACTACTGTTACACCGGGGGACCCAATTTGATTCCATCAACCATTACAGAACAAATCTAAATGGAAAATGGGAATGTACAAACAAATAAATTCTCCATTTTGGGTGCATTCTTTTTTTTGAGAGATACTGTAGTCTCACTGTCACGCTGTAAGGAAAAGGCATCTTCTGTATATATAGTTTAATATCTATTCTACAGTATTAAAACAATTTATAATGGGGGACCGCCTTTTAAAACACCCTTCTCTTTGGTTCACCACCATAATCTTCATAACCGTCTGGCAGAGGTGTCAAAAGTAAAAGTAAAAGTAAATTAAAAAAAGAAACACAGTTTCCTTCCAACACAAGTAACTTATCTGAGTAACCAGTAGACCCATGTACTAGTCTTACGATCAGTTAACTCTGCACTGGTTGGATGTTGTGGTGGGTCCTTGTTAGGTTTTCAGTGTTTTTCAGTAACAACACAGTCTATCTATCTCATTAGGTACAATGGAGTAAATCAGTGGTTCTTAACTCGGGGTGCGGGCACCCCCTGGGGGTGCGCCAGAGATTCCAGGGGGTGCGCAGAATTTTGTATGCAAGCATAATTTTGGTCACAACCTCAACACAAACACTATAGTTAGGTCAAATTATGACCAAATTAGAACATGTTATGGACCCCATTTTAAGTCATTAAGGTATTGATTAATGTCTCAAGCAAGAATCATTGTAATTAATCACTTGAAACAATTTTTAGTGCAAATACACGTGCAGAAGTTTGTGTTGGCGGTGCGCGGCTTGTCTTCGGCACAGGAAAGGGGGTGCGTTAAGTAAAAAAGGTTAAGAACCACTGGAGTAAATGGTGAAACAGATAGTCTCCGCTAAGGAAAAGACGCTAAGCCTAGCGTTTACTTTAGTAATAATGGGGGATAGGCCAACTTTTTAAAGCACACCCATTTCATTGGTTGATATTGACTGAGCTATTATGTTCTACACAGCATATTCCATGACGAGTGAGGGGGAGTCCGAATATATGCAAACAAAGCACATCCACATTTAGACATGTCTTGTACATTGCCCGCACACGACTACTGAGGTTGTGTGTGTGTATGTGTGTGTCTGTGTGTGTGTGTGTGTGTGTGTGTGTGCGTGTGTGTGTGTGTGTGTGTGTGTGTGTGTGTGTGTGTGTGTGTGTGTGTGTGTGTGTGTGTGTGTGTGTGTGTGTGTGTGTGTGTGTGTGTGTGTGTGTGTGTGTGTGTGTGTGTGCGTGTGTGTGTGTCTCTGTGTGTGTTTATCTGTAATGTTCCACAGAACATAGGGCCTGCAGTCCCCCCTCTGTGTGTGCGTGCGTGCGTGCGTGCGTGCGTGCGTGCGTGCGTGCGTGCGTGCGTGCGTGCGTGCGTGCGTGCGTGCGTGCGTGCGTGCGTGCGTGTGCGTGTGCGTGCGCAGAGCAGAGTGGATTCCCCAGAGCGGGGCTGGCGGAGGTGGCTGCTGGAGGGACAGTGTTGTGTTTATAAAACCTGCTGTGTGGTCGCCCCCACACACACCCACACCCCCTACCCCCCACACCCCCTCCTTTGACACAACAGCCATATAAGTCCAAGCCAAGGCCCCGGACCCCGAGATCAATCAAGCCTCTTCCCACAATCCACCACTGTACTGTACACCTCCACTCCACTCCACTCCACTCCACTCCGATACAGCCATGCCTGCACGACTGAGGAGAGGTGCGCTGTCCAACTACGGCTTTCTTCCAGCAGCGTGCTGGTGGCTTTGTGCAGGGATACAACAGGAGCAGACAGTGGGACAAGGCCAGTAGGCGTAGTGTAAGCAGTGCACCAGGAGCATACAGCACACTGGAAATCGTTTGGTGTTACGTAACCTAACACTTGAATGTGGCACTCATAATTTAGTTTCTCCAGTGTTGAGTTAACACTGTATGCATAGGTGGTGCTAAAGCACCTGTCCCTTTGCTCTACTGGACAAAAGTGCCCTTTTTTTCACAATGACCATCTAGAAAAACTTGATGATTTACATGATCATCTATAAAAGCTTGCCGATTAAAAGCGTGTGATAATAATCCTTATATTGCCTAGTAAGGCAGTCAGAAGTTCCATATGCCGCCATACATACATTGTCGCCTATCCATCTGTTTGGAATAACAGCTAATAACCTGACTTTCAATTAATCACTTGGCTTCAGAAGTCACTCATATGAAAGCTACAACCCTCCCGAATGAAAATGTATGTACAAAAATAAATGTCATGCACCAAAGAAAGATTGACCCTTTATTGAACACAGACAGGGCAGATTTTCACAAGACAAAAGTTTTGTCGCCTATCGAACATAATGTGAAAATGAGCAGATAAGTCACTTCAAAACACTTCAAATACGCAGATTGGGTGTCATACTTAATCACTGAATCACTCTCACCTCTCCAGAAAATAGACTTTGGCCTTAGGTGTATGTTTAGGGTCATTGTAATCATGGAAAGCAACACAATGAAAATCAATGGAGTTCAATGAGAGATGGTGACATATTCGCTATTCGTAGAGCAATACATGTTTAACTTCATGATTTAATCAATGATAAAAGCCCTCAAACACCTGCAGCATGCATGCAGCTCCTCATAAGAGCTGTATCTGTACCATGTTTCACTTTATACACCATTTCTCTTTTTTCATACTCCTCATCTCCAACACCATATAGATTTGATGCTATCAGTTCTAAAATGGTTGATCTTGGGATCTTGACTTCAGAGTATGAGTCCCATTAGCCTTCATTTTTGTCAGAATTAGGCCTGACATACTCTTGGCTGGCTTTTTTGAGACAGGACAGTGGGAAAGACTTCTTCGGTGTTAAAGGTGAAGAATTTGGAAAAAATACATGGTGCCTAAAGTCAAACATGCGAGGGATACAGCTGTTATATGGAGCTGCATGCATGCTGCTGGTGTGTGAGGGATTTTATCATTGATTACATCATGAAGTTAAAAATGTATTGCTCTACAAATAGCAAATATGTCACCATCTCTCATTGAACTCCATTGATTTTCATTGTGTTGCTTTCCATGATTACAATGACCCTAAACATACACAAGGCCAGGAGAGGTGTGAGTGAATCAGTGATTAAGTATGACACCCGATCTGTGTATTTGAAGTGTTTTTAAGTGACTTATCTGCTCATTTTCACATTATGTTCGATAGGCGACAAAACTTTTGTCTTGTCAAAATCTGCCCTGTCTGTGTTCATTAAAGGGTCAATCTTTCTTTGGTGCATGAAATTTATTTTTGTACATACATTTTCATTCGAGAGGGTTGTAGCTTTCATATGAGTGACTTCTGAAGCCAAGTGATTAATTGAAAGTCAGGTTATTAGCTGTTATTCCAAACAGATGGGTAGGCGACAACTCTTTTGGAGGCGAGTGTATATAGTACATTTTGTATAATAAAATGTGTGGCTAATGTAATCCCTCTCTGACAATGGTATAATTTAAACTGCTGTTATTATGAATGAATCACCAGGTACTATGACAGTTGCTAAATTCATTTCAGTGTGTATTTACCCCTATTTTAAACATTCTTTAGCCTATTTATCCACGTAAACAATGGCTGTTTATCTTCAAATAAGATGTCAGTTAAAAGAGTCTGCCAATGAAAAGAGCCATTTTATGTCACTCTTTGAGTAGGTTAAACATTGATGAACTCCACATATGACTAGTTTAATAACTTTTACCAATAGCCTATGACACTTTGTGACATCGTACTGTAATCCTGAAAACTTCCTATCAGAAGGATTTGTCTAAACAATCACATGCTTACTTTAAGGGTAGAGTATACCATTTCATTAATTTCATACAGTGTCATTTATTAACATTTTCTAGTTTTACCAAGTTTTTCAGGAAATTGTTATTACTGTCATTCAAAATGGCAGACAAGGAGAAGACCTGCCTATTGAAAAGTGTTGAGTCATAATGAATACTTGCAAGATGTGCTACATTTCCTACCTTTAAATCTGATCTATGTCAATAGACTGGCCAAATAGAAATAGAATTGGGATATGCATTGGCAAAATCCAATTCTAAAATTCTTTTGAACTCCAGGGCTTCTTTCCTGAAAACAAGGCACTGCAGAAGCCAAACATTAGGCCTACATGTAAGTAAAGTAGGCCACCTTGTGGTCATGAGGGAAACAGCAACACAGATGAGCCAGTATGTCTCATGACAAAAAAAGGTTTGTGGTAAAAAAAATAGAAAAAAAACAGAACAAACAGAACATAATAATTCTTGTTACATGTTGGTTAATAATGTTGGTGTCATTTTCATTTGTTTATAACATGCACTCTGCATGATGAAGGTCTCACAGACCGAAAACTTGCAGGAGCAACATGGATATGTAGATAGTAGAGGTGCACCGAAAATTCGGCCGCAGAAAAAATTCGGCCGAAAACGCAAAAAAGACACTTTCGGTTTTCGGCCGTAACTCAACTGAGTGGCCGAATCGGAGGCCAAATAGAAAATTAATTGAATTGATTTCAGTTCTACTCTAACATTTGAAGACTTCAAATACACATTTATTTTCTTTAAAAATCATGTCAACAGATTTATTGTAACCCGTAATATATAAAAATAGTGAAAAATCTTACTTTTGATAACTTTTGACTGATTTGTAACATTCGATTTCGGTTTTGGTTTCTGTATGCGGCCAAGAGATTAATTATTATTCGGTTTTGGTTTCGGCCACAAATTTTCATTTCGGTGCACCTCTAGTGGATAGCAATAAACAACTTAACATTGGAAATACATCTACATCTCATACGTCTGTCAGTTTGTAATTGTAATGATCTTTGACCTTCTAATGGGCATCTTTTCTGTGGGTCTCATCTGAGGCTGAAATGGCTGAGGCAATGTACTGTTACACCAGGGAACTTCGCTTCAATTCCAGCCCAAGATCATTTCCTGATACTCCCCATTTCTCTCTCTCTCTCTCTCTCTCTCTCTCTCTCTCTCTCTCTCTATCTCTCTCTCGCTTCCTTTCACCATCTCACACTGTCCAGTTCATAAAATGCATGATTAAATGTATGAATGAAATGGATTATTTGACCATTTATTTTCTCTTTTTTTAGTAAGAGCGCTCAACTCCCAACTCTTACAAGGTCTTTGGGTGCGAGCAAACAGCAAAGTTCATGTTTAGTAAAAAAAAGCCGCACTCTCAGGTATAATTCTTGCAGTTTTAATCTACTGGGTTAGCATGACGAATGGAGGTGTACTGCTCCTTCCTCAGCATCACCAGGGTAATGACGATGATGGTTGCTATGAAACAACCAGTCCCACCATCAGGCCGATTATGCTAACCCAGTAGATTAAAACTGCAAGAATTACCACACGAGAGTGTGGCTTTTTCACGAACCATTTATTTTCTCACCTTGATTCTGGAGTTGGGCTTTCTGGAGTTGGGTCCTCTGTTGACTCATGATGGAAACTCTCTGTCTTTGAAACTATAAAAAAGCAAAAAATATTCCACATAGGCCTATACACTGTCTTGTCTGTACCTCACAGTAAAGAGCACTTGAATGTGTCTTGATTTAGTTTAACACACCGTCAGTCTTCAAATACATACACCAGCCTACAGTAAACAGATATTTCCATTTGAGCATGCTACTGTGCCGTGCAATATTGTCATATACCCTTTCCAAGCATTTGGAAACATTTCTGTATGACTCAAGAATTACGTCTTGGTATTAACATACTTTCACACAAAATGTCAGATATTTAGAAACAATGCAGAATGCAATTAATTAAAACATGAATGCATTTCTAGGTGAAATCTTTATACAAAGCAATAAACCAAAATACGCATGCAGTGTACTGTACCTGTATATGGTTGAACAAAAAAGGAATGAAGATATCAGACCGATTTGAGTGTTATTATTAGTATGGTTGTGGCTGATAAATGGTATATCCTGTCCATCAGAATACAGTCTCTCTATACAAAAGGAGCTAAATGCATCAAATGTCTGCATAGATGTGTGCAGCCTCACTCGACCAGATGGAGGGCATGTCTTTTGAGAAAGAAATACAGTAGCACATTCAATATAGTCATATTCAATTCACAGACTTCCTATAGCCAATAGGAAGCCGACTCTTCTATTTTAAGTTCTACCCTTTTAGGCATGTACTCTATAGAGCTGGGTCACAGCAATTCACAACACCAAGATCTCAGGTGCAGGGCCACTGAGAGCTTTCGCTGCGTCCAGGACAAAGTAATATGAAAGGACGCTCCACCCAATAGTCTACTGTACATACAATGTCATGAGGACCCATTTCTGGGCGCCATCTCTCCCTGGGCCCGGGACAACTGACCCCTTTGCCCCCCCTTGTCAGCTTCCTTGCTAAGGTGGTTAAAAAGGGGCCTTCAGGTGCCTCTTCAAAGACGCCATTTTCTTACTCATGAAAGGTCCAGTGTGAGATATTAATCCTTCTTGGGGCCACCGGTTAGGCCCCAGGAAGTCTTATCGAGAAACCTGGCAGTGTTGTGAATACGGACTTAGTGCAGATACACGCACAGCCTCATGCGTGAATGAGTCTTTGTTGTCATGACCACTGGAGCCATTGGAGGGGTTTCCATGGTAATTTTTGGACAGTGATAATTTACAGTCACATGTTCTGCAACAGTAGGCTATAGGCAGAACAGGGCTCTAGACTAACTTTTTGCACTGTTTCCACTGGTGAGCCTTAAATGTAGGTGCACCCAAATGTTTTCACCACCACAAACACACACCCAGCTTTAGTAGTAATAATAATACATACGTTTTATATAGCGCTATTCATGATACTTAAAGTCGCATTATAAATTATTATAATGATAATAATAATTTCCAAATAACTTCCAAATGTGCTCCTTACGTTAAAAAAAGTAACTACCACATCTAGCCTACATGTAGGCCCTATATAATTTTCTGGATTAAGGCCACTCACACGACATAACTGGAGGGTTCCAATATTATAGATAGATAGATAGATAGATAGATAGATAGATAGATAGATAGATAGATAGATAGATAGATAGATAGATAGATAGATAGATAGATAGATAGATAGATAGATAGATAGATAGATAGATGGATAGATGGATAGATGGATAGATAGATAGATAGCACACAAGTGTACACTGCACACTGCACACAAAGAAAATGCATGTATGCCTCACCAGTGCAAGGGGGCAGCCCTCAATGGCGCCCCAAGGGAGCAGTGCGGTGGGACGGTACCATGCTCAGGGAATATCTGTCATGGAGGAGAATGGGGGAGAGCACGGTCGGGAGTCCAACCAGCAATATGTCAATAAGGTCAATGTTCATTTTAAATCATTACTAGACTTCTCAAAAGAGAAGAGATAGTTTGAAGTTTCAGGATGCCCTGAAACAGTTGCATGTAACGCCACCACATTAGTGTTGTTGTTGTTGATGTTATTGTTGATGTTCTTAAGTGATGAGACCAAAAATGCTACCATGAAAAGCTGTAGAGATTTCTCCAGTCAAATAAAGGCACAATATTTCATAACAAAATGTATTGCTTTATCTGTAAAAAGCAAATCGTTGCAGCATTACAATTGCAGGAAGTCAAAGAAAATGGTATGGTAGTGAATGTGTGATCTGATGCCAGTTACACCTACTTTTTTTTGCCATGATGAAATGTAGGCCTCGAGCCAGTTTTGACTTAAATAAACAAACTAACAGAGATGGATAAAAAGAGATCGAGACAGTGCTCCACATCAAATACAAGACGGAGTAAAGAAAAAGACAGAAGTTTAGCAATTGTACATGCACATGGATGCATGCACGCACGTACACATGCATACACACATATGAACGCATGCACACATGCATGCGCACACGCGCACACACACACACACACACACACACACACACACACACACACACACACACACACACACACACACACACACACACACACACACACACACACACACTCACTCTTAGTCGCATCAAGTCAGGAAGTGATGAGAGGAAGTGTGGTGGTTTCTTGCGTCACACTTGCAGCAGCAGCCAGCGCCGGTTAGAGGTAGAGAGAAAGACGCCTACCTACCTACTCCTTCCATTCCTCCCCCTCACCCTCGCATGCCCTAAACACACACGCTTCCATGGGACTATACGGCCACCCTGCTCTCCACCGCCCAGGGGGGATCGCCCAGGAGGTGTGAAGACCACAGCCAGGTACGTGTGTGAGTGTGTGTGTGTCTGTGTGTGTGACTGTTGAAGCTTGGAGAGTGCATTTGTCAGGCCGCTGTGGGGCCTATAGGTGTTGGCAAACCAAGCGGCCTTCATGTTAGAGCTGAGCTCTCTCACTTACGCACAGCACAGCATAGAGCGCAGCAGGGGAGGACAAGAGAGACAAGACGTAGCACTGATCAAGACTGAAGTAGAGAGAGACAGAAAAAGAGAGAAAGAGAGAGAGGAGAGAGATGGAAAGAGAAAGAGAAAGAGAAAGAGAGAGATAAGTCGTGTAGGGTCTGGCTGAAAGTGTGGGTGCCTTCAGTGGATGACTGTAGTAGATGGGTGTTGGGGGGGAATGTGGAGGTGGAGGTGCATCTTGTCACTATAGACAGGCAGCCGCTTGGGGCCCCCAAGCCCCTGGCTGGTGAACAACAGCTCACATGTTGCTAGAGAGAGCAGTGGCGTAGGAGAGATACACCATTGAGAGGGTGTGGCATGTTTTTACTTAAAAACTTTCACAGAGAGATTGGGAGGAAGTGAAGACAGCGATGTGTGTTTCATGTGTGTGTCGGTCGGTGTCTGTGTGTGTGTGTGTGTGTATATTTCTTTTGCATTTTCATTGCAGTGTCGCCTGGCTCCCATATGATTGTATTTGGTTTTTGGATTGTATTTTAAAAAGGGCTTTTCCACTGACCTCTCTCTCTCTCTCTCTCTCTCTCTCTCTCTCTCTCTCTGTCTGTCTCTTACACACAACACACACAAACGTTACTGTGGCTTTAACTGCCAATGCACAGGCGAGAAGTACCAAACTCCGCATTCCAATTGGTTACTTTCAACTCGGGATCCGCCCACATCGCATCGCTTGTACACTACTCGCTTACTCGCCTCCTCGTCTCGCTGGAACACATAGACATTCCATTGACTTCATTCGCTGAGCGAGTAACTAGCAGCGACGTGTGTGAATGAGGCTATAGGCTGTGTGCATGTAGAGCCAGGCGATATAGGTATATAGGCCATGTGATAGTAGACTCGTTCGTGAAGAAGAAGTAAGATTTTTGCTAGGCAGTGGGCATGCGCACTTTGCCAGTTCACAATGCATCAAACTGGCAAAGTGCGCATGCCCACTACCTAGCAAAAATCTTACTGCTTCGTCACGAACGAGCTTATAGATATTTGTGTGCATGTGACCTTATTTTCATGTGTCCATGTGTGTTATGGCTGGTGACAGGGAGTCTTCAAACTGGAATCATCAAGGAAACCTCAAATAATGTTTGGTGTTTGATTATTGATGATTATTTAGGGATGAGGATGTTGTTGATTTGCTAATTTAGTCATGGGAACTGTGTGTGTGTGTGTGTTGCAGGTGGTGTCTCCCTGATGATCCTTCATCTCATCCTCTTCATCACAGTAGTGGGAGCAACACTTAGGTTGTGTGTGTGTGTGTGTGTGTGTGTGTGTGTGTGTGTGTGTGTGTGTGTGTGTGTGTGTGTGTGTGTGTGTGTGTGTGTGTGTGTGTGTGTGTGTGTGTGTGTGTGTGTGTGTGTGTGTGTGTGTGTGTGTGAAGGCTCATTCATACAGCATGTCTCAGTCTCTGTTCCTCCTCTTTTATCTGCTTTTTGTCTCTGATCTCTCTCTCTCTCTCTCTTTCTCTCTCTCTCTCTCTCTCTCTCTCTCTCTCTCTCTCTCTCTCTCTCTCTCTCTCTCTCTCTCTCTCTCTCTTTCTCTCTCTCTCTCTCTCTCTCTCTCTCTCTAGGTGTTTGGCCTAAGGTTACCGGTTCTGATGATCCAGTGGTGGGTGTGGTTGGTGGTGATATGCGTCTGCCGTGTTCGGTGAGTTCTGGAGAGATTGCAGTGGATGATGAGGTGGCCTGGAGGCAGGGGGACAAGCTCATCCACCATTACTTCCACTGCAATGATGATACAGACTTGCAGCCACAGTACCAGAGTACCACGGCCGCACCAGTCTGCCCAGAGAAGCTCTGTGGAGAGGAGACGCATCGCTCACACTCACCAACCTCAGTCCCTCTGATGCTGGAAGATACAGATGCATACTGAGGGCAGAAACCTGGTATGGTGACGCTACAGTCACCGTCAAAGTGGAGGGTAAGAGTGTGTGAGTGTGTGTACATATGTGTGTGAGTCTGAGTGGTGTGCAAATCAAGTTTTTTAGATTTTACATGTGTGTTTGAGTGAAATGAATATTTTGCTCCATTCTATAAGCTGCTGGCATTTCCTTTTAATTTCAAGTGAAAATATTGTCATTTTCTGCAAACATATATTTTCTGCATATTTCATGTATAAGGGATGTCAGTGGCTGTTATGAGTCAAAACTACTCCTAACATTAGGAATAGGCTTGTTGTACATTAACATTATGAATCTTTCCTGTGGTGACTGGCAGTAGTGAATAGCCTTCGCTGCGATATTATTCTTGGTTGTCATGAAGGTCTGAGAGCTCAATATTTTCTTGGGTGAGAATGACTTGGCTTGAGAATCACTGCTCTAACGTGTGTGTGTGTGTGTGTGTGTGTGTGTGTGTGTGTGTGTGTGTGTGTGTGTGTGTGTGTGTGTGTGTGTGTGTGTGTGTGTGTGTGTGTGTGTGTGTGTGTGTGTGTGTGTGTGTGTGTGTGTGTGTGTGTGTTCTAGCTGTGCTCTCTCCTCCTAGTGTGAGTGCAGTGAGTCTGGGTGATGGTTGAGTGCATCTCCAGTGCGAGTCTATTGGATGGTCCACTGAGCCGCAGCTGCAGTGGCTGGACAGCAGGGGGCAGCAGCTCACAGGTGAAGTCCCCTCTTTCGACAGTCTGACATCAGGCTTCAGAGTGACCAGCAAAACACAACAGTGGAGGAGAGTCACGGCAGCACCTTCACCTGTGCGGTGAACAGCACGGCGCAGACGAGGGAACAGACGGTTGGAGTACCACGTGAGTCTTGGTCTTTGTGCCAAACATCGTCTAATATAGTAAGATGCCCCAAACCCCCTACCCAGTACCAAATGCACCCTCTGCGCTTGCAAAACGTGATAAAACCAGGGGTCAACACACAAGTCGTGCGCGCTGTCAAATGAAAGCCAGTCAGAGGGGAGCAACGTAAGCGACGTAAATCATGGCATTCCAGCCAATAGATAGTTTACTTTCACTTTCGAAATCAGTCTGCTGGAGACGGTTTTCCATGGCTTCCATGAATCCCGGAAAAACAGCACCATGCTGTATTATTTTGGTGATTTTATGCGGTAAGCACAATTTAAAAAACGATTCTAAATAACCTTGATATATTTGATAATATTTCGCGACTTTGGTAGCTAAGCAGAGGGCGTCGGATGCTGCTCGAGCTGTCATGGGCGTTTTCCCACAGCGGTTTCGGTTTTTCCAGGCTATGTAGACTATGCATTTATGTAGCCTAGTGGGCCTAATCTGTGACCTAATCTTAATCTGTAACTGGATACGGTGCTGTGTCCTTGACGTGTTGGTCCAAAACACATCATTTTACATTTTACGTACTGTACGTAGCGTACCTATGTTCCCCAGGTCCTATGTTCCCAGGGTCCTATGTTCCCCTGTCTTTGTATGGGAGTGGGGAACATAGGACCCTTTTTCTAAAAAAGGGTTCTATGTTCCCCGCATTGTATGTTTCCAAGTTTTCAAATTGTGCCCTTCCCAAAACCATCCCTAAACCTAACCTGTCAGAAATGCAATGTTTCTGAGTTGTAAATTTGTGCCCTGACCAAAACTATCCCTAAACCTAACCTGGCAGCAGTCTACTAGGAAGCAGCGGGGAACATAGAACCCTTTTTTGAAAAAAAGGTCCCAAGTTCCCTGCATTGTATGTTTCTGAGTTTTCAATTTGTGCCCTGACCAAAACTATCCCTAAACCTAACCTGCCACAGTTGCAACAGCAACCAGCACTTTGCCATGTGGCAGCAGTCTACTTTGAAGCAGTGGGGAACATAGGAAGAGGGGAACATAGGACCCGGGGAACATAGGGATGACCCCACTGTACCTATGTGCTGTGCAGACAATCGATTATCGTAGCCATGACTGTTGTGCTCCCAGTGAGATACTGTGTGCATTCCAATATGCGACCTTGCGTCCTCCACTTGTGCTCTCTCTCTCTCTCTCTCTCTCGCAACTAACTGCAACTCTCATTGTCATTGTGACAGCACTCCACAGCACACAAGCACACACTGCAGACACTGAAATTGCATTTATGCTTCACCCGTGCAAGGGGGAAGTCCCAAATGGCGCCCGAAAGGGAGCAGTGCGACGGGATGGTACCAAGCTCGGGGTACCTCAGTCATGGAGGAGGATGGGGGAGAGTTGGTTAATTAGCCTACTGCCCCCACCAACCTGGCGGGTGGGGAGTCAAACCGAAAACCTTTGAGCTTTGAGTCTGACGCCTTAACCGCTTACCCATTACTGCCCTATGTATGTAGACCGCAAGTGTACAGTAGAGCAAAGGTTGTCAGAGGGAAACCGAAATCTCCAAAATCTCTCCATTGTTTTGTACACTCTGTGGTGGGGAAACTGGTTAAGCCGGTTGTTTGCATACGGTTCGTGTAGATACAGGCCACTGTAGCGCTGCAATAATGTAATGATTTGTAGGCCTGCTGTACAAAATGAACAACTGTGTGTATTGACTTCTAAACTAAACCAGGCTATGTGTTACTCTACAGTATGTTTCTATGTCTACTGCACTGTGAATTAGTAAACTGCCTCTAATACATTAACCAACATTAGAGGTTGTTATTCTCTGAATGTGGACTATTGGCAAATTGTTCAGTGATTTGGTCATTAGACATGGCTAGTCACACAATCACATACTTCCTCTCCATGACAGAGTTTTTTGGCATGTAATTGCTTGCTACAGAAAGCTGTGTCAAATAAATTGGGCCGCCACACATAAGTGGTATCTTGCATCTTACCTGGAAGTCACGTGCCCAAAGCCTTGAATCCTTCTGAAGAATCCCAGAGTAGAGTTCAAAACTAGAGTATTTAGCAGTTTAAAGGCATTATGTAGGCCTAGTGGAGACAGGCCTGTCACAACCAATCAAAGCAAACGAGGCAATTGCCCCCCTGGCGATGACTATGCCGTATATGACCCCTTGGTAATGACTTACAGTATGTATTCAAATTTGGTAATGATAACTGTGGCAGCAGCTCTCTAAATTCAATAACCGAAATGTAGGGTTGTCAATCGTTCCTTGTGTTATGTGTTCGGGCCGATTCAGCAACAAGGGAATCTTTTCCACTAGCCGTCCCTCGTTTATCCACCCCAAATCCAATTAATCAGGTTGGCAACTAAAATGTATTAGTCCAATATGTGCAGAACAGAGTACTTTCGAACACCAGGTAATAGACCCTTTATTTATATAAGTGAAATTCTTTGTCACCTTGTTGTATGGGCCAATGTAGCTTACCTGACTTTGACAGGCAACTTAATTTAGTTGAACAAATGTTTTACTCCTTGTTTTAAAATTGGAACCAGCAACCAGGCAGAGCAATCCTTTGACAGACAACAAGCAAATGCTATTTGACAATTAACCTACTTTATCTCTTATCAATCCTGTGCCAGGGAAAACATGTAAGAGTGAAAATGAGATGTTCTCACCTCTCCTCAGTCGCCCAATCAGTCTGACGTGAAGAGAATAAAATCGCTGCTGCAAAGGTGATTCAAGTTGGCCTATTAATGAATAGGTCGTTTATTTACCAATTCTGATCAATTACAGCCCTAGACTTGATAGAGGGAGTCCTCTAACAAGTAGCTTAACTTCTAAGGAGACAAACCTCCCAAAACAATAAACTCGAGAGCAAAGATATAGGAAGATGATAAGAGAAGAAGAGAGAAGAAAGAGGGGTCTGCAGGTTTCATTTTATATGGCAGAACACTCAGGCTTGTCTCAGCCCAACTCAGTTCATTGGTAGATGGCAGTTTGGATGAACTCTTTTCCTCCTCAGCCCAACAAGTTTTGGGTCTTATCCCCATCAGTCAGGCTGAAGCGCACAGTGAGCTGCAGTCTGCATTACGTCACAATCCTTTTGGTGTAGACTTCTGTTGTCCTCTATCCCCCTCTTGTGGTTGAAGTGAGGGAGTGTAGACGCAGCCCGGCAAAACAGGATCCCATCCATGGCTATGCCACACTTGAAATATAGAATTGTCCCGTATTTACAGGGAAACAAAAGTAAGATTCCTCCTTATTAAAATGTAGGAAATTGCTTCTAAAAAATACAACATTTTCTGGGGGAGGACCCCCAGATCCCCAGCATGAATGAGGTGTCCCTTATTTCTTCACAAAGGAGTTGGCAACTCTTGGCTACCGAAAAGTGCAATGATACTGCAATCGAATATCTCCTGAGGTGTCCCCTGCCCAATAGATTGAAGAGGGTCCCCAAATAGCTTGGAACGGCCCAGATTGGAGACATAACTTGCAATACATATGTTATACCCTGATTTTTCCATTGTGTATTTTTCAGCTGCATCCGCAAATACCGTCTATGGCCCCACTAATGGAGAAGTGTCATTAAAACCAGGGGTGGATGGAATTATTGAGGATATTTTGTGGAAGCACAAAGGCAACAAGATGGTGGAGTGGGATCTGACTGCTGGTGCTGAAACAACAGAATTCTTAAGATTTAAAGGACGGACAAAACTCAACACGAAAACAGGAGATGTGACCATCATACGCCTGGCAAAGGAAGACAGTGGATTGTATGAAGGAGAATTCCAAATAGCTGGAGTGTTGAGACTTACCCCGTGTGAACTAAAAGTGCTTGGTGAGACAATGTGATTTTTGGAAACATTTTATCAACAGTGGGTGTGATAAGAATAACATTATTACACATATAGAAGGAAGTACGAAACTTCCAGGCTTTGTTGTCTCGATGGAATTAGCTTTGGTTGAAGAAGTAGTGGTACTCAGTTTGACCACTGGGGGCAGCTAAAAGACATTAATCTATGGGATATGCCATTAGAAATGAATGTGTCCAAGAACCTAAATGAGATATTTATTGTACAGTATGTTTTTTTCTTTTTCTTAACTATTTTCAGATAAACAACAGTGAACCTAACAGGAAGTGAAAAGGATTGTTGTCATAAACTATGTTTTACATGCCCACTATAATCTCATTGTTTCATTTCCAGATCCTGTGACAGAGGCAAATGTCAACTGTGAAACCAGTGATGACAGCACAACGCTACACTGCACAGCAGTAGGTGACAGTCTGACATACAGCTGGTCAGGGCCTGGACTACCGACTGCAGGGATGAGCGGACAGACGGGACCACAGATCAGTCATGAGAACCAGGACTCAGTCTACACCTGTAACGTCTCCAACCCAGTCGGTCACGTCAGTGTGTCCTTTCATGCCAGGGACTGCTTTGGCACAAGAGGTGAGTCCTCATCTGTCTCTGTCTGTCACTCACACACACACACACACACACACACACACACACACACACACACACACACACACACACACACACACACACACACACACACACACACACACACACACACACACACACACAGACAGAGATATAAACACCCAAATTAATTATTTTTTACTTTTCAAAACCAGATTCCAAAACCAGAGTAGCAGTAATTGGGCTTGCTGCGACTGCTGCTGTTCTTGTTCTCCTATTGGCTTTGGCTGTTGGAATTTGGTGCTACTTGAAGAAGAGAAATCAAGAAGGTAAATTTCCATTTATAATTGTTCAATGTATACACCTTAGTCGAGCTGAAATTGAACAGAACTGGAGTTTGGGAAATCAGACTATACTTGCCAGATAATGCAACTGTTTGTCGAGCTATGGTAGGCTGGCATGTACGTATATAGGCCATAGTTCCACTATTGGCCAGCCAGCCACTCGCCTTTCTGGACTCACCTTTACATTTAGGAGTAACACGAGTTACCAGTTATCAAGGACAAAATACTTTTTTGGAGGGAGAGAAGAGATGTCTGCACCTCTGCTCATTTTTGCTGGTGGCTTTGCATAGATTTGCCTTGAATGTATATTTATTATTAGTCTGCATTAGAGGTAATTTGCTATCGTCAATGTGATGTGATTAATGTCAGTAATGGTTGCTGTGTTGACAGATAAACAAATTCTCTTAACAACTTGCAAACTGTGTGTTCTTGTTATCGGTAGAATTTGTTGGAATTGATTTTGCTTTGTAGCCTACTAATCTTAAAAACCCACAAGTATTAGTCACCAGCCTGAGTATGAGGTGTGTCAATCAATAATTTGGTTTGTTACATTGCACGTGTACTTGGATTTCTCAAGAACTCCAGTTCAGAGATTAGTCCGATTAATTGCGGTAGCTCTCTCTCTCTCTCTCTCTCTCTCTCTCTCTCTCTCTCTCTCTCTCTCTCTCTCTCTCTCTCTCTCTCTCTCTCTCTCTCTCTCTCTGTGATATCTCACCTCTCTCACCCTTCCCTTCAAGAAGCAAGTAAAGACTCTGCTCCTCCGTGACTATATACTGCACTAATACTTGAGCTGCCCCAGTCATGGGGTAGACTCTATGGAATGGTGTGCACAGTATATACAGTATGTGTGTGTACTCAACTTAACCCTGTTCTAAAAAGTAACCCTACTTAGCATCTGCACTTGTTGTTCTATGTTTTTCCTGTACACTTTTTATTTACTAATGTTGAATTTGGTTAAAAAGTGTCTTCCAAATGCAATGTAGGTAATAGCTCGATTGTGCTGTGCATGTATAATTACTGTCTGCCCCTTTTTTTACTGCTGCTTGCTATGAATTATTAATCATTTATTCAAGTAATTTATTTGATGTATTTATTTATACTTAAGTGGTTCAGTATCGTGTATTTATTGAACTTACAGTATTGACTTATGATTGGTTAGAATGTATTGTTACCGGTTTTGCCTATGCAGTTAAATGTTTTCCAGTGTTTGTTGTCTCATCTATGCATGGAGCAAGAATTTGTATTTTAATTTATATGTCTAGGACATTTGAAGAAGAAATTGTCAATAAAGCTGACTGTAACTCAAACTAATCTTTGTAAATTACAGGAAACGTGTGCACTGGAATTGAGACTGGGCCTTCAGGAGAGAAGCAGGACGCTAAACGACCACTTCTAGAATCGCCACCTAGAGCATGTCCAATCCCTCTTCCTGGAGGCACAAATGCCGGACAAGTACTCAGATTGAAAAATAGATTTGAGACTGGGCAGGGTGAAGGGCGAGACATAGAAGTGACAAGCGAGGATGGAGG
>NC_085871.1:24707770-24734681 GCF_034702125.1 Engraulis encrasicolus
AATATGATATTGCTCCACCTTTTTCAGCATCTATTACAACGTCAACTCATCTGGGAAGGCTATCCTCAAGGTTGAGAAATGTGTTTATAAGGTTTTTGAAATAAATAATAGAAGTCCGCAACACTGTTAATGCTCCCAGTGATTTTATTTGCACGACGTTTTGGACCTTCGTCCTTTTTCAAGTGCAATGTCCTTTTTCAAGTGCAGGTTGCACTTGAAAAAGGACGAAGGTCCGAAACGTTGTGCAAATAAATCACTGGGAGCATTAACCGTGTTGCGGACTTCTATCATTTATTTCAGTTACTCTATTTTGTCCAGCACCTGTACCACTGATGTGCGCGCATTCTCCACCTTCCTATAAGGTTTTTGGCCATGTTTCCTGGAAGCACATTGGTGAGGTCAAGAAGGGCTTGCTCTCAGTCTCCGTTCCAATTCATTCCAAAGCTGTTCTATCAGGTTCAGGTTAGGACTCTGTGCAGGCCAGTTCAACCATACCAGACTGTGTCATCCATGTCTTTATAGACCTTGCTTTGTGCACCGGTACTTATAATAATATAATTGCACTGGTGGCATCCTATGAGACACTTCCACACTGGAGTTCACTGAGCTCCTGAGTCTCCCAATCTTTCACAATTTAAAACAAACTTTCTGCATGCTTAGGTGCTTTATTGTAGGCCCTATATACCCTTGGCCAGGTCAAGTGATTAGGACACTTGATTCTGAATTTGGATGGGGTGAGTGAATACTTTCGG
Organism: Engraulis encrasicolus; assembly: GCF_034702125.1. Classification (NCBI taxonomy): domain Eukaryota; kingdom Metazoa; phylum Chordata; class Actinopteri; order Clupeiformes; family Engraulidae; genus Engraulis; species Engraulis encrasicolus. The sequence continues at coordinate 24,708,523 of NC_085871.1, forward strand.
TAATATATATTATTAGTTGATTAGTTAAGACATGTCAGCTGGTAACGTTTAAGACCATAAAAAGCAATGTCAGCGCAGAAAATGGTTGACAATGATGATCTTCATCATGATGAAATGAACGAATTGGAAAGAAAATAGAACTCAATAGAATCAACAGAATAGAATCAACTACAAAAAGATGTGAGTAGTCGTTAAGGTGAAGCTACTTGTAAGTCTGGAATGTTAACATACCTTTGAAACAAATGTTTTTACTTTTATGACTTTTTACCCTTGCTGCCGACATTGAGCAGTTAAGTTATCTCTCTGCTTTACACCTAAAAAAAAGGTCCCATGGAAAAGAGTATCAGTTAATTTAATTTGAATGTAATATAATGTGATGAATACAAGGTGAACAGAAAATGTGGTTAGAAGTTTTGACGATGTTGAACCAAATCTCCCTAAAGATCATGTCTCTACTCTGCTCTAGCCACTTAAAATACATGGTTCTCTGACAGACAGAATACCAAATTATTCACTACCACAGCATTGTTACAGTAATCCTATATTTCATATAATATGGCATAAGATGTTCAAGCCTGTTTATATACCCGAAACATTCATTTGAAACCCGTCAAGCACTACAGCCAAATGAAGACGGGTGCAGTCAGCTTAGTTTCCATTGGTATCAAGATCCATGTGTGTGTGTTTTTTAAACACAGTACAGCTCCCCACAGACACACCTGCTTGTGTTGTCATATCAAGTATGCTATTTATTCTACATTGTTTCTACTTTAAATGTCTTTTATTCTTGACTATGGTTACACATTGTGTTAAAACTATTTGGATTTGTATCACTTGTGCCTGTCAAAAAGTTACAATAGCTTAATGACTGATTATTATCTGATTATGTTAAAAAGGTTACCCTATACTGTACTGTATTTGTTACAACTAGTGTGTAGCTGTAGCCCCTTAATGCACGCCATACTTTCTGTGGCACGCTGTAATAGACATTGAAAGGTAACTGCTATACTGCCGTGCAAAACAAGAACGCAGTAACTCAAAATGGTCACACAAAAAAAATATCGGAAATGGGCTTTAAACTACCTCATTTGTCAAAAAAATGGTGGTCCAACACCGTCCTGTTTTGGAGAAAAATCATTTTGAAAGTGCAAAAATGACCAAAAAAAGTTACTGCGGTGTTGGATTAAAGGTTACGTCGTGCAAAACAAAAACGCATTAAGTCGTTGAGTTACTGCTGCACTTTCCAATGGGAATGGTTTGGGAGTAGACAGTAATACTAGCCAATAACGCAGTAACTCCTGCAGTAACTCCATTTTGTGGCAGTAATACCAGCCAAGAATGCAGTAACTCTGTTTTTTGTGGCAAAAAGACACATAAATGTTGTTTTTTCGGGTTTTTTGTGTGCATAAAATTTCTATCCTAAAAAAGCATGACCAGGAAGTGTCACCACCACTTTACCGACAACACAGTTGTCGCGCCATATAGGAAACTTTGAAGCCTTTTTTCTCAGTTTGCAATTTTCAGAGTTACTGCGTTCTTGTTTTTTAGGGCAGTATAGTACCACACTACTTTAGTAATACTAGTAATGCTAATTTATAATGCTGTGTCTTAAGGGGATATAGGTTTATTCACTCATGTCATTTATTGCACAGTGTTTTTACATGCGAGAATGTAATATATGATCTTTAAGCAGAAATAGCATTAATTAAAAATCTCATGTTTGTCAGGCTATTATTAGATATGTCTGAGGTTGGGAATGTACTGTAATAGGAGGACATTTAGTTCTCTCTTAAACAGTGGAATTTCCAGGAATAGCAACATTGTTACATTACTGTGTTTATACTGTGAAACCATTTTAAGCTTTTGTGGTGGAATATTCCTTTATTTTAAATGTGTTTTTGTTATCTTCTGCACTTTCTCAATGTATAATGTTTGTGTTTTGTTAGTGTTTCCCATCTATTAAAAATCAAATTATAAATTTGATACAAAATGGATCAATTTGTCTTGAGCAAAATTCCAATTCTAAGTTTCAGCATACAGAATAGAATATGCAAGATATGACTGGGGCCCTGCATCACAATGCTTGTAACGGTCACATTTTTAGGAGCACGCAGCAGCAATATAAATTACAGTAAAGTACTGTACTTATAGTACAAAATCAAACCACAGGACACAACAACATATCGCAGAACATAGGTCACTTACTGTAACAAGTTCAAGTAACTAATGCTGAATAGAAGCTCTCTTCAGACTGCACTTCATCAAGGCCCCACCTGATGGCCTCAGTGAGGAGAAAGAGAGAGGGACAGAGAGAGAGAGAGTTATGTTTATAGTGGTAATACAGTGACAAATGTTATGTTGTGTCAAGGTTAAACATTAATAAATGTCTTGCCTTGTACTTTCGCTTTCTCTGTGCGGAGGCACAGAACCAGTGGTGTAGTCTACGTAGAACGCGGGTATACAGAGTATACCCACTTCTAAATGTCAGGGATTTCAGTATACCCACTTAAAATTAATTGATCCATTATTTTGAATGGCACAAATATATGCAGTATACCCACTTCAAAAAATACTCCAATATACAGCATACCCACCATAAAAAATAGACTACACCACTGCACAGAACGCAGTCCGGAGCTTAACCATGGCTTCATTATTCTTCATTATTTTCTCCTTCTTTCACGGTAAGTAATACCCTTTGCTTACAGTTTAAATATCACTCAGTTATTTTGTAGTCTGCAACTTTTCAGGTAATCACACCGTCGCCTTTACTTGCCATACCGGTTCCAAGTTAGACAACCTTGTGGCGTGTGGCTTGAATGTAATCATGACATAGGCTTACTGTAAGGCCATAGATATCACTTTTGTGCATATTCTGAAATTCTAATGCAGAACTAACGTTGTAATGGCTGGTGACTGTGCACTTCCTGGATTTAGTTTTTAGGTCTGCTGATTCTATTGGCTGGTCCTGGTGTGCCTGTTGGCTTTGGTGATGGATGATTTGTTCTTTTTTTCCTTTAAACCCACTGAAATGCCATAATGCATAAAGCCAACAGGCACACCATTACCAGCCAATAGAATGGGGTCAGCCCTATGTTCCCACGGCCCATTGGTCCCACAGCCCATTGGTCCCACATTGCTAAGACTTTCATGTTTTTTTCTAAATTAGGCCCAATGGTCCCACAGACCATGGGTCTCACATCACAAAGACCTGCTGCTTCGTGTTCCCATATTCCATATTCACATTTAGTCCCGGGAATGTTCCGGGAATGTTCCTCAACTACTTTAAGAACACATATATACTATAAATATATTTTATTTTATGGCAGCTTACCACCGGGGCATGAATGACACTGTTCAAGTGTGCCACCCCTGACTGTGACGATATTTTATGGCCCACTTTTTATTGTGTAAAGCCAATTTGAGTAGCCATCAAAGACATATTGTTATTGCTATTATTAGTAGTAGCAGTGCAGTTGTAGGCGCTTTTCTACTTTTGGAAATGAAGCTAAAACACTGAGCTGAGGAAGTTATATAAAAAAAGGTTATCATGTGTAGGCCACACTGTAAAGGGTTAATGTCTTTACACCTTTTTCGTTATTAGTTTACTCAGAAATGTGGGAACATTGAGTTGTGGAACATTCAGGCCTAAGCTGGGGGACCATTGGGCTGTGGGACCAATGGGCCTAAAAAATAATGTTAAAAGTCTTTGTGATGTGGGACCACTGGGCTGTGGGACTAATGGTCTGTGGGACCAATGGGCCTAAAAATTAAAATAAAAAAGCTATGTGGGACCAATGGGCTGTGGGACCAATGAACTGTGGGACCAATGGGCTGTGGGACCAATGGGCCTAAAAAATAAAATAAAAAGTCTTAGTGACGTGGGACCAATCCTGTCCCACTGCCACTTCATCTCCCTCCCTCCAACCTTCCTCCTCTTCTCATGGTTCCCTCCAGCTACCTCAGTGCTACAAAGTATATGGCAGGAAGAGCCTTCATTTGCTCTACTCCCCAAGTCTGGAATTCACTCCCTCCCGACATGGCCACTGGCACATCCCTGCTGAAAAAGTTGGTGGTGTACCATTCTGCCCTGCGCTTTATTTAAAACACCTTAGCGCAGCACCTACTGTATGTTATGACCTTACTGTCACCAAAATTGTAATGTCTATGTCTAAATCTGTTACTTAAGGTTCATAGCCATGTTGTTATGATGTAGTTGAGTATAGTGAATAGGCCCGCCGGCGACCCCATCTGCAGTAAGAGGCTACGGTGGAAGCGCAAGAGCGCACCACAAACTTTATGATATGGTTCAAAAACAAGTTTTAATATTTATTGAAAAGATAACTGGATTTCCGGTTTGGCCATGAGAGGGTAGGCAGCAGGAAAGCGGAGCTCCCCGCACAACTTTTAAATGCCCTTGAAATAACGCAATTGAGGGCATATCTCCACCTAACTGTTCATTACCGGTTACAAATATTGTTTGATATCACGTTTAACTCAGATTCTTCGCTGACAATGGCCACAAGTACAAGAGGTGCTTCGTCGAAAACACCATCGGCAAAGCCCGCCGCCATGGCTGGTACCGTTAACGCTCCCAGAGATAAACCTTCGGAGACTGTTTCTATGACCCAACTGGTCGCCGAACTCGGCAAACAACGAGCATCCTTGAAAGAGGACATCGCGACTTTAATTAAAGAAGCCATTGTCCCTCTCCAAGTGTCGGTGACTGCTTTAACAGAGACTGTAAGTGACGTCCAGACACGGCTGACCAACACTGAAATGTTGGCTGGGGATAACTTCGAAGCCCTGAATGTGGCAGAGAAAAAAATACAACATCTTCAGGAACAAAACGCAATGCTCCTCGACCGACTAGAGGACCTCGAAAATCGATCACGAAGGGCCAATTTGCGGATATTAAACGTCCCAGAAGACAGCGAGAAGGGACAGTCACCGGTGAAGTTTGTATCCGACATGCTAATGGAAGCCATGCCAGACGTCTTTGATACACCACCCGAACTGGAGCGAGCTCACCGCTCACTTGCCGATAAGCCCTCTGAGAAAGACCCACCTCGCCCTTTCATTGTGTGCTTTCACAAATTTCAGGAAAAAGAAAATACTCTACATTTCGCAAGGGCGCACGACGTGCAGTTCAGGGGAATCAGCCTGCGGATTTACCCTGACTGGACGAGGGCACTTGCAAAGAGACGGGCGGAATTTAAGGATGTTAAGCGGCTGCTTTATCAGAAGAAGGTGTGGTTCCGTCTGCGCTACCCGGCGAAACTCCGAGTGAAATTCGGCGGCAAAACTTACAACTTCTCTTCCCCCCAAGAGGCTCAACAGTTCTACGACAGACAGATTGCAATGCACCAGCCGGCTTTGGAGGGGCAAGAACAAGGAGACCAGCTGATGGAGGAGGGTTAAGCTGAACTTTTTCATTTAGGCTATCAATAACAATAACAGAGTACTTGGACTGTTCAATTTAACCAGGTCAGTGAAAGAGTGGACTAATCGAAATTGGGATATTGTAACCCAACTGAAAGAAACTTGTTCATTTCAGCAGGTGGGGAGATGCCCGCTCGCGCGATCTTATTTGGCATATGGGGGGCCGTGTAGGCCAATAGTGTGAATGTTCTACTGGGAATTTAAGAGTAAGGGGACTGCGGTTTGTCTTTGTTCTGTAGATGAACCTAGTGTTTGCTTTTTCTGGTTCTTAAATGGGGGTTATGGGGGAATGCCAACAGTGTTTAGTTTTTATTTTATTTTATCATTGTTATTTTTATTATTTGTACTGTTTTTGTCTATTTTACAAAATGCTATCTCAGGAACTACAGCTGAAATTTCAACTTATATGGTTATGTGGCGGACTTTGCTGATTACGTCAGGCTTTCTCATACATGTTACAGCCTATATAGTCACTAAAACATAATGGAAAGTAGGAATATGTCAGGAGGGTCTGTAAGATTCATAAGTTGGAACGTTAGAGGTATGAATGGACCGGTGAAAAGATCCAGAGTCTTTACTCACTTGAAAAGACTGAATGCTGATGTAACATTTTTACAGGAAACTCACCTTCGTTCACAAGACCACCATTTGTTAAGAAAATCGTGGGTAGGACACGTTTATCACTCAGATTTTGATACCAGGGTAAGAGGAGCAGCAATAGTGATACATAAGAGAGTATTATTCACTGCTTCAAAAATAATTTCAGACTCCCAAGGGCGCTATATTATGGTAGCAGGTCACCTTTTTCATAAGCCCGTAGTCTTAGTAAATGTGTATGCCCCAAACTGGGATAACCCTGATTTTTTCAAAAAGATTTTGACCTCGCTTCCTAATTTAAATACACATGCTTTAATTTTTGGAGGAGATATGAATTGTGTTATAAATACTTCTTTGGACCGCTCCAACCCCAAAATAACTACTGTGTCAAAGATGTCTAGGGAATTGTCCAATATTGTGAACCACATTGGATGCACTGACCCGTGGAGATTCTTCAATCCTGGAAAAAAAGAATTCTCTTGTTTTTCACATGTTCACCAAACTTACTCCAGAATAGATTATTTTTTCATTGATAAAAACCTTCTTTCTGCTGTGAAAACTGTGCAATACTCTGCCATAGTTGAGTCTGATCATGCACCTCTCATTCTTGAAGTAAACTTTGCCCTCAATTACTCTACTAAACCAACTTGGAAACTAAATGCAACATTACTTTCAGACGATAATTTTTGTGAATACATATCCAAAACAATAGATGACTTTCTGTTAACTAACCAGTCAGATTCAATATCCCCATCAACACTCTGGGAGACATTGAAGGTTGTTCTAAGAGGACATAATATCATTCATGGCTTCAAGAAGTAAACAGCGAAAACAAACCAATGACGCATTATTAAACAATATTCAAAAGACTGACCAGCAATATTCTCTTGCACCAACTCCTGAATTATACAAAGAAAAATTGAACTTGAAAGCGCAATATGAATTGCTGTCAACAGAAAAAACAGAACAAAATTTATTGCGATCACGTGCTTTTTTCTATGAAAATGGGGAGAAGGCAGGTCGGCTTTTGGCTCACCAGTTAAAAAGTAGATCTGCAATGAAGCATATTTCAAGTATCAGAAAAAATCAGCAAGAATTGACAATAAACCCTCAAGAAATTAACAATACATTTAGAGATTATTATTCCAACCTATATTCTTCAGAATACCCTGAAGACACTTCTCATATGGAAGATTTCTTAGCAAACATTGATATTCCATCTGTCCCTGAAGAGGATGTGGAAAATTTGGAAAAAACACTTGAAGCCAAGGAAATACAAAGCGCAATAACGGATATGCAGAGTGGGAAAACACCGGGGCCTGATGGCTACCCAGTGGAGTTCTACAAAAAATTTGCCTCTAAACTCATCCCTCTATTGCTAAATATGTTTAATCACTCTCTTGAACAATCACGCTTACCACAAAGCCTCACTGAAGCCCTTATTACGGTCTTGTTGAAACCAGGTAAAGATGCTACTGACTGCGGCTCTTATCGACCAATATCTTTGCTCAACACAGATGTTAAGATACTTTCAAAAGTCTTAGCTGCTAGGATAAATGGTATAATTTGTGATATAATATCAGAGGACCAAACAGGCTTTGTCAGAGGCCGCCATTCGTTTGTGAACATACGGAAACTCCTAAATATAGTACACACACCTGCGTCCAGGGACACACCAGAAGTGGTGGTGTCACTGGACGCAGAGAAGGCCTTTGATAGGGTGGAATGGGGGTATCTGTTTTCAGTTTTGCAGAAATTTGGCTTCGGTCCAAGGTTCATTTCTTGGGTCCAACTATTATACTCCTCTCCAAAAGCTGCTGTAATCACGAATACACTGCGTTCAGAATATTTCTCCCTAGCTAGAGGAACACGCCAAGGCTGTCCTCTCAGTCCATTGTTGTTTATCATTGCAATAGAGCCATTGGCAATAAAACTCAGATCTACACCTTCAATACAGGGGATATATAGAATGGGGATGGAATTTAAAGTATCTTTGTATGCTGATGATCTTTTAATTTATATAACAGACCCCCTAGTATGTGCACCTGTGATTCTTAATATTCTAAACAATTTCAGTAGCTTTTCTGGTTATAAAATCAATTATTCAAAAAGCATTTGTTTCCCTATAAATAAGAAGGCATCAATAATCCCGGAGGCAGACCTGCCATTCTGTTTTTCAAAAACAGGATTTAAGTATCTAGGCATAAATGTGACCGCCTCTTTTTCTGACTTATTTGGTGCAAACTTCTCCCCTATTTTTGAGAAAATGAAGCTTGACCTACAACGCTGGAATTCTTTATGTTTAAGCTTGGCAGGGAGAGTTAATTGTATTAAAATGAACATACTGCCTAGATTTCTATATCTATTTCAAAACTTGCCCATTTTTCTCCCCAAGTCATTTTTTCGTTCAATAAATGAGCGACTGTCAAATTTTCTTTGGGAAGGAAAGGTCCCCAGACTACGTAGGTCATTTTTTGAAAGGCCAAGAGTTGAGGGTGGTCTTGCTCTTCCCAACGTCATGCACTATTATTGGGCAGCAAACTTTCAAAAACTCACTTACTGGTTTCAAGCCCCTAAAACGGATTGGTGTGCTGCAGAAGGGAAAAGCTGCAAACAGTCATCGCTTCTTGCTTTAATCACCTCCAAACTACCTCTCTCTCCCACCCATTTTTCTTGTAGTTCAGTGTTGGTCTCTACTTTGAGAATATGGATACAATTCAGGCAGACATTTAAGCTTACTGAAATGTCCATCTACAGTCCCATTTGTAACAATCATCTGTTCCCCCCTGCAGAAACAGATGGCTCTTTCAGACAGTGGAGGCACAATGGTCTACTTACTTGTAAGGATCTATTCATAGATAAAGTTTTCCCTACTTTCACAGACTTTTCAAATAAGTTCTCTATTTCTAAATCTAATTTCTTTCGATACCTTCAGATTCGTCATTTTGTTAAAACTTTGGTTCCATCATTCCCTCAAATTCCTGAAAGGTCAGTGATAGAAGACATACTTCAAAGGCCTGTAAACTGGCGCGGTCACATTTCCAGCATTTATACACTCATTATGTCATCTGAAAGTCCAACGACAAACGATATCAAAACCAAATGGCAAGAAGAACTTGGTATTGATATATCAGAAATCGTCTGGGACAGGGCGCAGAGCTGGGTTATGGTACCTCTCCTTGTGTCTTAACCTAATTCAGTTCAAAGTGTTTCATCGGATGCATTTTAGTAAGGCGAAACTGGCCAAAATATACAGTACCTTGGATGATACTTGTGATCGTTGCAAGATAACCAGGGGTGATTTAACCCATATGTTCTGGGCTTGTCCCAAACTGACTGAATATTGGACATCAATATTTGAAATACTAAATGAAGTGTTTGGTTTACACTTACAGCCCAACCCTGCAACTGCTATATTTGGGGTAGAGGGGGCAGATGTGATAATGCCTTGCAGAAAAGAGAATGTTATAGCCTTTGCAACTCTTATAGCACGCAGGAGGATATTATTGGAATGGAAGTCAGTTACCCCTCCAAAGGTTTCTGTGTGGCTCTCAGACCTTATGATGTTTTTAAAATTAGAAAAGATAAAATGCTTTCTCAAGGGACACTCTAGCAAGAAATTTTATAAAACCTGGGACCCTCTGTTGACCTATTTTGATAGGCTTAAAACACTTCCTTCTGAATAATACACAGCGCTGATGGAAAAGCAAGGTCACGTGGCTGCAATTCCTGATTGTTTACTATAATGGTTTTATTTATTTATTTTTATTAATATTATTATCATTATTATTGTTTTATTTTTACTGTATGATTATGTTGTTTTATATATTTAATTGTATCATTTGTTTTCTTTCCTTTTTTTTAGTTATTTCTTTTAATTTAATTTAATATTATAATTAATTTAGCAATTACAATTTTTCTGTCATTATTTTGCTATATGATTGAAAATGCTGGCATGATTGGTTCTGTGGGTGGGAGGGGATTTATTAAGGGGAAATGTGATGCACTGTATTTCAACTACTGTTTAAACTCCTTTAAAATCAATAAAAATACTTGGGAAAAAAAAAATATATATATATTTATTGAAAAAAGGTATTTAAAGTTGCACTGTATAATATATTTATTTTATTTCCGAAATTCATGCTGCCCATTCACAAATGTTTTTTTTTACCTCCGCCAAGGAGTTCATGTTTTCGGTCGTGTTGGTTTGTCTGTTTGTCCGTTTGTCTGTCTGTCAGCAGGATAACTGAAAAACTGGCAAACAGATTTGGCTGAAACTATGTGAAGTTGTTACTAATGGCTCAAGGAACAAGCGATTAAAATCTGGTTGTGATCCGGAGCACGAACCGGAACCAGGACCTTTTTAAAAATTCTTCACCATTGCTGGCCTGTCTAGATGCCCCTAGTGTAGGCAAAGGACGCGCTCAACTTCTTGGAAAAACGAAAGTCTTTGGGTGGCCACCACGCACTGATGAAGGCTTGATAGCCAAAACGCGTTTGCATTTTGGACATGGTGGTAATATAAATAAATAATGAGACGGAGTTTGTGAGTGCGGATTTTTCTTCCTTAAGTAGATGCCCCTAGTGACCTTTGAATTGCGGGGACTCCCCCAAAAAGAAGGCAGAAAGACTTAGGGTGTAACATAGTCAAATGTTCTATCAAGCAGCTTCCTTGGCGGAGGTCTGCGCTCTCTGAGTGATTCCAGTTTTTTTCTCAAATACTTACCACCACCATCAAATTCTACTGTAAGTATTCATTATAAAATTGCACTTTTCATACATGGCGAGGTGGATCTTTTCCAGGTCAGCCATTTTGAATTTCCAGAAATAGACATTTGAGCCACAAAACGTACTGTACTCTGGTCACACTACACATAAATATTAGACTATTATTTAATAAATATCCATGAAAAGATCAAATTTGGCAATAGACAGCTCTGTTTGAGCAGCATGCCCGATAGTTGCAATACCTACTCTGGCCACCATCTTATACAGGGCTCCTTGGTAAGCTACCACCCTGCAGTCTGTCTGCTTGTAGGTTTATTCAGCTTACAGCATCAGAGGTAAATTAATGGATTTCCATTTTTCCAGGTGCGTCCTCAAATACCATCCATGGCCCCACTAATAGAGAAGTGACCTTGAAGCCAGGGGTGGAAGGGGTAATAGACGACATCCTGTGGAAGCACAAAGGCAACAAAATGGTGGACTGGGATCTGACTGCTGGTGCATCTAAGTATTTGAGATTTAAGGGTTGTACAAAGCTGAACACAAAGACCGCAGATGTCACTATCCAAAGCCTGACAAAAGAAGACAGTGGACTATATGAAGCAGAGGTACAAATTGATGGACTGTTGAGACATACGGAGTTGGAACTGAAAGTAATTGGTAAGATCATTATGCTTTTGCGGAAACACATAATCAAGTATTCTTTATAAATTCATGTCGGCCTCCTAGCTTTAAATACTCAGACACAATCAACAGTCAAACATACAGAATATTTATTTTCATAGGCTTTAAAACTTTATATTTCCGTTCTTTGTTGCCTCAAAATATCAAATGTAATTAATTCTATCTGTTTGTTGCAGACCCTGTGACTGAAGCAACCACAACATGTGAGTCCAGTGATTCCATGTCAACGCTACACTGCACAGCAGTAGGTGACAGTCTGACGTACAGCTGGTCAGGGCCTGAACTACCGACTGCAGGGATGAGCGGACAGACGGGACCGCAGATCAGTCAGGAGAACCAGGACTCAGTCTACACCTCAGTCAGTCACAGCAGTGTTTCCTTCCATGCCAGGGACTGCTTTGACTCAGGTAGGCCTAATCTTTACATTAATCATCATCATTTTGTAAGTTTAATATCACAATGTTATTATTCTTTTTTTTTCGTTATTATTTTTTTATTTAGATACTTTTGGTTAGGAGGGTTATTAGCAATTTATTTCATTTTATATGACAACGTGATGCATACGTTTTTGAAAATACCATCAAAGTGTACAAAGGGGAACTCATATGAACTTAATTGAAAAAATAATCCATCCTTCTCTTTCTCTTAGGAAATCTGCCAATGATAATCGGCATATCATGCTGTTGTTGCTGTTATTATTATTATTGGCACTGCAGTGGTTTACAAGCTCCAGAGGTCCAAGAGTGAGTCACATGCCTATACAGCGTGTCAGGCTGAAAGTGAGGATAGGAAAGGGGCTGATGATCAAGAGGAGAAGGGAGCGCACAACACACTACATCAAACAAAACAGATGCACCAAAAATCTCTTCAAACTCTGTGGAAAGTAAACCCACAACTAATTTGCATGAAACAGATTTAGATGGTGACCAACACCGTCCCACACCTATGAAGGAGAGAATTGACTTTTGGCAAAATAAAGGGAAAAAAGCAATAACAGCTCCGGTCCTGCCCATTGGAGTCATAGTGGAAATCCCAAAGATAAAAAACAAGGATTCCGTGAGATATGTAAGACTGAGCAATTCAATAATGAAAATAATGATCAGAATTCAGACTTCAGTGGAGAACAGTCTGGATATTTCGAGGACACATCTGCTGGTGATGGTGATACATCAGCAAAGCCAGGCACTGTAGAGGAAGTATGTGAACCAGAGAAAGGAGAAGACACTAAGAGAGGGGACAGAGGAGACACTGAGGACGAGGCAGGAAACTCTGAGGGTGAGGGAAAAGAAGACACTGAGGGGCAGAAGATACCAAGAGAGAGGATGGAGAAATTAAGGAGGATGGAGAAGACATTAAGGAGCAGGAAATGGGCACTAATGGGGCAGGAGCCACTAAGGGGACAGGAGCCACTAAGGGGGGAAATGGAGATACTCAGGAGGGGGAAAGAGAAACTAAGGGGGCAGAAGACATTAAGGAGGGGACAGGAGCCACTCATGAGGGGGCAGGAGAAACTAAGTGGAAGGAGGAGGGAGGCACTAACGCAGATGAAGAAGACGATATGAGGAGGAAAGGAGGCACTACAGGGGTGGAAGGAGTAGTTGATAAGGGGGACAGAGACACCACAAAGAGGGAAGGAGAAGCTACGGAGAAGGAAGACACTATGGGGCAGGAGAAAAGAGAAATGGCTAAGAGGGATGGAGGAGACATTAAGGATAAGGGGGAGAAAGGAGACATGCCGGAGGATGGACATATTGAGGGTGGGGGACATACTGAGGGGGAGGAGACACTGAAGAGAGAAGAGGAGAGACAGAGGGCACAGGATAGACACACAAAGGGGGAGAAAAGGGAAAACAAGGATGAGGAGGGGGGGGCACTAATGAGAAAACAGGAGACACTGAGCAGAGGGCGGAGACACTAAAGGAGGAGGGAGGAAACACTAAAGGGAAAAGACAAGACAAGGGCGGTGGACAAGACAGTCAAAGTGAAGAAGGAGAAGACACTGAGGAGCAGAAAGGAGACGCTAAGGCAGTGACTGGAGACACTACGAGGGATGGAGACACTAAGGAGGATGGAGAATAAATTCAGGGCAGAAGGCGAAGACACTGGGGAGGAAAAGAGACACTAATGGGCAGGAACTAGGTGCAGGCAGGCTGCAGGTGCAGTGGCCCCCAAGCCCTACACAGTAGAAAGTGAATACCAGCTCACACTTTACTACAGCAATGGTGATTTTGGTTCAAATGGTCACTATTTGGATTTTTTTCTTGGGGTGTCAGCTGACCTGCTTCGAGTTACCTTTGGGAAGGAAGCGTTCGGGGGTGTTGGGGGGGTTGGGGTCTGTGCTCCAGTCCTAGCCATTGGAGTCATAGTGATGACCAGAATGGTGCCAGTGCCTGCAACTTTTCTGATAATTTGTTACCTGGATGAACCTGCTGACGTCCACATTGTTGTTACATTTTGTGGTGAAAAAAAAGTATTTTTCGGTTAACATCAGGTTCGCCAATGCTCATGATTATACTTGTAATCGGATTATGTTAACTAGGTCAACCTACAGTATACTGTGATTTGTTACAACTTATATCATTTATTGCACCGTGTTGTTACATGCGAAAATGTAATATACTGTATGTACATGTTATGTTATCAAACTCAATATGGGCTCAGCCACTGTCGTCCCAAACAGGTTTGCAAGAAACCTGGGTGTCATAATTGATGATCATCTATCATTCTCTGACCACATAGCCTGAGTTGCCCGGTCATGCTCACTTCTCAGAGGTGCGCTGTCCAACTACGGCAGGGATGTCAAACTCGGGCTTGGGGGCCAAATTTGGCCCGCAGAGCCATCTTATTCTGCCCGCAAGATCATTTCAAATGACTAACTAGGAGTATGAAGTGCATGCATGCCCAATTTTAGTCCATTTTTTAAAATAATTTTTGAGTTTGGCCCGCAACTTCGTTCCAGATTTTGATGTTGGCCCTCAGTCAATTTGAGTTTGACACCCCTGCTTTGACTTTCTTCCAGCAGCGTGGCTTTGTGCAGGGATACAACAGGAGCAGACAGTGGGACAAGGCCGGCAGGCGTGGTGTAAGCAGTGCACCAGGAGCATATAGCACACTGTAAATGATGTGGTGTCAACTTAACACTTGACTGTGGCACTCATTGTTTCTTAAAGCTGCCCGTTCACAAATGTTACCCTTGCAATAATATTTACCACCACCATCAAATTCTAAGTATTCAGAGTGGGAAAATTGCATGTAAATACATGAAAAGGTGGATAGTCTCTGGAATTTTGAATTTCAAGAAATAGGCATTTTTAGAGGCAAAATTCACTATACTTTGGTCATTCAGTACTAGTAACTATTAGTTTATTACTTAGTAAATATTCATGAAAAGATCAAAATTGGCAAAAGGCAGCACCGTTTCAATGAGCGGCATTCTGTAGTTGCAATACCTACTCTGGCCACCATCAGTGCTCCTTAAGTCAGTTTTGAGTTACAGTAACACTGCAAATTTTACAGATTTGAAAAAGGCAGCAAGGCTTCCTGGAGGTAAGTTATAGTGTGGTATTGGCGGCATGTTGCTAATATATAGCCTACACTCTGCAATGATTTTGTATAATATGTGTATAATAAAATGTGTGGATAATGTAATTTCTCTCTGACAATGCATTCATTTAACATGCTGATTTATTATGAATGGATAACAAATCATCAGTTATGACAGTTGCTGAATTCATTATAGTGTGTGTATTTGTAGATACATTTTTGTCATCAATTAACTTATATTTTCTATTCTTACCAAGTTCTTCAGCAAATGATTATTACTGCTCATTCAAAATAGCAGACATGGAGAAGATCCACCTATGCATATATGAAAAGTATAAAGTCATAATAAATACTTTTTTTGTAGAAAATACAAAAAAGTACATAGGCCTTCTCTGCCTTTTAGTGTCATGCCATGCATGTCAATAGTGTGGCGAAATAGAAATAGATATAGGACATGCAATGGCAAAATCCCATTCTAAAATTCTTTTGAACTCCATGTCAAGGCAGAAACCAAACATTAGGTGAAGTAGGCCACCTAGTGGGCAGAAGTGAGGGAGCTAGTATTTCTCATGACACTACACTACTAAAGGGTTTGTGGTACAAAATTATAAAAATTATCATCTCTAATACAAATCTGAAAATAATTATTCTTGTTTCATGCGGTTAATAATGTTGATGTCATGTTCATTTGTTTGTAACATGCACTCTGCCTGATCTCACAGACCGAAAACATAAAGCATCATTAAAGCTATTTCGTACAGACCTGAATTGTGCCGTTTATTTCCCTTTTTAATTAGTGGTCTCCTTTTCTTTAAAAGAAAAACAGGAACAACATGGAGATGTGGAAAGCAATAAACATAATAACATGGCAATACAAATGGCAATACAAATACATTGTCTGTCCAACAGTTGCATTCTATATTAGCCACTGTAAACCTTTTGTAATTGTAATGATCTTTGACCCTTCTAATTAAAATCCTTTCTGCGGGCCTTGGCTGTGGCTGAAACGGCTAAGACACTGTACTGTTAACTTGGTTCAATTACCGCCCGAGATAATTTCCTGATACTCCCCCATCTCTCTCTCTCCCTTTTGCCTACTGTCACCATCTCACGCTGTCCTAACTGAATACACAAGATACTCCTCTTTGGATGATTTGGCTATCTATCTTCTCACCTTGATTCTGGAGTTGGGTCCTCTGTTGACTCACGAGGTAAACTTTGAACCTATGAAAGTTTTTAAAAAATAATAAATCCACATATAATACACCGTCTTTTTCTAGGCAGAAGTCTGTGTGTGTGTGTGTGTGTGTGTGTGTGTGTGTGTGTGTGTGTGTGTGTGTGTGTGTGTGTGTGTGTGTGTGAATGCGTGCGTGTGAGTGAGTGGGATAGAGAGATCTGACCTGTGAATATAGTATGTAGGTGGAAAGTCATAGAAAACAGTCATAGAACAAAAGTTTGTACAACCTTTGAAATTTCTTACATTTCTGTCAAAAACTGTCATAAAACATGCTCTTTCCGGTAATCACAAGAAGGAACAATCGTAGTCTGCTTTATCTAATTCCACCCAAACATTTGCATGTTATCATATTTGTATTGCCCATAAGATGTAAACATTCACAGGACAGCAAGGCATAAGTAAGTACACCCTTGCATTCAATAGGTTTTAACCCTCAGTTAGTCACAATAATCTTAACCTGACGTGTCCTGTAGTTGCAGATCAGATTTACAAAACAATCTGGATGTATCGTGTCTCGCTCTTTTTATAAAACGGCCCCTCTTCAGTAATTGTTTTCTGGGATGTCTGGAGTAAATAGCTTTCTTGAGTTCATGCCATATCATCGCAGTTGCTTTTTGGTCCGGGCTTTGACTGGGCTATTCCAGAGGTATCTATTTGCTTGTAAAATATGGGTTGCTGTCACATTTCAGAACCCATCCTCTTGTGTGCTTCAACTGTGTGACAACTTAATGCGACAACTTAATCTGAGAGTCTGATGTCCATTTCTAATATCCAACACATTTAATTGCAATAGTAAATAAAGCATGTTTACAGAGATCTGGAGTTCTATGATCTTGCCTCGACTTGCAGTCGATTTGGATACATTCAGAACTAAGTTATTCTTGCATTCCACAGGTCTTTATAGTAACCATATTACCGACACAAGCAGTTCTCATATCTAATCTATTGTGGTTGTGTGTGTGTGTGCGTGCGTGCGTGCGTGCGTGCGTGCGTGTGCGTGTGCGTGTGTGTATGTGCAGCCAGCTCTTCTATCTTGTACCGAAGACTCCCAGTTCTCTTCGTCCCTCCAGCGTCCGTCACCCTTTATTTTTAGCACTCACTGTTGCACACACACATTCACACACACAATGGCAAACATGGAGGCACACCTAGTATCTTCTTCAGCCTCCCGGTATGGCCGTATACAAATACACTCATACATCTAGACACATATGTAATTGTATCCCAGGTCCATTTGCCCTGGTTCTGGAATCAAGTGTATTATGTCATAAGGTTATACTGTAGGCCTGCATGAACACACATATACACTGCTGGGCTCCTTGGTGGTATCCTTATCTTAGCCCCATGCCTCTCTCCCTGGCACCACACCACGCGATGCAGGCCTAGGAGATGCAGCCCTCTCCATCCAGCAGTGTCATCAGGTCGGCCTCTAGAACAGTGTTTCCCAACCAGGGGTACGTGTACCACTAGGGGTACGCGAGCACACTGCAGGGGGTACTTGGAAAAATGTTATTATTATAACAAATGTATGGAGCAGTAACATCAGGACAAAGAAAGCTATATAGAACATGAATTCTGGGGTACTCATGGCACAACTAAGATGCTTAGGGGGTGTGCAAGACAAAAAAGGTTGGAAAACACTGATCTAGAATATGATCATGCTCATGTGTCCCTCTGCAGCTGACTCAGGGATGGCTCTACACAATTACAGATGAATCATAACACATACTGTACACATACGTAAACTGACACTCGTGCCTTTAGTAACTCATTCTCAAATCTGTCCCATTCATACATCATCAAGCAGATTCAGTAACTCTGCTCCTAGTTCTACAGTAGATTCAAGCTTATGATTTAGGGTTAGGCCAATTAACCCTAACCCTAACCTTACCGTCTCCCAGTATGATTATGTTTTAGGTTATTCATCTAATCTCCATGCCACTTTGTCTAGTACATTAAGTCTTGATCGAAGTAGGTTGTGATGCAAGTAATCTCCAACTTGCACACTCTCACACACACAAAATATCTGACTCCAAATAGTATTCAACATCATTATTGTAACTATTATAATTGTTGTTGTTATTATATTATTATTACTCTTATTATTATTAAAACGGTAACCACTTCTGATGATCGAACTTTCTTGCTAGTTCGTAGCTCCCATTTACAATGTTACTGTGTAATCTGTGATGTTGTTTGTAAGTGGATGTGGCGCTGTCTCCATTTTAATTAGGTTGTCCCATAGAAACCTGTGTGAAGTTGGTACCCCATATGTTGAAAATATGGATAAAAACATTTTTATTTGTTTGTGCACGATTGTGCAGGCAAAATGAGTGTTTGTGCACAATATTCATGGAAGTAATTGAAACTTGAAAAAATATCCCACATCGATTATGGCACTTGCCGAATAGATTATCGAATTGTCCTGCCCAGCATGAGGCATTGCTAAATCGATTATTGTTGGCACCACTAAATGATACCGCAATCGAAATATCTCTCGAGGTGGCCCCTGCCCAATAATTTGAAGAGAAGAACGCCCAAGTTATGCCTGGGGCCCCCAAACCCTGCAATTCATATGTTATACCCTGATTTGTCCGTTGTGTGTTTTTCAGCTGCATCATCGAATACTGTCTATAGCCCCACTAATGGAGAAGTGACATTAAAACCAGGGGTGGAGGGAAAGATTAAGGATATTCTGTGGAAGCACAAAGACAACAAAATGGTGGAGTGGAACCTGACTGATGTTGCAGAATTTCTAAGATTTATTGGACGGACAAAGCTTAACACGAAAACGGGAGATGTGACCATCATAAGCCTGACAATGGAAGATAGTGGATTTTATGAAGGAGAATTTGAAATTGCTGAAGTTGAAAAGTTGATACGTACTACGTGTGAACTAAAAGTATTTGGTAAGAACAATGTGATTTTTGGAAACATTTATCAACAGTGGTTGTAATAAGAATAACAGTATTAAAGTCATTGACCTATGGGATATGCGATCAAACATGTCTTTGGATATAAATGTGAATATGTTTTTTTTTTTTTTAAACTATACCCAGAAAAACAACAGTGAAGCAGACAGAACATGAGTTTTCATATAGCCTATTAAACTCTATTTTACATGTCCACTCTTTGCTGTCTCATAGTGTATATTTGTTTGTCTAATTGTTTCCCTTTGATCCAGATCCTGTGACCGAGACAAAGGTCAACTGTAAAACCAGTGATGCCATGACAGCACTATACTGCACAGCAGTAGGTGATAGTCTGACATACAGCTGGTCAGGGCCTGGACTACCAACTGCAGGGATGAGCGGACAGACGGGACCACAGATCAGTCATGAGAACCAGGACTCAGTCTACACTTGTAACGTCTCCAACCCAGTCAGTCACAGCAGTGTGTCCTTCCATGCCAGGGACTGCTTTGGGTCAAAGTCAAGAGGTGAGTCCTCATCTCTAACTCGCTATCTCTCTCTCTCTCTCTCTCTCTCTCTCTCTCTCTCTCTCTCTCTCTCTCTCTCTCTCTCTCTCTCTCTCTCTCTCTCTCCCACACAAACACACACACACAAAGTTATAAACACCCTAATTAATTGTCATTTTTCAAATAGGTCAACCAGATTCCAAAAACATTGGAGCAGTAATTGGAGTTGTTGCTATTGTTGCTGTCATGGTTGCTTTGGCTGTTGAAGTTTGGTGCCTGTGTAAGAAGATAAAAGAAAAAGGTAAATCTCAGACAGAAGAACATAATTGTTCAATTGTTTAATAATCCAATTCAAGTTTTTTTTAGAATTTTAAAACTCATGTATACACGAGCTGAAATTGAACCGAACTGGAGTTTGGAAAATCGGACTTTACTTGCCAGATAATGTGACTGTTTGTTGAGCTATGGTATGCTGGCGTGTACGTATATAGGGCCTAGCTTTAGTTCAACTATTGGTTAGCCACTCCCATTTCTGGACTCACTCTGCCTTTAGGAGTAATCAGAGTTACCCATTATCAGGGACAAAATACTTTTGGCCCTACCGTGGCTGATATGTTAGGACACACGTTTACCACTCGGCCGACCTGGGTTCGATTCCCGGTCCAGGTCCTTTGCCGGTCCTTCCCTATCTCTCTCTCCCAGCTCACTTCCTGTCTCTCCTACACTGTCCTGTCCCACAACAAACAATAAAGGCTGAAAAATACTTTTTTTTTAAAAAAAAAACCTTTTTGGAGGGAGGGGAGATAAATCGGCACCTCTACTCATTTTTGCTGCTGGCTTTGAACAGATTTGCTGTATTAAAATGTATTTATTTTTAGTTTGCAGTACAGGTAATCTGTCATCATCAATATGATTTGATTAATGTCGGTAATGGTTGCCACGCTGACAGTAGGGATGCAAATTATCGATTAATTCATTAATCGTTAGTTGATCGCTCGCCATCCTACGTACTTCCTCCAAGAGATTGGCTTCATGAAATGGTAGTATTATGGGTAGTATTATTATGGGTAGTATTATTCCCCTGAAATCTCAATGTTTCTGAAAAAAAAAAATCTAAAAATTACAATTAAAAAGTGAGATCAAATATTACATTTAAATTCTTTAATTCTTTCACCTGGGTTTCTTGTCAGATGAATTGGCGATTAATTGCGATTAGGGATGGGCATAATTAATCGATTAACCGTGATTAATCATTAAACATTTAGTCGAGGAAATACATTTTCGCAGACAAATCGTTAAAAAAACAAAAAAAAACAAAAAACTTGAATGTAGGTCATTAGTGCATGTCCTCAATGCAACGCATTTCGCTGTTACACCTACAGTACACAATTTGGGCAGCAGGGGGCAATATCTCACCATCACCGTACCCTGGCTTGACTTGTTTGTTACATGCGAGCTTCCGTAGAGCGGGCTTTGCCTAACCATGAAGAGGTCACGGCGACGTGTGGCATGGGACCATTTTCGGTTAGAAAATGACAAAGTGTACCGTAATTACTGCAATGTGAATTACAAATACAGTTCATCGACAACGACCATGATGTATCACTTGAACACCGCGCATCCAAGCCTTGTAAAAGACGGCGGTGATTCATCTCAACCTAGCCTCGCCTCGATGTCTGCACAGTTATGTGCCTCCGTTGTTGGCTCGCGACTTGAAGCCTCCCTCATTAGCGCATTGCGCACCAATTCAGGTTTAACTTTTCTTGTTAATCACTTAACACCCCAGGTCAAAAAAATGTGTACTTAAGTGTACTTTAAATATATTTAATTTTCTGAAAGTACATTTTAAGTACACTCTATTTATCAAGTACAGTACTTAAGTATGGTATTTAAAAATATACTTATAGTTTAGTGTATTTTAAATATATTTTAAAATCATTTGTATTATTAAAGTTATGTACTTAAATATAGTTTTATAAAATATACTGTTAGTGTATTGTATTTTAAATGTATTTTAAGTATATTTGTATTTTAAAAGTAATGTGCTAAGTGTAGTATTGTAAAATATACTATTAGTGTATTATATTTTAAGTGTATTTTAAGTATATTTGTATTTTAAAAGTAATGTGCTAAAGTGTAGCATTATAAAGTATACTATTAGTGTATTATACTTTAAGTGTATTTTAAGTATCTTTGTATTTTAAAAGTTATATACTTAAGTGTAGTATTATAAAATACACTATTAGTGTATTGTATTTAAATGTATTGTAAGTACATTTGTATTTTAAAAGTAATGTGCTAAAGTGTAGTATTGTCAAATATACTATTAGTATATTGTATTTTAAGTCTATTTTAAGTACATTTGTATTTTAAAAGTAATGTGCTAAAGTGTAGCGTTATACAGTGTACTATTAGTGTATTATATTTTTAGTGTATTTTAAGTATCTTTGTATTTTAAAAGTTATGTATTTAAGTGTAGTATTATAAAGTACACTATTAGTGTATTGTATTTAAATGTATTGTAAGTACATTTGTATTTTAAAAGTAATGTGCTAAAGTGTAGTATTGTCAAATATACTATTAGTATATTGTATTTTAAGTCTATTTTAAGTACATTTGTATTTTAAAAGTAATGTGCTTAAGTGTAGCATTATACAGTATACTGTTAGTGTATTATATTTTAAGTGTATTTTAAGTATCTTTGTATTTTAAAAGTCATGTACTTAAGTGTAGTGTTATGAAATACACTATTAGTGTATTGTATTTAAATGTATTTTAAGTACATTTGTATTTTAAAAGTAATGTGCTAAAGTGTAGCATTATAAAGTATACTATTAGTGTATTATATTTTAAGTGTATTTTAAGTATCTTGGTATTTTAAAAGTTATGTACTTAAGTGTAGTATTATAAAATACACTATTAGTGTATTGTATTTAAATGTATTGTAAGTACATTTGTATTTTTAAAGTAATGTGCTTAAGTGTGGTACTGTTAAATATACTATTAGTATATTCAATTTTAAGTCTATTTTAAGTACATTTGTATTTTAAAAGTAATGTGTTAAAGTGTAGTATTATAAAATACACTATTAGTGTATTGTATTTAAATGTATTGTATTTGAAAACATACTATTAGTGTAGTATATTTTAAGTGTATTTTAAGTGTATTTGTATTTTACAATTAATGTGCTAAAGTTTGGTATTAGAAAGAATATTTGAAACGTACTTAAAGTTAAGTATGATTTTAGCATATTAAGTACACTTGTACAACGTTTGATTTTAGTACCAAAAAGTCAACTTAAAATGTGTTAAAGCTCTACTTAATTATATTTCAAGTGTATTTAAGTATACTATAAGTTGTCCCAAAATAACACAACTTAAGTATGTACTTCTGCAGCATGCTATAAAGTGCTTTCTTATGACCTTGAAATAGATTTGTAGCATACTTCAAATAGTTACACTTCACCACATGTTAAAGTACACATTAAACATCTTTTAAAGTGAATTAGTAAGTATATTTAAAATGTACTTACAGTTAAGTATGATTTTAGTATATTAAGTACACTTCTGCAAAGATTGATTTTAGTACCAAAAAGTCAGCTTAAAATGTGTTAAAGCTCTACTTAATCATACTTCAAGTGTATTTAAGTATACTATAAGTTGTCCCAAAATAACATTCTTTAAATACACACTTTTGAAGTATATTTTAAATACAAAAATACATACTTATTAAGTATATTAAGTACACTTTTTTCACCTGGGTACTTTTTTTTTAACCATAATTTTAGTGTATTTTAACCTAGGCTTATTTATTCATTATGCTTTGTAACATAAAATAACCTTCCACCTTCCATTTTGTTAATGTATTTTCATGGTAAAAACACCATATTGAAGAGCACAAACAGATCTTAAAAAGGCATGTAAGGCCTTACCTATTAAACTTTTAAGCACAATACTGAAGTCTGTACTTAAGTTGTGTTATTAGTGTATTAAGTGCACTTTAAGTGTAATTTTTGGTGCAAAAATTAAACATGTAAAAGTGTCTTTAATTCGATAAAAGCATACCACCACCAATGATTTCTAAGTATTGTTATTAAGTATATAAAAGTATACTTAAAGTGTACTACTCAAGACTATTACTTCAAGAAGGTAATTGTGCCTGTTGAAGAACAGGTTATTGTGGTCTAGTGGTTAGAGTGCAGGTATGTAGTTCAGTGAATTGTTGGTTCAAATCCCAGTTGAGGCAATGGTTATCGTCTGAAGTGTAGGTGAAAGGAAGGTTCATGTGAATTGTTGATGATTGTGAACAAGACAATGTACAATGGAAATGAGTTATTAGAGATTTTATGATGTTTTTTCATATACTTTTGAAATATATTTAAAGTGTACTTAAAATAAATATATTTGAAGTGTGCTTAAAGTAAAATCTACTTGTAGTATACTTAAAATACATTTAGAGTCAATACACTTAAAATGTACTTAAAGCGATTTTTGTGAATATATTTGAAATGTACTTAAAGTAAAGTATGCTTTAGTGCATTAAGTGCCCCTGTACAAAGTTTGATTTTAGTACAAAAAAGTAAACTTAAAATGTGTT
This sequence comes from Engraulis encrasicolus, assembly GCF_034702125.1. Classification (NCBI taxonomy): domain Eukaryota; kingdom Metazoa; phylum Chordata; class Actinopteri; order Clupeiformes; family Engraulidae; genus Engraulis; species Engraulis encrasicolus. The sequence goes on from NC_085871.1 coordinate 24,732,765, forward strand.
TAAGCTCTACTTAATCATACTTCAAGTGTATTTAAGTGCACTATAAGTTGTCCCAAAATAACACAACTTAAGTATATACTTCTGCAGCATGCTATAAAGTACTTTCTTGTGACATTGAAATAGATTTCTAATGTACTTAAAATGCACTTATCTGCATGCTAAAGTACACATTAAACACATTTTAAAGTTATTTGGTTAGTATGCTTACAATGTACTTAAAGTAAAGTATATTTTTAGTATATTAAGTACACTTGTACAAAGTTTGATTTTAGTACAAGAAAGTCAACTTAAAATGTGATTAAGCTCTACTTAATTATATTTCAAGTGTATTTAAGTATACTATAAGTTGTCCCAAAATAACACAACTTAAGTATGTACTTCTGCAGTATACTATAAAGTACTTTCTCATGACATTGAAATAGATTTCTAATGTACTTAAAATGCACTTATCCGCATGCTAAAGTTCACATTAAACACATTTTAAAGTGACTTGGTTAGTATACTTATAATGTACTTAAAGTTAAATATATTTTTAGTATATTAAGTACACTTGTGCAAAGTTTGATTTTAGTACAAAAAAGTCAACTTAAAATGTGTTTAAGCTCTACTTAATTATATTTCAAGTACATTTAAGTATACTATAAGTTGTCCCAAAATAACATTCTTTAAATACACACTTTTGAAGTACACTTTAAATACAATAAAACGTACTTATTAAGTATATATTAAGTACACTTTTTTTTAACTTGGGACTTGTGTTGTTATTAAAAACAAATCCTCTAAGAAAAACATGATGTTTTTTTGTTATACAAGAGTATGGGGCATGGTGGGCCTAAATGTGTGCTGTTTTTAATATAAAAATGTTAATGGTTAACCGATTATTAATCATTAATTCTCCCGACGATCGACTAAGAAATTTTCACCGTATGCCCATCCCTAATTGCGATTCATGTTTTTAATCGATTAACGCATTAATCGATTAGAGTCGATTAATCGCTTGCATACCTAGTTGACAGATAAACAAATTCTCTTAACAACTTGCGAACTGTGTGTTCTTTTTATCGGTAGAACTTGTTGGAATTGATTTTGCTTTGTAGCCTACTAATCTTATTAACAAGGCCCGACAGGCGGACAACAGATGCGTCCCTCTATGCCAGTTCCAACCTCATAGATCAAGCATTACAAATTACCAGACATTATTAGTAGAAACCTTTAGCATCACGTCATTTCAGCATCATGTGGATGTGGGAAAGAATCTAAACATTGACAAATAATAAAGAAATAAAACCGTTTGGGTGAATCATGCGCTTATGGGTTCACCCTTTGGGTGAATTACCGTATGTTAATATTCAATGCCAGCTTTTCACCGTCTTTCCAAAACAATGTCCGAATGTCACAAAAAAACAGTTCTTTGCACTGTCCTTAATTAAACCAAACGAAAAAAATATACACATAGAAGAAATCAAGTCTTCAGTTTCGACGTTACAAATCTTAAACAAAAATGCAAGCCGTGGCGCAAATAAGCCTTCCAAACAAAGTCTCTCGCGGCCAAAAGTGACTGAGCTCACCTCAGAAACAAAATAAGCCTAAACTTTTAGACAGTTAGGCCTAGGCCTATAGAATATGTCTGATTTATGGTCATAAAATATAATTTCCACCGTGGTTGTAACAGAGACACATGGTATGAAGCTGGCGTGGGAAAAAGCGTGAAGGACAGATGTTTCCTTTTCTCACATTCTCAAAATTCAACATCTCAATGCGTTTACCCGACTTTGCATGAAAAAATCTGTAGCCTGCTTAGCATACACTTGTCAGTCATGGTCAGCTCCCCACAAGTGTCGGAATGGTGACATTAAATTGTTGGAATGGTGGTACCAAAATGTCGGAATGACGGGATGTCGCAATGGCGTCATCTTG
>NC_085871.1:24734781-24739781 GCF_034702125.1 Engraulis encrasicolus
CCTGTATGGGTTTTGCCTAATCCTAGTGGTGTTGGTGTGGTCGTGTGTGTGTCGTGTGTGTGTAGTGTGTGGTGTCTGTGTGTGGTGGTGTGTGTGTGTTGGTCAGTGTGGTGTGTGGTGTTGTGTGTGGTGTGTGTCAAACAAACGTCATGTGTACACAACTGCCACCCTTGATCTATAGGTCCATTCAGTCCCCCTAGAAAACCCTGAACACACCACAAAAACACACACACAAACACACTACAAACACAAACAAACAACACACACACACGACCACACACTACACACAACACACACACAACCATCTTCCTCAACCAGTGAATTTGTCCCTGGGGCCTTTTTTTCGTGTTGTGTTTGTGTGAAATATGTATGCTGGAAACTGTTTGTGGGGTTGATTGGAGGGCTATTGCCCCAGCCCCCTCATCCATAACAATTATGTTGTGCACCCACAGACATCCCGGGGACTCCATCCCCTCATCGTGGGAGGGTGTGGTGGGGGGGGGGGAAGAGGGGGGGGGCGGGGGGGGGGTGGGGGGGGCGTGGGGGGGGGGGGTGGGGGCCGACACAGCTCCATGCTCTCTACCTAATCCCTCTATCTCCTCCTCCCTATCCTCTCCGATACTTCCTCCTCTCCACCCCGATACTCTCTCTCCTCTCCTATCCTCTCACTTCTCTCAACTCTACCTCTCCTCTCTATCTCCCCTATCCCTCTAACCCCTCTCACATCTCCTCTCGTCCCTCCCTATCACGTCTATACTATCTCTCTCCTCTCCTCCAATCTCCGCCCCTCCCCTATCATCTACATTCCGCCGCTCCTCTCCTCTCCTCCTCCTCTGCTTTCCTCTCCTCGCCCTCTCCCCGCCTTGTTCACTCTGTTATCTCCTCTCCGTCTTCTTTCGCTCCTATTCTCTTATCGCGCCGCGTCTCAGTCTCTTCTACATATCACTCTTCCTCTCCCTCTCCTCTCCTTCTCAGTTCATCCTCTCCTCTAATATCCTATCCTCAGCGCTCTAATCTCCTATATAATCTCCTCGCCTCTCCGTCTCACTATCCTATCTCAATCTCTTCCTATCCATTTATCTCCTTGCCTCTCCTATCCTCTCCTCTTGTATCCCATCATGCAATGCTCCAGGGTTAACGGAAGGTGCGTTGCGTTCCTGTGTTGCGTGTGTACGTGTGTTGTGTGTGTGTGTGTTTTGGTCTATGTTGTTGAGTGAGAGTGAGGTGAGTGATGTGTATCTCCTAGACTAGGGCTAGTATGATGTATGGAACTGCTGGCGGATACTCCACATGGACTGCACACCCATTGAATTTATGGGAAAACCACGTGGTGTGTGTGTGGGTGCGTGTGTGTGGCGTGTGTTGTGTGTGTTGGGTGTATGGTTGTTGCGCAAGGACGTTTAAGGGTGGGACCTTTCCTGTATGACATTTTTGTAGAGATGAGGGGCTGGGTGGGTTGTTGTGGTTGTTGTGTGTCTGTGCGCATTATGTTCGGTTTTCCCTAGGCCAGAGGAGACAGCGATGCTATTAATATTATGTGTCTCTGTCAAACAAGGCAAGACACACAACCACACCACACACTTGTGCCACACACACACACACACACACACACCACACAGTGCAATCACGACCATCTGGCCTAATTAAACACACACCACATATATTTATTAATTGCGATGAAAAAATTCATTTTTGTATGGTTGACAGCTAGATTTCTTAGTTTTCATATTTTATGCTAGAGAGAGAGGAGAGAGTGAGATGGGACGCGGAGAGGGAGGATGGTGAGAGAGATGACTAGAGCGGAGAGGCTGGTGCGCTGGGTGGAGAGAGAGGGGGGAGGAGAGGGGGTGAGGAGGGCGAGGAGTGGGGGGGCTGGAGAGAGAGAGACGAGATTGCGGACGGATGAGAGAGTGAACAAGAGGTGGCCCCGCCCCCCGTGTGGTGGTGAGGGAGGAGGAGAGGATAAGAGGGTTGGGAGAGGGGGTGAGGAGGAGGGATGAAGGGAAAGACGAGTGAGAAGAGTCGGCCGAGAGGAGAGGATCACGACCGAGAGAGGAGATCAAGGAGAGACCGTTGAGAGAGAGAGAAGGAGAGAGATGAGAGAGAGAGAGAGCAGAGTCAGAGGAGTGAGAGAGAGAGAGAGAGGAGGAGACTGAGAGAGGAGAGTGAGCGGTGAGAGAGAGACAACGAGGAGGGGATTGAGAGATAGAGAGAGAGAGGAGAGAGAGAGAGAGAGAGCGCTTCCATGGTGGTATTGTGCATGTGTGTGTGTTGTGTGTGGGTGGTTGTGTGGTGTGTGTGTGTGTGTGCGTGCGTGCATGGACTGTGTGGTGTGTGTGGTGCGTGCATGGACTGTGTGCGTTTGTAGTGGGTGTGAGGTCTGCATGGACTGTGGTGTGTGTGTGTGTGCCTGGATGTGTTGTGTGTGTGTGTGTTGTGTGTGTGTGTTGTGAGTGTCGTGTGTGTGTGTGTCTGTCGTGTGTGTGTGTGTGTGTTGCAATGGACTCTGTGTGTGTGGGGTGGTGTGTGTGTGTGTGTGTGTGTCCTCTTTTGAGGAGAGATTTCCTGTTAAGGCCAACGGGACAGGAAGCAGATTGGTGGCCGAGGCCTTGGCACCATCGATGTGTGTGCGTTACGCGTGCAACGCTTGTGTGTGCTGGTGGGTTTGCCGTGGGGGTTTGAAGAGGACAAAAGTGAGCTTTGTGTGTATGTCACTTGGTATTCATTTGTTTAAAACACAATATGCATCATACCACAAATGTATATTAATAGTGTTGCTTTAATTAGTATAATAAAATTATACCATTAATAATAATATAATAGTTAGTAATATAATAATAATAAGAGTAAATAAAAAAGAGGTAACAAGAAAGAATAGCAATGCTCACCTCCCCCTTCTCTCTCTCTCTCTCTCTAACTCGCTCTCCTCTCAACCACACACGGTTTTCCAATCACACACACACACACACACACACACAACACACACACACACACACACACACACACACAACACACACACACACACACACCACATACACACACACACACACACCACACACACACCTCTCTCTTCTCTGACTCTATCTAAAGTGCCAAAAACTGATTCCAAATGGGAGAACCTTTGGCCAATATTGTTTCTATTGGCTGAGCTTGTGCTTGTGTGTGTGTGTGTGTGGGTGTGTGTGGTTTGTGTGTTGTGTGTGGCTGTGTGAGTTTGTGTGTGTGTGGTTGTGTGTGGGTGTGTGTGTGTGGTGTGTGTGGTGGTTGTGTTGTGTAGTGTGTGTTGTGTGTGTGGTGTGTGTGTGTCATGGAAACGGATGCTTTCCTCCCATTTTCTGTCATGGTGAGACACATCACTCTCTTTCACACACACACACACACACACACACACACACACACACACACACACACACACACACACACACACACTTCCACAGCCCCACCCCAGAGTCTCTTGTCTCCTCATTTCCTCTTCTCTCTTCTATCCTCTTCTATCCTTCACTGCACACACACACGCGCGCACACGCACACACACAGACACACACATACATGTGCACACACGCGCGCACGCACACATACACACGCAGTCACACACGCACGCACTCACACACACACACACACACATACACTCACACACAAGCGCACGCACGCACGCATGCACACACACACACACACACACACACACACACACACACACACATACACACACACACACGCACGCACACACACACACACAGTGGCGTTTTTAGCCCAAAATTACCACAGGGGCCTGACAGGGGCCCACATGTTTTGAGGGGGGCCCATGTACCTTATATTCTTCGACCATACTTTTGCCAAAATATCGGCCTTTTTCTAAACCCAGTGTTGCCTAAAAACCCTGCAAAAACACATGCTTCAGCATCGGAAGCACATACTAAGCATGTAATTAATTGAATTAAAAGCGGCTTCATTTTGCATTATCACCCATTCATTCAGCTCTAACATACAAACTTTCTTCATTTACAAAAATGCTGAATTTCATTATGCAGCTCCTGGCACTACGGTCAATGATAGTATTTGGCACAGTATTTGGCATCAATGGGTTAACCAACTTACCAATTTCATATTTAATCTAACTGTTAAATCACAATGAGCTGCATGCCTTGTTTGACATGTGCTATACCAATTATTATTATTATGGAAAAAATATAATGGCAAGAACATTCAAACTAGGGATGGGCGGTTTTGAAAAAAAAAAAAGAGTTTTCTTGATGACAATTGGATCTGCACATTTTTTTTAAAAATATATAAGTGGCGATTTTCCCCCAAACCTTTCTAACGAAAAGACTGAGATAAAATCATGAATTTAAATTAATCTCCATTTCTATTTTATCACTTTTTCATTTCAATAATATTTTTTATAATTAACAGTTTATATTTCCCTATCCAACAAAGTCTCAAATAAGAGAAAATGCAGCATTGCATAAAATAGCCTAAAATCTCCACCACGGGGCATTCAGTCCCAGTAGTAGATCTTTCAAGGAAGAAGGGTTAAATGATTATAAGCAGCTGCTAATTTCTCTGGCAGCTGTTTTGGGCTTTTTTTCTAAGCCAGCCCAAAACAGCTTATTTCTCTTACACCTGGCAACACTAGTTGCTTATTTCACGTTCTACACCTGGCAACACTGGTTCCTAGGTCCGGCGTCCTGTTGCTTGCGCTTGACTAGTAGCGACAGAATAGTGGGAACAGAAACGAAACAGACTGAAGACACGGAAAACAAACGGATTTACTGACATTGTGTGAATATTTCCTTTGAATTAAAGACCAAATCCAACGTAGAAGGTATTTTGTCCGGTGGTTTGTGTCATATGGCGATGCATTTCGCTCCTATTTTGCTCCCAAATCATTTCAAACAGCAATGTAGCAATGTTGTCTGTCCATTGCATTTGTAAGCTAGGCTACGTTAGCCTATGACAAAACTCATAAGCAGCCTTAATAGCAGTGCTGCAGCACACACAGT
>NC_085871.1:24757281-24759781 GCF_034702125.1 Engraulis encrasicolus
CTGAACTGCAATTTGGGGCATGTTTTGGTTATTTCCTCTTATTTCTACCCATTATTTATGAATTGTTCACAACATTATGCAGAATGGATTCACAATGAGTTTTGCTTCAAAATGGTAGCTGATCTCACAGAATTATTGACTTGGAATTGCAATGAGTTGATACAGTGATCCCATTATGGTTTTTGTTGTTGTTGTAGTAGTAGCAGGCTACCGGTATATTTTGTCTTTCACATCAGAATGGGCAAACACTGTTCTGGTGAAAGCACTGGTGCGCATTGCTTGCAGTTGTATTTCTTACATTTAAAAAACAATGCACTGTCTGGTCATAGCAATCAGAGGGAGAACTACTAGTTGTTGGTTATTTGTATGTTTTTCACCCTTTTTCACTATTCATCCTGTTACGAACAACTTATTGACGTTTACAAACAGGGTGCGGACGGTAGTCTGCCTCTGTGTTCTACCGTTTTGAAAACCTATGGCTACTTTTTTGCCTCTCGATGTGCGGTGCCAGACACACGCTTACCATTGATATAAAAAAAACGTCCCCAATTCCTGCACGCACTCGTGTTCTCTCATACAAGCTGACACGACGCACGCAGACACGACACAGTCACAGCCAGACGTCTATCGTTTAACAAAAGTAACACACTTTCCCAAGCTTGTCGCGCAACTTTCCACTCGAATCAAGGCAAATCGCCCACCCATCAGCCCTGTGCGCAGTGCGCAAATAACTGAACTCAAACGAAACGCATAGTCCGAGAAGATGGACACAGACGTTGAGCCACTCAAAAACAAGCACGCACACACAACTGTTGCTGCACACTATTCCAGTTAGCAAAAATAGCATCAAACAATAGCCTACAACAAGCCTTGAAAGTGAAACAAACATCGAAACGGCATTTATCGATATGAGTCCACCCATCAGGACACTGCTTCCCAGAACAAGACGTGGCATAAAATATTGGCTCTGCCTGGGATAGCAACAGTGACTCCTGTAAAATGCAACCCACGTTTAACTTATTTCTTGAATATATATCGGCAACAACAAAGTTAATCTGCTATGATTACAGATGAGACAGTAAAGTATCCGTTGTCAGAAAGACAACTAGAGCTAGTTCTATCATAGCCCTTTTACGCAGCCAGTCAAACGCGCTAAACTTTGAGGATGAAACGCGTGGTATCCTAGCTAGCTGCCAATGATAGCCGTCCCATTGGGGCTATGAATAATGTTAGTAAAAGCCACAATGCTTAAAATGCAAACCCTTCATGAAAAAGACATCATGCGCAGTCGAAGTAAACTATTCTTTTTTTCTAACAATCTGCCCCGGCAGGTGCAACGATAATGGAAACGTGTCCTACCTTCTTCTAGCTATGCATTCCATGCATATGCATTATTAGCCCATATTGGAATCTCAGTCCAACTCGTTTAACGATTGTCATTGCACTTTAAAGACATATTACACTTGTTTTCTTTTCTGCCATCAGCAACAATGTTGGCTATTTTTTTGTCTCTCGCGCTGCACCGCTACCGAATTGTTCACCGCTCGTGCTGTACTTCTTTTTTTTTTTTTGGGAAGAACGGGGATGGCTCAAAACTACTGATGAGTGAATCTGTTGTAGGCCTATCACACCAGTGGTGGAGTGTATAACTAAATCCGTACACCAAACACCTCTTGTCACCTTCTCATGACCAGGAGTGCTCTCGATTTGTGTTCAGTTGGAAAGTAAAAATTGTAAATTAATTGACATAAATTATACGGACGGAAATCCGTCCAAACGAACATCCAGTTGACGGAAATCCGTCGTAGCGACGGAAAACTTTAATCCCTGGGGGGTACGCAGTCCACCCACTTCTCCTGAAGTGAGTTTTTAAAAATCTTCTGCCCGTGTTTGAATACAAAAGTTAATGATCCCATAGCAGTATTGAGGGTGATTGACCAAACAGATGAAAACATAGAAGCAATGACAGTAGAGGACAGTTGGGGAGTTTGACATGATAAGATGCCTAATTACTTGATGACCTTATAAATCACGTACCCCCACTTTAAATAATCCCCACTACAACACTGGAGACGAGACAGAGGTCAAAGAGGTTTGAGTCCGAGATGAGACCAAGTTGAAAGAGGTTTTAGTCCGAGTCAAGTCCAAGCCACAAGTCAGCCAGTGAAAATGATGAATGACAATAGCGTTAATGTTTGAAGGTAACATGTAATGTCATACATATGAAAGTGAATGAATGTTATTGTAGGTCCACTTTAGAATCTATGATAGCCAGTTTTCTAAATAAAATCTGAATCTTAAGGTCAATTCTGTAAGAGACAGGCAGCCAGTGAAGACCTGCCAAGACAGCAGTGACATGCTCTCTCCTTCTGGTCCTTGTTAAGAAGAAAAATGGTGTTGGACTCCACAATCTGTTGTACGGAACTTGTTCGGTTGTACGGAACTTGTTTGGTTGTATGGAACTTGTTCTGTTGTATGGAATCTGTTGTATGGAACTTAT
>NC_085871.1:24764781-24805203 GCF_034702125.1 Engraulis encrasicolus
GCAAAAATCGCGCCCGTTCCGCGACGCTTTACCGCCCTAGTGTGTAAAACCCCTTAGTGTGGAACGTTATTAAACCTCCCTCCCAAAGCCTCATACAGTATCGGTAGCACTGGTCTAGGGGACTGGTCCTTTAGTCCAGCGGTATCGTACTGTGACTCCCATTCCCAGACCATTGTAGTTGATGAGGTGGCAGCTTCGCATCTCCGAGGGGGACGAACAGGTGCAAGATGACCTCCGTCACACCACTACCACCACCACCACTACTACTTCTACTACTATTACTACTACTACTACTACTACTACTACTACTACTACTACCACCACTACTACTTCTACTACTACTACTACTACCACCACTACTACTACTACTACTAAAACAAATACAGTACAATGCAATTCAATTACTGGCATCAGACTTAATGGCGTACGTATGTTACTACAACCTGTAGATCAGAGCCATGTATTGTCATGTAATGCAATTTAAATGAATGGGAATAAGTGGCAATAGGGCTTTCTAGTGGTGGATGTGTGTTACTACATTGAGTTGAGACATGTGAACACATCCCTGTGGGGCTTCCTCTAAACAACTTTCAATTGCATCATGGGGGAACCTAAAGGTTCTCTGAGGAACTCCAACAGTTCTCTGACATAACTGATATCTTCACTTCCAAGCATGTGCACCTGTGCCAGGCTAACAGCTAACTAGCCAGACCTGACGACGCAACAGCGGGGAAAATAATCAGCATTTATCTGAAATAAGGAGGCAAAGTCTGAGGCCATAAATACTCCAAACTGGACGACACAGTGAGCCATAACAGACTCCTGAGCAGGCAGAGAGACATACTGTATCTCAAAAATCCTAAACTTAAATCTTCAACTATCTCTTCAGTGTCTTGTTTCGTACTAAAAGGGGACAAAAGAGTGTGTAGGATCTACCAAACACACAGCTCTCCAGGGATCCAAGCTCAGCCTACGATAGTCCGCACCATCAGGTAAGTTATCAGTGAAGAGTTAAAGCGCTGGTGTTTGGTGTTATGATTGTGAACTATAACAACGAGTAACAAAATGAAATAATGTATTTGGTTATTTAGTCTTAAAGGAGAAGTCCAGTTTTTTTAACATTAAGGCCATTTTCTGAGTGGTCTGCAATGTTTTAGAGTCCCCCTCACCGTTCATTTCATGTTTGCTGCAGTCTCTGTTATTTGGCTGATTTGGATTTGATCTCAACCAGCTTTAGAATGGCCGTCTATGAGCACCTGCAACTCTGTTCTTAAAATCACCTTAAACATTTGTTTTCGAAAGTCTACAGCTCACAAAGTGGTTAGGGGTGTTCACTAGCAGTCCCTAACAAGTTTGTAAGGTGTTCTTGTTTTTGTTACATAGAAGGTGTTGGGGTCATTTGGGGTCATGGGGTCATGACCAGGGCATAGTATTGAAACATAAATTCAAAAGGAAAAAGTCATTCAGTAGCTCATATTCACCCTCATGTTCCCTTCATCCTGCTTGTGAATTTGTGTGCATGTATGTTTTGGAGGTTGAGAGATACAGAGAGATTCAATTCAAGGTCTCGGATTGGGCCACTAGTGCTCTTCTCGTGCAAGGATGCAACAGTTGCCCTGTTTACATGACGGTTTTATTTCCAAATTAATAATTCCGAATTAAATACTACCGTCGAGTTTCATTTGATCTTCCATTTAATTCCAAATTAAGAAGTGTTTACATGACATTTTCAAAGTGGAATTAAGCTTTATTCAGAATTAAAGTGAGATAATTCGGAATTAAAACCATCATGTGTGGGATTTATCATGCAGAGTTGTGCGTAGGAGCAGCCAACGCACGTTTGATAAATCCCGATTTTTCTGTACTTGCGAACATTCTAAATTTCACTCGTAGGACACAATTTAGAAGACATTCTACGAACAAATGATAAATGAGGTCCCTGGTTTATGACAGGCTGTGTGTGTGAGGGGTGGTGTGGATGACCGTGTTACTGTAAACAGCATGTTACCTCTCTTGCATTTGCTGCGTATGACTGTAAACTGTGTTGCCTGCTGAGGGATTGGGGCGGGGGAGGGGGTGTCAACTGTGTCCCCTGCGTGTGTGTGTGTGGGTTTTTTTGGGGAGAGAGGGGAGATGTAGGGGGGGCTAGGCGTATTGCTTCGAGTGTGTATCACTGCAAACCATGTTCCCTGCTGTGTTGCCTGTCATGTGTCTGACTGTAGGGGCGCCGCCAGAAATTTTGGGCCCTAGGAAAGATAGTGTTTGGGTGACTTTAAATATATTAATAAACAGAATTTAATGGCATAAAATAGCAAGACATCCACTGAGGATTTATGCTTTCTAACAGTCATTCACAGGTTTTCCAAAAGTGATTTAAAAACAATATTAATGTCCTACACACAAATACCTATGGAAATAATATTGATTTTGTTTGGTATAAAGCCATGTGTACGCATTTTCAGCTTCAGAAGCAATTCTAGAGCCCCTATTGCAATATATCGCAACTGTCACAGCTGGCACTCGCATGTTGCGCTCACGGTGTTCTCCCTCCGTTCACCCTGCTCTTCTGCTTGCTTTCCAAACGTCAATGGGTAGCCTACGTTTAAAACGCTTCAAACTTTCCAGTCGAAGTCCATTAGGCCTACATCATTAGATCATCAAAGACGTCTGACGTTTTAAAAAGTTTTAGTTGGATATTTCTGCCATAATATAGCCCCTTTTTAACGCATTCAATGTAGACTACGTGGCCCAATCTTAAATTAAGCTAACTAAACGCAATTTGTCCCTCGAATCCAGACAAAGCTGATGGTTTCAGTTAACACAGTCCGACTTTTATTTGCACAGTTAGGAGTAGACCTAGGACTACTTTCGTTTTTCCTCAGGTTACTCACGGATCCCTTGTTTTCCTCCTCCCTTCCTCACGAACTTGACACTTTTTTCCTCGCGCTTGCGTCCCTTGGGTGTAGACAAAACAACCGTGGAAAGTTGAAAGGAGACAAAATGTCACTATCCACTCCACGTTAGGTTTGAGACTCGTCGCAAATTGTGTTGTCATCAACAACATAGACAAGGCAAGCGTGTGCATTTTAGGGAACTTACTTTGCCATTGATCAGATCGACTTATATCATAGATTTTTGACATTAAGGAAAATAGCCGAAGACGTGGTCTTTAAGCAGGTGAGTCGTGGTAGAGTCGGACATGGGCATGAGTCTACACGACCATGCGTAAATGTCTATGATGAGATAATAAAAGTAGAGATCTTAAACGAAAATTTGCACTGCAGACTGACTGTGAAATCGGTCTCTTGTGTAGATAATCCAACTGCGTTCATGCAAATTTTGTTTGTTCAGTAGGCCTATCATTTTGATATTGATCACATTTGATCAGGGTCAGTGAGTGATTCCTTTCTTTGAGGAAAAAAACTGAGCGACCTGTTGTCTTCTTCTTCTGTCTCTTTTCTCCGTTTTATAGTGTCTTAGTGTTAACTTGTAGGCTATCTATTCCATCACCAGCATAAGTCAATCACATCAGTGCATCAGCTCAGCGGCTGATTGCGTAGGCTATCACCGGCCGGTCAGCCATGTATAGGGTGGCCATCGGTCCGTTTTTACGACCTGTTCACGACGTCCGTGGGTCCCTCTCTTTGTCTTTCCTTTCCTCCTAGCCTTTTGCTTATGGCCTCGAGATGCGAGGCAACGTCATTGACGCAAACTAGACCTTGACAGTCGGTCACGTTTCCGATATCTGCGGCCGCCATGTTACTCCAGATATAACCCCACACTTCGCCCAGCGAATTAACTGAATTGCTGTCGCCTTATGTTGGGGAAATCTCCGTGCAATAGCCCTATATGAAGTTCATTAACTGACTGTAGGCTATGAAAGTTAAATAAGGTAGCCTAACTATATTATTGTCTATTTTTCCCTGCACTGGTGGCATAGTGCAACTAAGTTTGTCCGCTAAATGCCTTTACACCGAGGGTTCTCACAACGTTACAAACAGGGCAAAGAAACGTCTTTCTGCACGGGCGCTTGAGCTCGTGTTGTTGGTTATCCAGCGTCTGCATGAAAAAAAAGGTTGACAGAAGCGGTTTGCCTCCCTTAAAACACCGCTGATAAACAGACTTCTGACCAACTTTGAGTAAAGTAGATCAAATTAATTGTTGGCTATTAGGCCTACGAATGCATGGCTACCCAAAATACATTTAAAAAAAATATATGAAATAGCCTACACAGACAACAACGGAAGGATTTGTCTATCGTAACCTGCCGTCTCTGATACAATATTAAGTTAGTGGTACTGATGACTCCTTTATCGGAGTGAGGTAATGAAATGCGAAAATCCTTCCCCCCAAAAATAGGCTATTGTTTTACAAGTAAAACTGTTGTTGGCAGCTGAGTTAGTCTGAGGTAAGATGGCAGCGCTGTTCACTGATTTCTGCCTACAGTTTAGAATGCCAACTTCACTGTTTTCTCCACGGAGGCGGGGATTCGGCAAGTCGAAGCAATGGGTGCGCGCGAGGACGCTAGGTTAGAAAGTTAAGGGGCGGGGTTATCCGGCCGAAGTCCGGACAGCTGGTCACCCTAGCCATGTAGCAGCAGGTTCAAGGCATCGCGCGTTTGACAGAACTGGACTGCACCATTTCACAAGAGGGGGGAGGACAATATAACGATATGATGAAGAACTCGAGAAAAAACGTATGGAACTCGATAAACCTAATCTAATTGGTTCATTATGCAGGATTAAATTTTGAATATTATCAGAAAAGTCTAAAAAGAGCAATATTATTAAAATTATGTCATCAGCAACCTCTCTGGGCCTACTTACTCTTTCATGCTCTGAGCTTATGTCCTGACTGTTCCTAAGGACACTTCTGCCACCTACAGGGACAGTTCCAAACTGTTATATTAAGTTATACTAAGTGTTTGCCCCTTACTGTATTAGCTATGCTTTAAAATGTAGGGTGTACTCTGCTTCACGTCATTGATGTAATCGATAGGATATTTACTTTACTTTACCTGGAGATTCTATTGATTACTAGGGGTGTAGCGGTGCACAAAAATCACGGTTCGGTATGTACCTCAGTTTTAGGGTCACGATTCGGTACATTTTCGGTACAGTATATGGGAACAAAATAGAAAACCATTTTCTTCCTCAGCACGTAAATTTCACCAAAATATTGTCAAAATACAAACGAAAAAAGAAATACATTCAACCTGCCACTTTGAGTAGGAGATTATCAGTTTAAGAAATAGTACTTTCTCCTCAAGGTTTCACAAAGACCAAGCCTCTACACCTGTTTTTTCTTGCATTCTCTCTCAGGATTCTGCACGAGCCTCTGCATGTAGTAGCAGCATAACATTTTACTCAACCTTTCGGTACTACACTCAAAAAAAAATTCTGTTGGATTTACTTAAGAATATTATGGAAAGTATTTCCACATGATTATCTTTCTTATTTTTAACATTAGGCAACTTTGTTGATTTAACAGGATTACCTTCTGTTCATGTAACCTTACTTTCTTGAGTTGATCCAACATAACTGAGTCAGGGTATCAAAACCTGATTCAATTAAATTGATCCAACAGGATCTTATAATGTTCATCCAACATGTTTGATACTGGTTTGATTATCCCAATTCTCTCAAGTTGATCCAACAAGAGCTCATAATGTTGTATATGTGCTATTGAATCATGTGGAAATACTTTCCATGTTTTTATTAAGTAATTTCAAAGCATTACACTTAATCTTACACAGAAAAGGCTATAAATCTATGGAAAACAACACTACAAACCCAAGATGTTGAAGATTTGTTTTTTTTATTTTAATCAACACATTCCCCAGGCCATTAATCAAAACATAAAATTGTCTTGAGGGTAATAAATAAAAAATAAACAAGAAAACCTTTTAAAACACTTACATACAAGAGCGTACACGTGTGTTGTAGGCCAATAATGCATTCCATACCACCAGTAGCACACCAACAGTCATTGAAAGGTTAATTACCATAATACTTGTCTACGATGACATAACACAGGGCCTTTAGTAATGCACTATGACTGTCCTTGCCATTCTAGTAACAACAAATTTGTAACGCTGTGTTTTTGTTTAAAGAAACTCCCGCACACTGACCATTTCGCTGTTCTTTCTTTAATAAATTTAAGTTTATTAAATATAGAAGAGCGAAATGGTCAGTGTGCGGGAGTTTCTTTAAACTATTGCTGAGTGACCCATGGTGCCATCTCCGACGCACCTGCCAGCTGAGGTGTGCGAAAAAAGCCAAAGTTTAACGCTGTGTTTTTAACAGGTTGTTAAGTCAAAAAGAAAAAGAAAAACATTTTTAAAAAATGTTAAAAATAGAGTGCTGTATATGTGCTTGAGGAGGTACGCACGCACACAAGTTAAGAATAGTGTAGTGGACTTCAGAGCCTCTCAATGATCTGCTCAATGCAATGACTCTTTATTAAAAAATGCATAAAGGTGTTTGGCCATTTCAGTAATGTTTTACCAAAAGCTGTGTGTGAGCAATAATGTAGAAATGTGTATTTGTACTTCTAGTCAATTGTTATTATTATGTCTGCATTATTACTCACACACACACACACAACTTTCAAGGAGGATAACAAGTTTAGTGCGTAAACAAGGGCAAGAAATATGGCCACTGTAAGTGAATATTTGTAACCTGATTATCATGACTTACAAATCTCTTCGAGACTTGGTCTGACCAAGAGCATAACAACATTCTCAAACGGCATGGTTGACCCAACTCTCATGATTTGCTACTGGTCGAGGGCCGAACAGGCTGAGCCAAAGTTTAAACCAAACATTTTCTTAGTCCCAATAGAGCGTCTCTGCTCAAACCTTGTCACTTCCTTGAACACGCCTCTAGCCAGGACGGTTGGTGATGCTGAAAGTCGATTGCTTCCCGACAGAGTGGGTGGAGTTTCCTGCTGTGGAGGGAACCTGAAAGTACCTGAACAAAGTTTTCCTGAGTGTGTGTAGCAGAGCCGAAGGTGTTGCGTCACTGCGAGGGCGGAGCCTGGGTAGGATGTTTGGCAAGCAGCCAAATGCAGTCACCCCTTTGAAAATGATTCCGATGTCCTCAGGACTGTCAGTAGCTTCTGAACCTTCATGGCGGATCACGTAGATGGCATGGATGCTTTCTGCCATAGCCGATTCCCTGTCAGCATGTTGTGCCTGAAACAAAGTAATTCGACAGATACACATGTAAATATTTAACTGATGTCCATGACATATTTTACCTTCTTAACCATCCATTTCAAACATGCTACCACAATACAAAATACACCAGGTGAAAAGTTAGACAATTTAACTTAAGTTATTCTGACTTAATGTTTATACATCTCGATTGTCAACAAATCAGCAAAATTGTAGGCATCAAGATTCAAATTAACATTCTCTTTGTACATAATACCTGGGTCATGGGTATCATTATTCTGGAGGCATCGACCAACCATTCCCCCTTTCCTGATGGAACGCCTCCGTCAGATTTGGAGAATATGGAGAAGAACTTGACTGTTGACTTTTATTCTTCAGAACTCTGCACACACCTATAAAATCATAAAACACAAATACAACATGTACAGTATGTAGCTTATTTGTCTATTTTCAGGACACAAAAAAACAATTTACATATGAAAGTCCAAACAAAAGAGTGATAATCTCTTACACCTCTTGTGTGTGTGTGTGTGTGTGTTCGTGTGTGTGTGTGGCTCTAGCCCCCTGGTGGAGCTCCAGCACACAGAGGTCTGGGACACTGTAGCAGGATTCCATTTCTCCAGTCAAAAAAATAATCAGAGCAGTTATTGCTTCAATATCAATGGGAGCTCGCATTGAGAAGTCGCAGGACGAATTATAGACCACATTGATGCTTAAGAGAATTTGTTGGTGGTAAGGACATCATTACATACCAATATAAAGAGTAATATATTGGAAGATGCAGCCGAGTAAAACATTTCATACCTTGAAATCTTCCAGGAGAGATTTCACCCGAGCGAGAGATGTCACCCGAGCTCTGATGCTGTCTCACATGACCCAAGTCACTGCCAGTGAGCAAGAGCCATCTCTGTTTGAAAATAACAACACCAGAACAAGGACACAATTGACACCTGGATACAACTTCTGGAAATTGTCTTGGTGATTAACTCTACACAAATAGATATGCAAAGCATTCTAACTTATCTCTTTAAAAAAGCATGGGCAGTCTGTGAATGCAAGAGAAGCACACTGCCTGTGACTTTGCTCTGGGCGTACATGATCTGGGCATACATCAGTGTCTCCCAACCTTTTTCGTCTTGAGTACCCCCTAAGCATTTTTGTCATAGTATGAGTACCACCTCACTCATGTTCTCTATCCCAATATGATCATGACCATACATTTGTTTTTATTCATAAAATAAAACATACTCCTAGTGGTACACGTACCCCTGGTTGGGAAACACTGCATTACATTCATCTCACCTAACATTGAAGCATAGTAAAACGTACCCTGAAATCCTCCAGATTGCATCTTTTGCCAGCATCAACAGGCTACTGCATCACGTGGTACATTTCTGTAATAAACAATATCAGTAATTGATTATATTTATCAAATGTTACACACAGTTTTTACAGTTACATTTTGTTTCACTATGGTAATCAATGTTTTAAAATTAGTCATTTTGAATTAACAGGCCACTGCCTTATTTAGGCTTCTTGGTTAAGTGAGCATACATAAATAAAGTAGCCTAAACTCTAATCCAGGGGTGCCCAACCTTTTTTTTTAACCGAGATCTACTTTTGAAGTTGATGGTCTGCCGTGATCTACCAAGTCAAATTTCAGGATGTCAGTATGAAAATTTAAGATCACCATTTATTAATCACCATTATTATGAACAAAATGTTTTTAGTAGGCTACTATGGCCGTATCTTTTCAGTGTGTTTTTAAAGTGTGTTGAATAGCCTACGTTTACAAAGCAATGCAGTGCTGCATTGCTTTGTAGTATGCAGAGATAATTTCAGTCCTACACAAGTCATAAACAACTGAAACAATTTCAAAATGATAAACATTTGGTATATAAAAGGCATATGTAGGCACATGGGCCCTATTTCTAAAATATGATGAAGCATTATCATGACTTCAGTGGTCAAAATTAAAAAGGGCTCAGAACTTCACCATTTGTTATGGGTAAATAAAGGGGAGAGAGAGAGAGAGAGAGAGAGAGAGAGAGAGAGAGAGAGAGAGAGAGAGAGAGAGAGCAATGAGAGAACTCATTGAATTGGTTAACACCCTTGTTAAGAGTGACTTCTTCTATGAAGGTTTTTTTTTCCCAGCTCTCTGGGACAGTAGCAGAGCAAAGGCTTTCTATTGTGAGTTTGGCCAATCGTTCTGTCCACAACTGGAGCAGGAAACAGCACAAATTGAAGTGAATTCCATACATGTCAGCTAACATTTCCCTTACACGCGGCACGCGATGTAAACACAGTTAGCGATGATGCATGCGACTAGCGATTTGGACAAAGATCCTCGCATATCGCTGCGTCATAACGCATCGTTGCGCACATGTTCTGTTACTCACCCGATGTTACATGTGTGCACACATGAATCAACTGCAATACCCTTACGGTCACTTCCTAATGCTTTCCCCTCATTCTGTGTTACAGTGGGACTAATTATCTAACCAATACAGTAGTACCAGCAGCTTACTACATAGCCTACTTTTGAAAGACAGTATTTTCCCTGTCACATTACATGTCTCTCGACTGCCACTCCCCTCGAGATCGACTGGTACCTCGCGATCGACTCGTTGGGCACTCCTGCTCTAATCTAATTCATTGCAGCTTACAGTTTACGCAGGTGTGCAACGTTCAAAAAAGAACACCAGTTTATTAGCCAGGTGGATTGACTACACGCCACGTCTGTATTCAGAACCCGCTTAGAATTGTATTTGGTCTGACTGTGGATTGGGTTAACATGGCTCTCACTGAAGCTGACGAACTTCATGACGGCTCGCCTCAGTGCGTTTCAAAGCGCACTCCACTGATTTCCCTAAATGCGCCGCAAAGCTCTCACTGTCCACAAAGCAACGCATAAAGGCTTGCTCATAAACTCAAACACATCGGAGCACGCGCAACATGCTGTAGTAGGACGCAATGTAGACCAGTTGTAACTATGATTTTCTTTTCCCTGGGCCAGATTCACACACGAGCGTGGCAGAACGGCAGCGAGACGTCTTTCTGCCTGGTCTCGGCCAATGTCTAGAGCTCTACCTCTAGCTACGGGGGATTTTGAACAGGACTGGCCGCGCACACCAAATGCTGTCGTTGTGAAATGCTGACACCGGCGGCCGAAATTAAACAGAAAGTCCTGTCTTCTCGCTTTCGTCCAGCCACACTCTAGTGTGAATCTCTCCTTAAAATCACAATTTGTTATGCTTTGCCAAGTAAACCCATGCCCTGCCGAGATGATATGACATAAATTCACCGGAGGAATGGCAAACCAAGGTTTTTGCTTCAGAGTTAGGCTATCATTTCCCTCTGAATTCAAAGGGAATTGGTGGCAGGCATCCAATAAATTAGCTCGCTAGCAAACAATGCACAGTCGACACGTTTGACATGAAATACAGGGCATTAAACACCAGCTCGGCGGCTGTAAGAAAAAAAAAACAACCTAAAATATTGTTTAACTTTTCCTACACTTTGCAAGAAGAAGGTGGACACCGTGTTTCTGCACAGAACATGCTAGTAAAGCTACATCCAGCATGTTGCCCGACTACCCAACAAAAATGTTGGCAAATCAATAACATCAACCTTTGAACATAGCATGTGCAGCAGCAAAATAAGATTGTGATATTAACACATTACACATTTGGTTAGAGTTAGAGCATGTTTGAGGATTTATTGGAAGAGATGTCCTTACCTTACAGGCGAACTAGTCTGTTTACTCCTCGCGCCTTCCTGCAATTTGAAAAGCTGGAGCGTTGCATTCTGGGTAGTTTGAAGAAAGTGCCTGACTGCGTTGGGTTCTTTCAACATAACACAATCTATAAATAGGCTAGGCCTATCTGCCTAGTAAATCTAACACGATATTTTCACTTTCATTTCACTAAACTGACAACATTGAGTTAAAACTGCATGCAACACTTGTGTCAATTTTACAACCAGCTAGAATCGTTTTTTTGAGTGTAGGTACAGCACTGTTCAATTCGGTACAGGTCTTTTCGGTACGATACGTCGGTTCGGTTCGATATCGTTACACCCCTATTGATTACTCATTTTTATTCACAGGAAAGGATATCATCATGTCTGGCATAGAGCCTGTGACAGTGATCGCCCAGGTGGTGTACCAGCTGTTTGTGACGAACCAGGAGAACCAAGAGCAGTGTCAGAGGTTAGCGGAGTGCGTGCACAGCTTACTGCAAACACTCGAGAGCCTCCAACGACAAGACAATCTGACCAGGTACGTAAGAATGAACTTTTAAACTCATTTGTCTTTTTTTTCTCTTACGTGTCTCTGTCCCAGACCATCTGTACCTTTAATTGTGTGATTGGTGAATTTGGGAAAATGTGATATGTATGTGTGTTGCAAAGTAGTTTGTCGAGGGGTCTTGGAGTAGTGGCACAGTGAACCAGCAGGAGGCAGAGATGGTGTTTTTGCCGTTTATTTTGCGACACCAAGTGCATTATAGTGAAAATCCAGTGAGCCCGTGGAAAATAATAAACAAAAAACTAAACTAAACTTAAATGTAGAAAAATATATACATCTGGTCTATTTACAATATTTACAGGAAAAATAAATGGGCTATGATAAGCCAACATAACAAAATGGGAAAATAAACAAAATAGCCACAGGCTCACAATATTGTTCAAGTCAACAAAGTTACTCACACTTCAGAGTAATGGAGCATAAGGACGCACGTCCGTTCACCAAGGAGCTCCTCCCGACTACTGAGCATATTCCCCATTATCAGGGCTACCTGACGCACCACGCAAGTGGACTAAACCATTGCCGACCGAAGTTACAGGGGTGTCGGCCGTCAGGATAACATTATCATTAAATCTAAACAGTTAAAATGGTACCATTACTACAGACATCATACTAGGCCTTCTAAATAAACATCCTACTCATGAACAGACATTAACACAGTCATTTGGTGTTCTAAACACCGACATATTACCGCGAGGGTGCAACCATGTGCACTCGCAACTCTACTCGGGAATATAGCATTGGCAAACACTGACGCGCATCTTTTAGGAAGATGCGGTAATGAGGAAGTGCTGGTAAGTTTTTTAAATGCTAAGCAAACATTTGTCGATGCACTTAGACATCTTAAAACCTAGCGGTTGCATTACTAAAGATGAAACATTGTTGCCATAGGCATATTTACACAAAAGGACACATGCAGCGATTTCGCTGTTTGTGTATGTTCTGTTGTGTCGTTGTGACTGTGTGGATGCGTGCGTGAAGTGTTTGAATATGAATGAAGCACTCGTGACTCTAACTAATGTGTGCACCCATATGTTAGACCACCAGGCATGAAACACATTGCAAACATGTTGTAAACGTTCACGTAGCAGTTACTGAAGTCCATGATTAATATTGGCAAGGGACATGAAAGTTTTAAAGAGGGAATGGCGTTTTCAATGTTCAATGGCGCCCGCATAGGGAGCCGTGATGACGCGCACAGAATCTGCGGCATCACAGTGTGAATATGGACGCTTAAAGATGGCCTCTCAACGTCATTTGATTAATATTGCTGTGTTCCCCATTGTTATTGAATGTGTTACGCGTTGGTCCTGTTTTAAAAAACGTTCTGGTTGCTTTGTTTCAAGCCGTTTTTGCAAGCCAGCAATGTGGCTTGTGGAGAAACGAGAGGGTGTTCCGTGTTTCTCGTGGAAATGCGTCTCTGATTGGCTCACTCTTCCTGCTTTCGTTGAAATGTGTCTCTGATTGGCTCAGTCCTCCTGTTCTTGGATAGAATGTAATGGGAAACAGAGTTGCCACTTCTCCGGGTGGTACTGCACTATAGAGGCGTGCATGCTCCATTCAGGGCTGTGCTCTTTCGACAGCGACCCCTAGGCGAGCTGCAGGCACGGAGCAACCAGAGTGGGCTTGCTGTATGGATGAGGCTTTGTGCTGTGTGTGTACCTGAGAGTAGCAACCAGCTGATAGCTAAGCTAAGCTAGATTTCGGGCCACCAGACGTTGCTTGTATTGAAAACAAGCAGAAAAAAATTACTCTACATGTTTTTAGAAAAATGGGTCGACATAAACCTTTGTGGGCAACGCCTTCTTTCGACGTGACGAAACACAGAAAGGCTTTCGTGATTCGCTCGTTTCTCTGCATTATTTATGTAAATTGGGAAACACCGGGAAACACAGCCAGGCGAGGTGACGCACCGCTAAGAGAGCCTTGCAAGTGAGTTTAAATTGGGGTGACCGTACGATCTTCAAAAGGAGTGAGTAAAACTGTGTTTTATCGGAAGTTGGCCTTTAAAGCCCATCTTCAATTATTATGGCACCTCAAGTCACCACAAACGCATTCAGTTCTTCAAACTGCTGCACTTGGAAAGCAAGGACACCTTTTGGGAAGTCAAGAAGTTTGGTCAGAGAGTGTAGAGAAATATACATCAAGCCCACCCATTTCCTGGATTTATTAGTTAAATGCTTTGTCTTTCATTCAACATGGGCTATATATATTTAAAATGAAACCCCTTAAAATCAAGAGGGCACCGCGACCCCCTGTGGATCTTTGGCGACTAATAAGGTGGGTCCCGACCCATAGGTTGGGAACCACTGGTCTATCGTAACCTCTAAAGTCTCTTGATACAACGTTACGTTAGTGGTACTGATGACTCCTTTATTGGAGCGAGGAGGTCGGTATAATGAAATGCGAAAACATCTTGCATTCTGGTATGGCGAATGGGAGACCTGTGCAACTTCAAGAAGAGTAGAGTAGTGTAAGATATTTCAAGCCTGTGCCTTTCCGGTATCCATGTGATGTCATGTGAACTCCGGGAAGAGTCGAGACCTTTGGTTAGGAGACCTACGTGTGTGTAGACTTTAGGTTGAGAATAAATGGAGTTCCTTTGGCATTATAGATGGTGTTAACTCAAATTTTATGCAAGCCATCAGTAAATGCCTCATAAAGAAAAGGATGTAGTATAAACAATCATGTAGTACAGCATAATTCAGACTCTGACCATCCAATGCCAAGGCATGTGCTCAAGATAACACACACACACACAATGGAAGATTCAAACTCAACTAATCTTTCACTCCTTTTTGAAGCTGTGGATGCTCCTTGAGACAAGAAAGAGACACTCAAAGTAGCCTGATGTACAAACACCTTCCAACCCCCTCTCTTGTTCTCTATTTTCATCACCCCCCCCTCTCTCTTATGAATTAAGTTGTATTCCATCAACATTGAACTGTTTCCTTAGCCTGGTAAACCAGCGCCACCCGCTGGACGCTGAAATTGTTCAGCTATCGAGTGGGTCTAGCCTCGGATCTGAGAATGTTTTGAACGCTGTGCCCTGAGTCTGGCAAAACCAATCACAACGCAGCAATTTGTTTTGAATTAAAGCGGGAGGGGTTTTGAGGGAGTGATGACGAACCTCACAACACCGTTGGGAAAGCACAAGATCACCGATTGGTCAGAGTGCCAGCAACAGGTTATTCTCAACAACAATCTTCGGAGATCTCGTTCATCGGGGCCAGACTAAATTACTCCGGTCTCACATTTAGGCTGGTTTATCAGGCTACTGTTTCCTTGGACTCTACAAGGAATCATGCCTTTTCCTGACTGGACAGACAGTCACATGGGACTCTGCCTTTGTACTAAATAATCTTTGCTTGCATTGCAGTGAGCTTCAAGGCTGCCTGAGCACCCTTCAGATGACACTAGAAGATGCCAAGGCCTTCATTAGTAAGCAGGAGTCCAGAAGCAAACTGATGAAGTTTCTCTGCGCTTGCAAGATCCAGGGTCAACTCCAGGAATTCTATGAGAGACTGAATAACCAACACAAGCAGCTAACACTGCTGTTGCAGGTACTGTGTGTGTGTGTGTGTGTGTGAGTCAAAACTCATTGTTCTGTCCTGGTTAAACCCATAACACACTTAATAAATCTCTCCATCAGAGTTGGCAAATTTCCACAAAACTGGAAACAAGCTATTATTACACCAATTTTTAAGGCGGGAGCAAAAGACCAGGGGAGTCATTTATCAAGCGTGCTTAGGCACATATCTGTGCGTAAAGCATGCGTGCGATCATTCCTGAGCAAAGTGTGGGATTTATGAACATGTACTTGAACATAGAAATATGCCTAAATCTACGCACACCTCAGACCATGCGTGCGAGTAGAAGAAACATGAAATTGCAAATAATATTGACCGTGTAAGGCACAGTTTGCTTTGAATGGAAACAGAGTGCTATTTGACAGTGTTTACATCCATGTGTGCTCCTTCTTTTATTAATTTTGAAATGCTGTCCTCCCCCTGTGCCGCGGAAATGTTTCTATCTCCGCACTTCCTACCAGCGCTTCGAGTGGCGCGTGTGTTCATGTGTGTCCAAACAGGGTGGCGCCTTCGAATTAACCAGGCATTTGAACATATTTTAATGCCATATATGGTTACTTGGAGGCGTTTCGGGATACCCCAAATGCGTGCGTGCACAGTGATTTGGAAGGTGTGGGATTTATCACACAGAAGTGTGCGTTGGAGCAGTCAACACACGTTTGATAAATCCCGATTTTTCTGTACTTGTTGCGACCATTCTATATTTCACTCGTAGAACACGATTTAGAAGGCATTCTACGAACTGATGATAAATGAGGCCCCAGGCTTGTAACTATAGACACATTTCTATACTGCCTGCTCTTTCCAAAATTTTAGAAAAGGTTGTTACAGAGCAAACAATAGACCATCTTGAGAATAATGGTCGTATTAACAATAAACAGTTTGGTTTTAAACCAGGATACTGAACAGAATTGGCGAATTGCTACCTGACAGAGAACATTAAGAATAGTCTAGACCAGGCGCGGCTATTCAGAGACAGCAAGGGAAGCCGAACGGCCTCCCTCATTCTCGGGAGAAAAGCGTTCATCATCAATGTTAAATTGATGATAAAAACATGAGGGCCCTCATTTATCAAACTAGCGTAGAAACCATCGCAGATGTGAGCGCAGATCTCTTCGTACGACAAAGCTCACGTGAGTTTTACTAAACATGTGTACCTCTCAAATCCCATGGTAAGAGCGAGCGGCTGTTGATAAATCCCGCGTCTGAAATCCATCGTAATTACCATTATCACACCTTCTCCAAAACGGTGAGAAGGAGACCGCACCCCTGAGTTTGCGATATGATGAGATGCAAACCGGCTAAAACTTCCACTGGTTTATGGTTGATTGACAGCCTGAAATTAGGTTTTACAGACAACAAAATAACACTTGAAAATAATCAACAGAAGTAGTCGACAGTGTTTCGGTTCTCAATATGGGGTAAAGATTGATTTCCAAATACTTACAATAAATTGTTTGATTGACTACAGTAGACATAATGAAGATATGTTTTTATATCTATAAATAAGTAAGTATATTATATAATAATTCATTTTTTAAAAATATGATGATAAACCTTTTTGTAAACGCGCTCACGTGTGCCCTGCTTCTCTCCTGCACTCCAGTCCTTCGAGGGGATAGCCCTTTTGCCACCTAAATGGACGACTATATTATATGTGTTATCGGACACACACGTGTCAGGTGTGTATTCGGATAGTTGTGCGCAATGCCGGAGTGGCCATTATAACTATCGGGACAAATCTCGGCCCAAATTTTGGTGTGGCCTGGTTGGACATTGGGGAAATGTTTTTAAATTCAGTTTTGTCACTTAGGTTAAGCCAGGCATACACTGTGCAATATTTTCGCTCGTGGGTTTTAAGCTCCTGCTCACACCGCACGTTGGAATTTCACTATTTAAAAGTTCTCATCTCACGACTCACGTCCTCACACTATACGAGCCGACAGTCATCATTCCGTACTATGCTGTGACGTCAGTAAACCCTCCTATATATCTATCTCTCATTTCTGGCGATGAAACCTTGTCGGGTGAAAAGATGGATCCTCTGTCAATTTCGACAGGGCTTACACTTAAACACACGGTGTGAGAAAGGCAATGAATGAACATATCTCGCGCACAATTGTGCTGCTGCGGGTGCATTGGCAAAATACGACTGTCCTTTCAAAACGTATTCAGTAATCAGCTGGTTTTCTGGCATGTCCCACAACATTCAAAATGACCAGGTTCTAACCAATGCACCTGCTGCCACTGTCTCTGATGAAATAGGCTTGACATCTCTTTGTCATGCTCAAATGTGAGTCATTCTGAGATAGTAGGGCAGGGCAAATTCAGCATTTTAGAAATGGAATAGAAAGCCTTTATTGTCATTATACAAAGTACACTGAGATTTGAGTTTTGTGGGATTCTTTGATATTTCAGAGGGCCGTGATGCTCAACCTGTGTATGAGGTCTTGCAGCAACACATGCAAAAGTACAACTTTGAAGAAAATATATATTTTTATTTGTCTTCACACCTACAGTATACTATGGATTGATCTAGTAGGCCTATGAATACTACTTCAGTTCTATCTTCATTTAAGTTGTTCCCCATCTGCATTGTGCTGTGTTGTGCCTTGACTGTCTCAGACTGACTTTTAAGTGCTGAACTGTGATCAGATTGCCACCAGCTTGGCTATGGAGACACGGCTATGTTATACAGACACATAAGTAATTCTTTTTTTCTCTTAAAGGGACACTGTGTGAGATTTTTAGTTGTTTATTTCCAGAATCCATGCTACCCATTCACTAATGTTACCTTTTTCAGAAATACTTACCACCAGCATCAAATTCTAAGTATTCATAATGACTGGAAAAATGGCACTTTTCATACATAAAAAGGGGGATCTTCTCCATGGTCCGCCATTTTGAATTTCCAAAAATTTTCATTTTTTCTGCTGCAAAAGTGACTCTCCTTAGACCATACTAGAAAATATTTGTTTATTACTTAGTAAACTTTCATGTAAATATCAAATTTGGCAACAGGCAGCCCAGTTTCAATGAGCATCATAGTTGCAGTACCTTTTTTGACCATTTCCTGCACAGTGTCCCTTTAATCTTCTGCTTTGGGATGGCATGAGCCACTACAACCCTGAACGTGTAATATGGGCTTCCCCTATTTTAAACCTGAGCAGCCACCACTGGCATAGACAGAGACCTTCATAGACCTTAAAAAGGCCTTTTGATACGGTAAACCACAACATACTTCTAAACAAACTCTGCACTTTTAATATTTCTAAACCCGCCATAAGCTGGTTTGCTTCATATCTCGAGCATAGGGACCAGAGGGTCAGGACTTACACATTGCTTTCACTGCCATTAGCTGCAATCTTGGGTCCTCTGCTCTTCAGTCTATACATAAATGACTTGCCCACCTGCTGTCAGTCATCCAACTGCCAAATGTACGCGGATGATACAGTGATTTACGCGTCAGCCAGAACATCAAGCGCAGCAGCAGACATTCTGACTAAGGAAATGGAAGATGAGGCCTAAGAAAAATAAGAGTTTGGTTCCGGTTGGTTGTCAGGTTTGGTCATGGGTCGGTCGGAATTTTTTTTTTTTTCCAAAAAATTTTTTTTTCCTTTTTTTTAAATGTCCGACCCACCCAACACCCCATATGCGCCAGATTTCGTCATAAACTTTGTTGAACAATGCCAAGGACGATAGTGGAGTGTGGCCTGCTAAAGCTACAATGAAATATAATAAGAATTAATGAGCCAAGATACTGACCGTCACCGAAATGAGGATATGATCATACAGCCTACCGTTTCTGGCAATACCTGTCCAGCTGCCTGACACTGCTATTTTAGCTCCTGTAGGCTATGTCCCGTTTTCTTTTTTTTAAATTCCTTTCCATCATCGGTTGTAGACCATATTTTCCTTGGGATGAAGGTTCTGGCTTGGAAACATTCTATTTACACACTTTTTTGTTTTACGCGAGGATGTAGACACCTGAGGCGATATGAATGTGATCGAGGGGCAACATCGTCATTGCCATTAAATCATTATTGTAGGCAACTGTAGTAGTCCTAGGTCTTCATCGAACAGTCGTATTTGTGGCGACATCATCGTTAATTTCTATTTCATTATTTGGAATCTCTCTCTCTCTCTCTCTCTCCCCCTCTCTCTCTCTCTCTCTCTCTCTCTCTCTCGCAGAAAGTTGACAGAGTGATGGTCAGTAGGGAGAAATAGAAATGTTTCGAATTAAATTAGGCCTTTATAGTACCATTCCCACCAGATTCACTATTTTCTGGTGATCCATGGCAGATGTTTCCAGACGCGCAATGTGACATGTGTCAATTCAGCGCGTAATGCTTTCCAACTTTCTTTCCCTAGAGTCATTCCATGTCAATTCACACGCCTTCCCCACATGACCCTCTCCGATTTACCCTATATCTCACATACAGGTACCTTTTGATGTCAATTGAAAGAATACCAAGTATTAGCACTCTACGTCCAACGGTTGCGGAGATCAAGCCCTCCAAAGTTGGGGTGCCATGCCCACTTTTCAAGCCTGTGAATTGCATACAAAATTTACAAGCAGATTTTGACACCCCTGGTTTTAGTTTGAAGGAAGATACAGGCCTAAAAATCACCATGGCCCCTGAATATGACCCTGTCTACCAGATGACGTACTTACAAATAGCATGCTTTGATTATTTTTGGCTATATTAAGCCTTAAAAATCGAATTTGTGAAAACCGTGATGTCTTGCCATTTTGGGGTTCCAGATCTTGGGAACTTTGTATGCTTTGGGAATTATAATTGATTTTCCATCATATTAATGCCAAAAGAGTCTACACTTTGAGTAGTACACCAAACTAAACACTACCTTAGTAAGGTACACTTTGATTAGTCAAAGGTTAGTGATACATGTTGGTCTATTCTATGCATTGTCTATGCAAGTAAATCCATTCAACAGTTACTTTTTCCAATATCAAATTGCTTATTGGTTGCATGCATTAATTTCAGAGAACAATAACTCTATACACTTTATACACTGATTTTATACCAGAAATGAAATTGAAAAGGAATAAGTTTAAGTGCATAATATAGCATACTGCGCATGTGTGATGCAACCCTTAGTTCTATGCACGCAGCGCAAGATCTGCGTGCCAGTCAAGTCAGTAGCAGTCTGTACAAGTAATGTTGGTCAGTCCTGTCCATGTCAATAAAGCTTTCATTAGAAATATATTTTATTTCTTGTTTGTAGTTTATTTGTCAAGTAAAATGCAGTGCACATCATTACAAACATGACATGGCAAGGCCATGATACAGCTTGCAGATGTGAGTACAAAAAAAGGTTTGTAGCTAGATTACGTTACATTACATTACATTGCATTTGGCAGACGCTTTATAACCAAAGCGACTTTCAGAAGAGGACATAATCAAGCCAACATCACAAGCAAATACAAAGTGCACAGGAAATATACAGAACAACAAGTGCAGAAAGCTAATTTGCAACCTCAGTCCCTGGTCAGGCTAGCTATTCTAGTAAAATATAAAAGTCACCTAGACATAATAGATATAAAATTATACAAAATCTACAGTATACAGTATACAATTATATGCTATCTTAAAAAATACTTCCTATAACGTTAAAAGAATGTGCAGAAAGAAGAAAGAAAAAACCTATCTATGCTGTGTGTGCATGTACACTACCGAAAGAAAAAACCTACATATATATACCGGTCAAAAGTTCGGGGTCACCTCACTTTCCTCCCACAATGCTTCTTTCTGACAGTTAAACATTTACCCTACATGACAGCAGGTACTGTGATTGTGTGTGTATTACCAGAGAGGGTCTATGGGTAGTACGAGAGAGGAATCTCACGACTTTTTCCGGGTGGTACTGTCCACTAAGTGGCGCCATCCAGACAGCGCAGAGGAGCGCCAAGGAGCGCAGAGGCTGTTAGAATGAATGGGGTCCCATGGAGCTCAACCACGATGCTGCCATTGCTTTGGGAGAGAATTGGTATCATCGTTTCATTTTATTTTTCCAAAAGGCAGGATAGATTATCCTTTCAAACAGCACTCAGTTTGAATGTTTAAACTCGCTGGATATTTGTAAAATACATCTTTATTGTCAATATGACGTCACGAGTGGCTTCACACACTGCGTTTGGATTGGTCGGCCGGCTGCATTGCTGTGATCACGACGGACGTAAAGCAATTTTGTTAGCAAGATGCTAGCGGAGCCTGACTCATAAATGCCAAAGCTATAAGAAATTAGAAGAACATAACTCCCAGGTTATTGTACATTTTATTTAAATCCACATTGGTTTCTCAGAACTTACAGTAATATTGTCAAGTTTCAGCCGACAGTGGGCACAATTGTTAGTTATTAGCGCCAGCCTTATGGGCTCTGCTGTCTTGACAGCGCTCCCTAGGTGAACTGCAGGCTGTTTGGAGGGCGAGATTGAACACTGTATGTGAACCCACTGTGGTAGTACTGTGTGTGTTGATGCGCAGTATAGCAGTACAAGACCGTGCTTGTCAGGAATCTCAGTTGGGAGCCCAAATGCAGCACGCAGAGAATCAGGATGACAATAAAGGGGGTTTTATTTTCAAACAAAAGACTACAAAAACACTGAAGGAGATGCAACTACAAACAAAAAGACCCACAATGGGGAAAACCAAGAATGACTAAGACAAGATAAGGACACGAACGAACTAGGAATAATCAAGACTACAGACAGTACTTACAGGGTTCTACAAGGTTTCGACAATGACGCAGCAAGGACAAAGAGACACACCAGGGCTTAAATACACTGAAAGCAATTAACAAGACACAGGGGACTAATCAGCAGACAATCAGATGAACGAACAGAAAGCACAGAAGACAACAAGGTACAGGTGAGGACTATAAGCTAGAACTAGGAACAGACAGAGACAACGAGACAGGTGAAAACACTCGGGAAACCAATTAGGACCAAGGGGCGGAGATCAACATTTGACAGCAAGGTGGACACATGGCAAAGCAAAACAAAAGCACAGGAAGTAAACAAAAGCACATGGAGTCAAAGACCCAGAAAGTAAACAAAGGCATGGGAAGGCAAGAAAACACAAGACTGAAGACTAGGAAAAAAAACAGGAACATGGCTAACACGGCACACAAGAGGTAAAGCTACAAAGACAGGAACTCAAACATGATTCAAAAACTCAACTAAAAAGTCCACACAGAAATACAAAGTCCAAAACCCTAATAGTGCTAGCAGATGTGACTTATAACTTTGAGAGTAACTTCATCTTGTGAAGAGATACCACAGTTCGAGTCCTGGCAACTACACCACAGAGGTCAAGTCAACTTAAGTCAAGTCACCAAGGGCCGAAGTCAATATTCAAACCAACACAACCGAAAATATTCAAACCAACACCTCCTTTGCATAATAAAGTGTACAAGTCCTGGCAGACCAAATCTACTCCCCAGAGACATCAACAGGACACAATAGAATGCTATGTGTGCAATGTTTTCAATATCTGCAATGTCCACAATGGCTGCAATGTTAGTTAGCTATTGTATACTGTATATCTTGTTAGTTATCTCTATCTTTACCAATGCCAGGTGGAGCAGAGAGAAGCTGCTAATGTGACCAACAAGAAGCTGGAAGAAGCTAACATGAAGCTGGATGTAGTGCAAGAAGGCGTGGACAGACTGCTGGAGGACAGAAAAGCTGCTGGGCCTTCAAGTCAAACACAACCAGTTCCAGGTATGTTCTGTCCACTCTTGTATTCACCTTACTTAAAATCTGCACAAGGGCAACAAACAAATAACCATAAACTGAGGACATAAACTATTTTTGGCATATTATGTACCAT
The DNA here is from genome assembly GCF_034702125.1 of Engraulis encrasicolus. Taxonomy (NCBI): domain Eukaryota; kingdom Metazoa; phylum Chordata; class Actinopteri; order Clupeiformes; family Engraulidae; genus Engraulis; species Engraulis encrasicolus. The sequence goes on from NC_085871.1 coordinate 24,787,708, forward strand.
TTCCTTACATACATGTTTACAAAGTTTGACTTAACTAAAGAATTTAAAATGAAGTAGGACACCTTGAAATATCAATCTGCTGTTATTATTATTCTGAGCACTTTCATGTGGATGTTTCAAGGTGGCAGACATAATCTTCAATATTTTTTAGTTTAGTCAACCTTTGTAAACATGTACAGTATGTAAGGAAATTAATGTTGGGCAAAAATTAAGATGGCCCCGAATTTTAATCTCTTCCAATAGGCCTTATGGTCAGTAATCCACAGAGAAAACCTTGTCAGGATGAAAGGCCTAACTGGTCCACCTGGTGACCTGCCTATAGTCACCTCCTGCTCTTTCTGAGTGGACGTGCGCCGACTTGGAAAAAAATGTTCTGTATGCGATTTCGCACTGAGCCAAGATTTTCGAGCAGTGTGGCACCATTTTGCGTTCCTAGTTGTCATCCAAGTGTTATGTAATGTAATGTAATCTATGCACTCAGAAACAATTTCTTATTTTTCTACATTTTATTAGATGAACGGTCTCCTACAGAAAGGCAACAAGCACTCAAGAAAAATCTATCTGAGAGGTTCCAGAATGTGCACGGAGTCCAGCAGGGGGACGCAGCCTCCCTGGAGGAGATCTACACAGAGCTCTACATCACAGAGGGGGAATGTAAAGAGGTCAGTACTGAACATGAGGTCAAACAGATTGAGATGGCATCCAAGAAGAAGAAAGAAGCTACGCCAATCAAACCCACTGACATCTTCAAGTACTTACCTGGACAAGACAAACGCATCAGAACAGTGATGACAAAGGGAGTTGCTGGAATAGGGAAAACAGTCTCGGTGCAGAAGTTCATTCTGGACTGGGCTGAAGGAAGAGCCAATCAGGACATTGACTTGCTGTTTCCTGTGTCTTTTCGGGAGATAAATCGGATCAAAGAAAAGACGTACACTCTTGTGGAATTCATTCATCACTTTTTCAGTGTAAAATGTGACCTCATCTTCTCCATTGATATATACAAAATCGCCTTCATCTTTGATGGTCTTGATGAAAGCAGGCTTCCTCTGAATTTCGAGAGTAATGAAGACATCCGCAATGTATCAGAATGTGCCACAGTGGACATCCTTCTCACAAACCTCATCAAAGGAAATCTGCTTCCCTCTGCTCACCTCCCGACCAGTAGCAGCCAGTCAGATCCCTTTTGAATGTGTGGACCAGGTAACAGAAGTGCAGGGTTTCACTGACCCACAGAAGGAGGAGTATTTCCTGAAAAACATCAATGATCAGGAAATGGCCAGCAGAATCATCACACACCTGAAGAGATCCAGGAGCCTCTACATCATGTGCCACATTCCAGTCTTCTGTTGGATGGCATCCACTGTCTTGGTTTCTATCCTGACCAAAGGAAAGAGTGATGAGAATCCAGCTTCCTTGACCCAAATGTACATACACTTCCTGACCATACAAGCCAACCTTAGTAAGAAGTACACCGACTGGAACCAGAAGACCATTCTGTCCCTGGGACGGCTAGCTTTCCAGCAGCTGGAGAAGGGAAATCTGATCTTCTATGAAGATGACCTTAGAGAGTGTGGCATGGATGCCAAAGAGGCCTCAGATTATTCAGGAGTCTGCACCCAAATCTTCAGGGAGGAGTCTGGGCTATACCAGGAGAATGTATTCTGCTTTCTTCATCTGAGCATTCAGGAGTTCCTGGCAGCCTTATATGTGTTTCTGTGCTTCCTCAAAACAGACAGAAACATGTCTGACCAACAGCGAACCTCTCAGCTCTCTGCTCTGTTCAGAGCTGCAACACTTCATGACCTGCACACGACTGCAGTGGATCTGGCCATACAGAGTGACAATGGACACCTGGACCTCTTCCTTCGCTTCCTTCTGGGCCTCTCACTGGAGTACAATCAGAAACACCTACAAGACCTACTGTCACAGAACAGCAGCCAATCACAGAACTCAGTAGATGCAGGCCAGTATGTTAAAACGAAGATCAGAGGTGAGAGGAGGTCACACAGAAGGATCAACCTGTTCTACTGCTTGAATGAGCTGAATCAGAATGCTGTAGTGGAGAGCATTGACAGGGAGGGAGGAGGGCTGTCTGTAGAGATGCTGTTACCAGGAGAGTGGGAGACTGTGGAATTCCGGCTGACGATGTCAGAAGAGCACCTGGATGGGTTTGACCTGCAGAAATACATGAGGACACCAGAGAAAGACCAGACTGATCTTCTCAACCCTGATGATGTTCTCCATAAGCTGATGCCAGTGGTCACAACATCCGTCATAGCAATGTAAGTAAGATGTGTTAGTCCATGTCTGTACACTACTGGTAGTGTGTGTTTGTGTGCGTGCGTGTGTGTGTGCGCGTGTGCGTGTGCACAAACTGTGTTCGTGCTTCTAGGTGTGTGCGAGCGAGGTAACGAGAAGTCACCCCCATGGGGGTTTGGCAACTGTGGAAATTGGAGGTTGCGGTTTATTTACAAAAGTGCAGTGAATATAAATCCATGAGCAAGCAAAAGCCATAAATTCAACAACAATACAAAAATACATGTATAAAAATTTCCAAAATGTACTGCTAACAAAAATGCAAATGGCTTTTAGCTCCGGTATAGCAAACAAAGCCCAGCTAACAAATTAACACAAAAAAGCAGAGTTGCACTAACATTTTCAGATAGCCTCACACCAAGCCACACCAAGCTTTCAGATAGCCTCACACCAAGCCTCTGATCGTCCCCCTTTCTCACACACAGACTGGAGGCATCTTAAATATCAAAACCCACTAATGCTAAATTGAACCAATCAGAGCCCCTTGGTTCACCTACCCCAACATCCAATCAGATTTCCACAAATTATATTTACAATAACAAAATAGGAATATATATATATATATATATACAGGGATGGAACGGAACAAGCACAGAGAGGAGATGTAGATCCACACACACACACACACACACACACACACACACACACACACACACACACACACACACACACACACACACACACACACACACACACACACACACACTAGAAGAAAGGCAGAAAGAAAGAAAGAAAGATAGATAGAAAGACAGAAAGAAGTGAAATGGCTACAGGAAAGAAAGAGAGAGAGAGAGAAAGAGAGAAGATGTGGAGGAGAATAGAGTGATGAGAACATTAGAGAAAGAGAAGGATAGAGAGAGTAGATGGGGAAGAGAAAAGAGCAGTGTGATGTGTGAAAAAGAGAGGGATGACAGATGAAAGAAGATGAGGGAGAAGTCATGAAAATAAATGTGGAGATAGATAGATAGATAGATAGATAGATAGATAGATAGATAGATAGATAGATAGATAGATAGATAGATAGATAGATAGATAGATAGATAGATAGATAGATAGATAGATAGATAGATAGATAGATAGATAGATAGATAGATAGATAGATAGAGTAGAGTAGAGTATCGTTTATTGATCCCAGGGGGAAATTAAGGTGTCAAGTAGCATACACACATAAATAAAGACATAAAGACATTGTCCACAAGACATAACACACATATTTACACATAAAATAAAATAATCATATATAGCTCGCTGTTGCATACTTATTGCCAAGGCATCTCTCTCTCTCTCACACACACACACACACACACACACACACACACACACACACACATACACACACACACACACACACACACCAAAAATATAAAGTGTAAAGTGTCCACAGTGTTCACATGTGCCTTAGCTAAGTGGCACATAGTAGCCAAGACAAGGTGGCCATAAAGTGTCTAGGAGTGTCCATAGTCTCTTTCCTAGAACAATGTCCATTGTATTCCTTAGAAAAAGAGATGGGGGGTTAAACACAAGTCACCCCCTGTGTCACTCCACACACACACACCCACACACACACACACACACACCAAAAATAAAGTGTACATAGTCCAGGAGTATCAGTAGTCAGGGGGGTTACACACATCGCAAACTGAGTATCTACCCACACACACACACACACGCACACACACACACACACACACACACACACACACACACACACACACACACACACACACACACACACACACACACACACACACACTCAGCTGTGCATTCCGCTGAAAAGGAGTCGAAGGGTAGAGAGTCCAGGTAAAAAGAGTATGCAGGAGTGGGATCTGTTTATGCAGTCCAGTCCCCTATGATGATCTCTCTTTGTGTGTCCTTCTGTGCAATGTTGAAAAGCTGAATGGCCCTGGGTACAAAGGACTTCCGCAGCCTGTCTGTCTTGCAGGAGATGGCGCGCAGTCTGTAGCTGAACAGGCTTCTCTGGTTGTTGAGGACTGGGTACAGTGGGTGCTTGTCGTTGTCCAAAATAGAGTCCAATCTGCCAAGTGTCCTCTTGTCGGCTGTGGTTGTGAGGGCGTCCAGTTCTGTGCCTACAACAGACCCTGCTTTCCTCACCAGCCTGTCGAGCCGTCCAGCATCTCTTTTCCTAATGCTGCCACCCCAGCATGCCACAGCATAGGAGAGCACACTGGCCATGGCAGACTGGTAGAACATCTGCAGGAGTCTGTTGCAGACATTGAAAGATCTCAGCTTTCTCAGAAAGTAGAGTCTGCTCTGGCCTTTCTTGTACAGTGCATGTGAGTTGGCAGACCAGTCCAGTTTAGAGTCCAGGTGAACACCCAGGTACTTGTATGTGGAGACTGTCTCCACAGTCTCCCCCTCGATAGAGACAGGCACCAGGGGTGGGGTGGTTCGCCTGAAGTCAATCACCATTTCTTTGGTTTTGGTGGTGTTCAGCCGCAGCTGGTTGGTTCTGCACCATTTGACAAAGTTCTCCACCAGTCCCCTGTACTCCCCCTCCTGCCCATCTTTGATGCATCCAACAATGGCCGTGTCATCCGAGAACTTTTGCATGTGGCAGGTCTTCGTGTTGTAGTTGAAGTCAGTGGTGTACAGGGTGAACAGCACGGGGGAAAGCACCGTTCCTTGTGGAGCTCCAGTGCTGCTAACTACAGTCTCTGATGTGAGGTCACCTAGTCTGACGAACTGGGGCCTTCCTGTGAGGTAGTCTGTGATCCAGTTCACCAGCCCAGTCTCCACTCCCATCTGCAGTAGTTTGTTTCTCAACAGTAGTGGCTGTATTGTGTTGAAGGCGCTGGAGAAATCAAAGAACATGATTCTAACAGCACTGCTTCCTTTGTCCAGGTGAGAATGCACTCTGTGCAGCAGATACAGAATAGCATCCTCAACTCCCACCTTCTCCTGGTAGGCAAATTGTAGTGGGTCTAGTGCGTGGTGAACTTGGGGTTTCAGTATGTTGAGCAGAAGCGCACGCTCGAATGTCTTCATTATATGGGATGTGAGGGCTACCGGTCTGTAGTCGTTTAGTTCTTTGGGGTGTGGCTTTTTGGGTACAGGTATGAGGCATGAGGTTTTCCACTGTGTGGGCACCTTACCCGCATGCAGACTCTTATTGAAGATGTGTTGCAGTGGCTCAGCTAGCTCTTCTGCACAGGTCCTGAGGAGTCTGGCGCTGACCCCATCAGATAGATAGATAGATAGATAGATAGAGAGGCAGTGAGAGATATGTAAAGATAGTAGGGGTGGGCATAGATTATTTTTTTTAATCTAGATTAATCTCACTGTAATTATGAAATTAATCTAGATTAATCTAGATTAATCTATATCAAAATGGCTAATTCAGAATAGGCACGCTAGCGAAATAATGACGAAAAAAAAACCTAGGGGGTTTCTTAAGATGGCGTATTAGACCAGAGCTCATCTCTTTTTTCCAAAATGCATCTCATCATCAAAAAATGGTTGATATTTGGTGATGAAAAAAAAAATCACTGCAATATTTGAAAAGTGTTTCGAATATGTTAGGAAGCATTTACAGTCATAATATACAGACATTTCAAAATGAACAGTGCTATAAATTGTAGAGGTAAATATAGATAAATCTATCAAACATTTAGACTATTTAAACAAAATTACCTCAACAATTCAGCATTTCTAATGGAGAGAGAGAGAGAGAGAGAGAGAGAGAGAGAGAGAGAGAGAGAGAGAGATTCTGCCACTGACTGTTAAAAAGGCTAGCGGCTCCTTTAGAGAGGGAGGAGCTGCGCAGCAGTTACAGCAAAGTCAGAGCCAGGGTACTAGATTTCTAAAGCTAGTTCTAGATCCTAAAGCACTGGCCCACATCGATTTGGCCTAACCCTGACAGATGTTCTCTGCGTTAGAATGCCAGCGGAGTTACAACTCCAAATGAATTCAGTTTGAAAAAAAAAAAAGTCAAGCGCGACGACCGCGAGGTAGGCTATATCAAGCGCAACCGCGAGGTGTATTACCGTCTGACATGAGTCGCAAATGCGCGATCATAACACAAACATTCAGCGAGAGTAGATATTGACAGTTTCAGTTTGACAATCTTCAAAATGTAGGCTATATCACACGGAATGTTTTGCAAGTATGGCACAGGCAAGATTTCTGGAACAGGACTGTTGTTTGTGCTCCATGCAATGCGTGAGGAAATAGGCTATGTCGGGCTGGTACACAATAATGTCTGCTTCACCTCAAACAATAACGTGTCTCTAGTCTACCACTTATAAAAGCACTAAAACAACACCTACCACGGAAGAGAGATTAATGTTTACAGCATGCAAACACTGTTCATATTTAGTAGGTCTGCTCTGCTGAGCAACAGGTGGAGAGGCGAAGTGACTGGAGGGCAGTCTGAAAGCGTCTGTCAATCGAACGCTATGGTGAAGCGCATCCCCAAAAACCAAATCCATATTTTGAGAATAGATTAACGAGCGATATTTTCTTCGTCGCGCGATAAGAGTCTCACATTATCGCAGCACGTTAACGCCGATAACGGCCCACCACTAAAAGATAGATGTAAGATAGAGAAATAGAAAAGAAAGAGAAGAGAAGAGATTTAAAGAAGAATCACAGAGAGGAGAGAGAGAGAGATGAGGGAGAGGGTGATGGGTGGAGGATGGATGGATGTAATAGAACAAGTAGAGGAAGGAGAGAGAAGGGAGGGGAAGAGACAGGAGGGAGGAGGAGAGAGAGGGAGAGGGATACAGATGGGACGACAGAAAAAGAACAGAGAGGAGAGAAACACACACACACAGACACAGACACAGACAGACACACACACACACACAACACACACACACACACACACACACACACACACACACACACACACACACACACACACATGACAGAGGTCTTCCTGCACCTTTTTGTCCCCCTCTGGACGCAAACCTGCGAACTCTTCAACTACATCGGTTCGGAAATGGGAGACACAGTACGATACCGCTGGACTAAAGGACCAGTCCCTCAGCCCAACGGCATCAACACTGTATGAGGCTTTCGGGAGGGAGGTTTACTAACGTACCAAGTCTGCTAGTTAGCCTCTGTTACACACACACACACACACAGACACATGGACACACACACACACACACACACACACACACACACACACACACACACACACACACACACACACACACACACACACACACACAAGCAGACACACACATACACACACACAAGCAGACACACACACACACACACACACACACACACACACACACACACACACACACACACACACACACACACACACACACACACACACACACACACACGCACACACACATAGGGCTGGACTGGCTATCTGGCGTACAAATCCTGGTGGGCCCTCCCAGGGCCCGAAATAATAAAAAAATACTTTATATATAAACTATTTTTTATTGTCTGTGACGGTAAAACATGACACATCGGAGCCCATTGGATGCTTCTCCTGAGGTACGTTGGGCTAGTCCAATGAAATGTTTTGGTTCTCGAAGGCCCGCCCCTCCCCACAGGCCCTCACTTGACAAATCTCATCATCACCTCAAGTGTAGTTGACTTGGCTATTTGGTTAAAACTCTGGTGGACGACAGAGAGGACGCACAATGGAGAAAGAAAAGAGTGGCCATGACAAGTGCAAGAAAAAGAGAAAGCAAAAACTAAAAGAGGACGCAGCAAAATGTGCTAAAATCACTGACTTGTTTAAAACTAAAAGCAGCTCGCGCTCATGTTTCGGCCCGTGGGAGATGGGGAACCACTGCCAGACGGCTCGATCTCAGGTTGGGACCTTGGGGCCGTAAGCGCACAGGTGAAAAGGAGAAGGAGACAGAGATGGTTTGATCAGGGGAAGAAAAGAGGAGACAGAGATACGAGACCCAGGGAGAGATTCAGGTTAGCATGCACCCCAACACACCCGCTAGCTAGCCAAAGTTACTCCCCTATTATTACCCATACCGTCTCTGGTGTTAGCTATGCGCTGCTTCTGCGTTTCGTTTCCCATTACATGAGACCAAGTTGTCATCCTGACTTTATCAAATCAGTTGCAGACATGTTGGCCTTCCCATTTTGATGTATTTCCATGCACTTCTCTTGTAACTTTCATTTGTCTTGAGGCAAAGACACACACACAGGAACACACACACACAGAAACACACACTCTCACAAGCAGACACACACACACAAACACACACAAATGTACACACGATGCACTCACACACACACACACGCACACACACGCATACACACACATAAATACACACACACACACACACACACACACACACACACACACACACACACACACACACACACACACACACACACACACACACACACACACACACACACACACACACACACAAATATACACACATGCACTCACACACACACACGCACACAAGCATACACACACAAGCATACACACACACACACACACACACACACACACACACACACACACACACACACACACACAAGGCCATGATGTGCTGTGTTTAAGTTATGCTTCGTGCCCTGTCCTCTACCCTAGCTGGCTTCTACTTTTTTCTATCTAAAGTTGTCGCTCCCCACTCGCTCAAATCAGTCACAAATATGTAGATTTATTTTCATAAACTTTTCTGGTATTGTTGCGCCAGCATAGGCTGTAATCCTCCATTTCTCTTGACGTGTCAGCTGTCACAAGGATGACCAGTGCTGTGTCTTGTAATTGCGTAATTTCGCATCCCCGCCCTTTCCCTTTCTCAAATCCAACAAATATCTTATTTTTACTCTACTGCTTGTCGTCGTGTCTTGTGCAGCTATGATTTTAAACTAAATGTTTCGTGTGTCACGTCATTATCAAGACATCTGGTATCTTGAGTATTAGCTGCCTCTAGATCTTACACGGTCTAGTTTGTTATTTTCGCCAAATGTTTGTTTATTTTAAATTTTGGTAATGGTATTATGACATGTCATTGGTGGGGGTGTAATGTGTATTTATTTTGTATGTTGTTTTTTGCAAATATATTTGTGTGTGTGTGTGTGTGTGTGTGTGTGCGTGTCTGTGTGTGTGCGTGTGCGTGTGCGTGTGCGTGTGCGTGTGTGTGTGTGTTTCTCTCCTCTCTGTGCTTGTTCTGTTCCATCCATCCATCATCCCTCTCTCCATCCCTCCATCTCTCTAATTGTTGTGTCTCTTCCTGTCTATTTCTCCATCTCATTTATCTCTCTCTCCTCATCCCTCCATCTCTGCTGTCTCTTCCCCTCCCCCACTCTCTCTTTCATCTACTTGTTCTATTACATCCATCCAGCCTCCATCCATCACCCTCTCCCTCATCTCTCCCTCCATCTTCTCTCTCCATCTTCTCTCTCTATCCCTTTATCTTACCTGTGTTTCTCCCTCATATCTTTCTATCTTACATCTATATTTACATATCTCTTTGGCTCCCTCTCTCTCTCTCTCTCAATCTCTCTCTCTCTCTCTCTCTCTCTCTCTCTCTCTCTCTCTCTCTATCTATCTATCTATTACTCTACATTTGTTTCTTTTTCTCCACACTTCTCTTCATGATTTCTCCTTCATCTTCTTTCGTCTCTCATCCCTCTCTTTTTACATACGTATCACGCTGCTCTTTTCTCTTCCCCAGCTACTCTCTCTATCCCTATCTTACTATCGTGTGTGTGTGTGTTTCTCTCCTTTCTGTGCTTGTTCTGATCCATCCATCATCCCTCTCTCCATCCCTCCATCTCTCTAATTGTTGTGTCTCTTCCTTTCTATTTCTCCATCTCATCTATCTCTCTCTCTCCATCACACACACACACACACACACACACACACACACACACACACACACACACACAGACACGCACGCACTCGCGTGTTCGCACGCACACACACACCTGATGAGGTTTGAGTAAACGGCTCCATTGTTTGAGTGTATCAGTCAGTCACTGAAAGCTTTTCTCCCCTGCATTTCTCTCCTTCATCTCTCTCTCTCTCTCTCTCTCTCTCTCTCTCTCTCTCTCTCTGTCCTTCCCTTTCGCCTTCTCTCTCCAACCTCCTTTTCACTCTGTTGCTTTCTCTCCCTCCTACTCTCTCATCCTCTTTTTTCCTCTCCTTCCTCTATCCCCTTCTCCTAACCAATCTTTATCTCTCTAGACCTCTCGGTCTCTCTTTCTTTTACTCTCTCTCTCTTTCTCCCCCTCTCCTTATCTCTCTTCCTCCCTCTCATGTTCTCTCCGTCCTCCTCTCTTCATCTCCACCTCTCTACATCTCTCTCCTTCCACCTCTACATCTCTCTTTTCTCCCCTCTCTTTATCTCTCTCTCCACCTCTCTTTATCTCTCTTCCTCCTTCTCATTTTCTCTCCTCCCCCTCTTTCTCTCCCCTCTCTTCCCCTCCACCGCTCTCTTCCCCTCCACCTCTCTCTCCCTCCACCTCTCCCTCTCTTTATCTCTCTTCCTCCCTCTCGTGTTCCTCCATCATCCCTCTCTCCATCCCTCCATCTTTCTTCTTGTTGTATCTCTTTATTTCTATTTCTGCATCACATCCCTCTCTCTCCTCATCCCTCCATCTCTGCTCTCTCTCCCCCCCCCTCTCTCTCTTTCCTCTACTTGTTCTATTACATCCATCCATCCTCCATCCATCACCCTCTCCCTCATCTATCTATCTATCTATCTATCTATCTATCTATCTATCTATCTATCTATCTATCTATCTATCTATCTATCTATCTGAGTATTTCTTTCTCTCCACACTTCTCTCATGACTTCTTCTTCATCTTCTTTCACCTCTCATTCCTCTCTTTTACACATCACACTGTTCTTTTCTCTTCCCCATTTACTCTCTCTATCCCTCTCTTTCTCTAATGCTGTCATCACCCTATTCTCCTCCACATCTTCTCACTCTTCCTCCCCTTTCTTTCTGTGTGTGTGTGTGTGTGTGTGTATGTGTATGTGCATGACTTCTTCTTCATCATCTCATTCCTCTCTTTTACACATCACTCTGTTCTTTTCTCTTCCCCAGCTACTCTCTCTATCCCTCTCTTTCTCTAATGCTGTCATCACCCTATTCTCCTACACACCTGCTCTCCCTCTCTCTCTCCTTTCTTTTTTTTCTCTGTTTCCTTCTTTCTTTCTTTCTTTCTTTCTGTGTGTGTGTGTGTGTGTGTGTTTGTGTGTGTGTGTGTGTGTGTGTGTGTATGTGCCTGCCTGTGTGTTGGTGTGTGTGTCTGTGTGTTTGTGTGTTCCAGGCTGTGTAGGTGTTATCTGACAGAGGTGAGCTTTTCTTACAAGGCCTCTTCCCTGACCTCCCACACTGTGTGTGTGTGTGTGTGTGTGTGTGTGTGTGTGTGTGTGTGTGTGTGTGTGTGTGTGTGTGTGTGCGTGTGCGTTTGCGTGTGCGTGTGCGTGTGTGTGTGCGTGCCTGTGTGCGTGTGTGTGTGTGTGTGTGTGTGTGTGTGACTGAGTGTGTGTGTGTGTGTGTGTGTGTGTGTGTGTGTGTGTGTGTGTGTGTGTGTGTGTGTGTGTGTGTGTGTGTGTGTGTGTGTGTGTGTGTGTGTGTGTGTGTGTGTGTGTGTGTGTTCCAGGCTGCAGTACTGTAAGCTGACAGGAAAGAGTTGTCGTCTTCTGGCCTCTGTCCTGTCCTCTCCCTCCTCACGTATCAAAGTGCTGCGCCTGGGGGGTAATGACCTGAGAGACTCAGATATTGAGCAGCTCCGTGCTCTGAAGGAAGACCCCAACTGTAGACTGGAGAAACTAAGGTGAGTAAAACATCTGTTAGTGTGTGTGCTGTGTGTGCTGTGTGTCCTGTGTGTGTGTGTGTGCGTGTGTGTTTGTGTGTGTGAGAGTGCGTGTGTGCTGTGTGTGTGTGTGTGTGTGTGTGTGTCTGTGTGTGTGTGTGCGTGTGTCTTTCTTGTTCTGTTCTATCCATCCAAACTCTCTCATACATGCCTCTCCCCCTCTCTCTCCTTCACTCTTCTCTTCATGACTTCTTCATCATCTTTCATCTCTCATCCCTCTCTTTTTAAACATCACACTGCTCTTTTCTCTTCCCCAGCTACTCTCTCTATCCCTCTCTTTCTCTAATGCTCTACACACCTTCTCTCTCACTCACTCTCTGCTCTCTATCCACCTCTCTCTCTCTCTCTCTCTCTCCCTCCATATCTCTGCATGTTGTTTCTTTCTCTACACACTTCTCTTCATGACTTCTTCAATTTCTGTTGGTGTTCATCCCTCTCTTTTTAAACATCACGTTGCTCTTCTGTCTTCCACATTTACTCTCTCTATCCCTCTGTCTCTAGTGCTCTAGTCTCTATCTATCTATCTATCTATCTGTCTGTCTGTCTGTCTGTCTGTCTGTCTGTCTGTCTGTCTGTCTGTCTGTCTGTCTGTCTGTCTGTCTGTCTGTCTGTCTGTCTGTCTGTCTATCTATCTATCTATCTATCTATCTGTCTGTCTGTCTGTCTGTCTGTCTGTCTGTCTGTCTGTCTGTCTATCTATCTATCTATCTATCTATCTATCTATCTATCTATCAGGTCTGTAAAAATGTGTTCACCAAAGATCCATGGAGGGTAGCAAAGCCATCTTGATGTTAAGGGGTTTCATTTTAATACCATATATAGGCCATGTTGAATAAATGACACACCATTTAATTAATAATATGCATAGAAGCAACACAAGGTAAGTGCTACATGAAACATTTATTCTGTTTTTGACCGAAGAAGACAAATTGAGGAATAAAATGATAATTAAAATTAGTTTTCACAGGAAACAGAGCGTATCACTTGGCTCCCTCTCATGTGGGTGCTCGCGGGGTCGGGTCACCAAGGCAATAGTACAATGGTAAAAGAAAAGAAAAAGGTTGGGAACTACTGCTCTACCCCATAATATGAGGTGATAGTCCGAGATTCAAACCATCATGATCATTTTAAACTCCTCTTTATTTTAGTAGCCTATTCTACATATAACATATTGTACTTATTTTCTTTATAACATTGGTAAAAAAAAAGCTAATTACAGTTTTTCTCGATTGCCTACACACAAGTTCTGGTACTTCACACACAATTCTCGGAACATCTCACCCATTTCCCAACTCCCCTAACCAATGTCACTGAACACTAAACACAATTCCTACTTCACACTCAAATTCCAGTTTTAAAACACACTCTTTTCACACCATTACACACAATTCTCTGGATTACACTCAATTTTCATAAAGAAAAACACTGGGTTTCGCATGGAACACACTGTCATTCACAACACTACAATCAACTGCAATACTATGTTCACTTCCTCATCACATGGGCAAACTCTCTTCATACCGGTTTACAATCTGAAATCATCACCCCATAAGGACACACATTGCATGTCATATTGATGAAAAATGAGTGGATGCAAGGAGAAAACCCATTTGTTTAGTTTTTGAACTCAAAAATATGTTATACAAGACATAACTTTGATGTGGTTACCCAATATTTTACAATACATTAGTGCAATTTTTAAATATTTTTTAAAATATGTAAAATATATACACGTCTGTGTACTCCGAGTCTAAAAACAATATTTCAGTATTTTACTACAGAAAAATACCCTCTTTAGTAAGTAGAACACAAGAAAATAAGTTTCTACTGTGTTTCAAGTTGAGTATAGAGGTTTTTTTTTCATAACAATAGGCTATACAGTAATGTAATGGTTTTTTTGTACTGCCAAATAGGCAGTGGGGTTTATCTTTGTGTTGTTTTTGTGAAAAAGACATACAAATCTTTCTGTTTCTGTTTGTGTGTTGTGGGAATGAAGTTTTTCCAACTTATGTCACAGTATCCATGCAATCCAGAACAAAAAAAAGCCCAAGTTACTGGGAGAAATTAGTTTTACCCTGTGCCCAACAGTGTTTTAATGGGTCTGCAAATGTGTATTGTAATGACTGTCTGTGTGTGTCATTTGACGACAAAATGAGGTTTTTAGAAGAGAGTACATTGTTTTGAGACAAGACGTGCATTTTTCAGAGGTAGTGAAGAGTTTGGCCCGTTGTGTGTGAGGTTTGGAGATTTGTGTGTAGAGTTTTGAGAATTCGAAGACCGATTCCGAAAATTGTGTGTAGGCAATCGAGAAAAACTGTAATTTATTCATTTAAAAAAATATTTTTTAAAAAGCATGTAGTGTATATGAACCATTGGTCAAAAATCAATATGAACGACATTGCGTATCTTTACTGGCCTGGTCCCGACCATCCCATAATACTACCATTTCATTTCATTTGTTATTCATGGTCTGGAGGTTGTTTGATTTGACACGATTGCAGCGGGTAGTTTGCACTCAGTTATGGTTTGAAATGATGGGACAGCTCTCACCCAATCACCAACAGTTACTCAACAACAACGTAGCGCAGACGTTTACTGTACGTCATCGTCACGAGCGTCCTCCCACGTGGGCCGTTATTAACTTATTGGCTGTTTTCTGCGGTGGGTTGGCCGGTCAAATCCATACCGCTCACATCGCTCCACAGAAAACAGGGGCCAGACTAGTACTGCCCTACAAAGGCAGAGAACATTAACTCACCAGAGTGGGAAACTGAGAAAAGAGACTTCAAAGTTTCCGTTTTGATTTCCTTTGTCCAGATAAAAGTACAATATTTAAAGCTCCTATAATTTTACATTTGTTTGCTATAATGGAATTTTATGTGTATAGTAAAGAACATTTAGTTCAAATTGTTGCTTTTGACCGTTATTTGTCAGTTAAGGTATTCTGCCTTTGTATCATGTGCCAACAATGCTATCATGTGCCAACAATTGTTTTTCTTTTTAACTGTAATGTATAATTTATAAGAAACTATGAGCAAAGTCTGGTCATATTTTTTGTTTTAAACTATATAGATGACCTTTAAACGTCCTATTTAGTGTGATCAGGATATGGCGGGAATATGTTTACATTGCATTAAATTACATGACATTTCATTATATCACTTAACCCTTTGGTTGTGTTACGGTCAAAAATGACCGTTTTGAAACTTCATTCTTACTTCTCTATTTTTCATCATACACAAATGACACTTCCTCCAGCTAACCTATTCAAATGGTCAAAATATAATTAAATTCCTAAAGAATTGTGGAAGATACACCAACTTGTTACATTCATGGTGTTTCGGTCAAAAATGACCGGACCATTAATTTACATCTCCAGAGTTAATAAAACGATTTAGTGCAAGATAAGAAAAAAAGCCTACAAATCACTAAAACAAAGCAGACATAACATTTAAATCTCCTTGGAAATGTTTCAAAAGGATGTCTAAAAGGTATTAATCACAAAATATGCAAATCAGATTTTTAATCAATGTATTGTCTTTTTTGTGTAGGTGGTCAATTTTGACCGTTAACACCATGAACGTAACCATGTTTCTAACACAACCAGAGGGTTAATTAATCAAATAAACAGCCTGGCAGACAAATTACTGTGTAGAGGAGTAATATATTATGAATAAATACACAACATACTTTAACTTTCCTGAAGTTGAAGAAAATATCAGCGAAATTGAATAAAAAGTTATATTTATGAAACGGCAGTTGGAAGTTAAGGTAGTCTGCCTTTGAATCATGGGCCAAAAATAATGAGCTGTTCAAAGGCAAAATCCCTTAAAGCAATGGTTCGGAGTAGATTCAGCCTAAGGCCATTTAAACCATGACATTCATCCAGTAGTGCACCCGAAGTGTTTTCTACCTATTGTTTATCCTCTACACCAATATGTGTCGCAGTAGCCGGGAGGACCGATATATTCTGAAATATGCAGATGATTCAGTTATTGTCAGTCTGTTAAAGGATAAGGACAACGGTCATGGTCCAATTGTTCAGGAGTTTGTAGATTGGTGCAAACAGTCCTTTCTTTCTACAACTGAATATTTCTAAAACAAAAAACGTGTATGTGGACTTTAGGAGACACACCACTGATAAAGAACCAATTACCATAAAAGGTCAGGTAGTGGAATGTGTTGACAATTATAAATATCTTGGGACCACAATCGACAGTAAACTCACCTTTGTGGCACACTGTGAATCTGGTTATAAAAAGGCAAACCAGCGCCTACATTGCCTAAGGAAGTTGTCATCCTTTCACATAGACAAAAAGCTGCTAACCATGTTTTACAGATGTTTTATTGAGTCAATTCTGTCTTTTAGCCTTGTGTCATGGTTCAGCAACCTACCCCTCAAAAACAGAAATTCCCTAAATCAGATTGTGAAGTGGGCTGGTAAGTTAATTGGAGAATCACAGCTCAACATGGAGTCTCTCTACAGTAGGCAGTTGCAGAGACTGGCGGGGTCTATCTTAAATGATACATCCCACCCACTATATGGTGAATTTCAGCCTCTCCCCTCAGGTCGTAGGTTCCTAATGCCAGCCTGCAAAACTAAGAGGTATAGATGCAGTTTTATCCCTTCTGCTATTAAAACACTGAATAGCACATGAGTCCAACATTCTAAGGTTTCCCCCCTGTGATTTTATACATATTTATATATTTATTGCTTATTTTCCTTCTTCATATCCTTGTTTGGAGCACTTGTCTGTTTGTCATGTTTTTGTTTTTGTTGTCCTTGTTTTGTTTTGTTATTGTCCTTTGTCACTGTCCAGTACTGGGCTGTTGGTGTAAGTTTTTTGTGTGTCAGTACTGTGTTGTCTGTGTAAGCTTTTGCTACTTTTGCCTGCAACCAAATCTACCTTAGGGTACAAATCAAGTTACCTTACCTTTCGTGAACATTAGCCGCGTTACCGAGTAATTCCAAATAGCTTAGTATAATAATAGGTAATGGTCCCTGGCAGTATCTCCATAATCTATCTATCTCATCTATCTCTACCTGTACCTGTAACCTGAACCCGAACCCACTCTGCCTGGCTAGTCTACCCGTGATCGACCCAGACCTGCCTGACTCTCTCGTCTCTCCTCTGACCAGCTTTCTTCTCCTGACTTCCATTCTGCCTGCCCCCTGTCTGTGCCTCTGGCCCCCCTGTCTGTGCCTCTGACCCCCTGTGTGTGTCTGTGTGTGTATGTGTGTGTGTGTGTGTGTGTGTGTGTGTGTGTGTGTGTGTGTGTTCTGATAATGGTATATGACATGATCTCATTTTCTCCTCCATCCTGCAGGTACTAAGCAGGGTCGTTTCTCGACAGTGCCTTTGCTAACGACGTTTAGCCATTTT
>NC_085871.1:24805303-24906706 GCF_034702125.1 Engraulis encrasicolus
CAAGTGTCTGATTGTCACGTGAAATTACCCATCTATACCAGTTGGGTTTGATTCCTCAGTGTCTAATGGTTGTGTCCTGAAAACATGTCAGGCACATTTGACCTTGCATATAAGTCACTCGAATCTGAACGAGATGTGAAATGTCCCATGTGATCATGACGAGCGTCATATGACTGGCAAACCAGATAATGGTTGAATTAGCCCAGTTTTTCCCTTCGATTGTGTTTGGCTCATTTGTCTTTGTACAACTGAAATGACATTCCTATAACCATTTGGGTCATTTGGGGCCAAACATTCTTACCACACTTTCTGCACAAGCAGATTCAGATAACTACGGCAAAATGTCATATACCTCCCAAAAACACCTCATTCGTTGCATCAGCACTAAACCGTCCTCACATATACATAGTCAGTACCATCAAAATGGCATAGGATCCTTCTCAATTTGACTTTAACCCCATGGGTCAAAACTAAATTTTCTCTGATCCCCACATATATCATCAGTCAACCCCAAAATGCATTTGTCCCTTTGCCATTGTGGTAAAGCACTGCCAGTCAAGAAGGTTAGGTGTTTTATCTATGATTCACTAACAAGATTTCGACTATGTATAACGAAATTGAAAAAGTGAGTGAAACCAGAGTGAAGTTTGACAACACAGATAATTTACCAAGGACAGTTTATCAGTAAGTTTAACTTTCTTTACTGTACAATTCAGTATACAGGAAAGTAATGCCCCATATAGCAACAGGTTTCACATGGGGTTTTGGCTCAATTCTCAAAACAGAGATAACATTCTTACAAAATAGAGCGTGGATAAAATGCCGAAAGCAACTAGCAATTGGTTCAAAACACGAATGTCCGTTTTGAAAAAATGTGTCCATGAAATTTAGCGCAAATAACAGAGGAAAGCTGTAAGTATAAGCGTAAACTTGTTTTCTACTACACTAGTAAAGTTACAATACCCCCCCCGGCCATCTTGACCTGTTGAGAACACTGTCATGAATTTACTATGTCCGAATTGAATTTACTTAAAATATGTGATGTCCCTTGACACTGCGTTTTGGGACACACACACACGTACGTAACACCCCCCCAAAAAACACACACACACACACACACACCGCCACACACACACAGTGCAAAAACCAAGTGACAAGCTGTGAGCTGCTAACAGCCACATTTCCCACAACAAAAGGAAGTGTCCGCAGTGGGGTCCCAAAGGGTCAAATTACCGTAGCTTAGGTGGGGCTTTGTAGTAAAAAGTAAAAATCAATTGACACCCTCCGTGGTAGTTTCTAAGTGTTTGAAGCCGGAATCAACCTCTCACCAGTCCTAAAAACCCTCGCCCCAAACCTCACCTCTTGAACCAGGCCCCCACCAGCACAGTATCACGACATGGAGAAGACAGAACACATTCAATACGCAGCACACCCCCACCCCCTGCAAAACCCGCAACCCCCCAATGTCACAGCTGAAGAGGTTCACAATGCACACCTGTTAAGTAGGCTCAAAGTTAAGGTGCGCGATCCTGGTGCCTGATGGTGTCTGTGTGCCAAAAATTACTAGGAGAAAACCTGTGCTGAGGAAGCTAGGCCGCCCACTACGAGTTCATTTTCAAAACAGTGAAGCCCTAGAGGAGGGGAAAAGTCCCTACGACAGTGGAAGACATCCATGTCTCAATCCCGAGTGTCCCAAAAAGCCACATCCGCAAGGAGGCTGAATGATTTTCAGACCAGTTTGCCCTCTAACCGTTCACCAACATAATAAAGACTTTTGGAACGTGTGCTTGATTTGAACCAAGCTTACTGAAGCCCCAGGTCCAACATGCTCTTAGAATCCCCTGCAGTTTGCCTATCAGGAGAGTGTGGGAGTGTGACTGGATGCCTACTCCTAGTATACAGCTACACAGGGTTGGTGTATTCTCAACCCTGGAGCAAGAGGAGGCATGGCTGTGATAATGCATGAGTTTCTTTTTGATGTTCCTCAAGTGCCTTTAACACCATCCAGCCACTCATGCTGAAGGACAAACTGTGCTGTGAATGGGAGTGGAACAGCAGGACTAGTGACATGGATAACTGACTACCGCTACCACTGGGAGGTCCCCCGTGGTCGTCAGGCTTCGAACGAGCGATCACATCCCAGACTGTAGTCAGTAACACGGGCACGGCCACAAGGGACGGTGCTCTCCTCCCTGTTTATGTTCAACCCCTGTAACACCTTCCCCGGGACTTTAGCTACAACACCAGAGACAGCCTGTCACATGCAGAATGTTCTCTGATGACAACCCTGCTATTGTGGCGTGCATCAAGGGATGGAACCAGGAAGGAGAGTTACAAGGGAACTGGTGGAGAATCACTTTTGTCAATGGTGCAACGGATATATCAGCTTCAGCTGAATGCCACCCAAAACAAAGTGAGAATGGTGGTCGACTTCAGAAGGACCTCCCCACGCACTAGTGCGCGTGTCTCTATTGAGGGAGAGGACACGGGTGGAGACAGATTTTGACACCTACAAAGTAACCTAGGTGTACACACTGGACAACACAAACCGTGTGAACTGGGCTGCTAATTCAGATGCTCTGTACAAGAAAGGTCAGAGCAGGCTTTACTTCCTAAGGAAGCTCAGATCCTTCAACGTCTGCAACAGGCTCCTGCTGATGTTTTACCAGTCTGTCATGGCAAGTGTCCTTACCTATGCTATCGCCTGTTGGGTAGGTAGTATTAGGAAGAGGGACGCTGGACACCTTGACAGGCTGGTGAGGAAAGCTAGGTCTGTGGTGGGCATGGAACTGGAGGACCTCACTACATCTCCGCTTCCCCAATCATTGACAGCCGAAAACAGGACCCTTAGCAGACTGGACTCCATACAGGACAATGACAGACACCCCCTGCACCAGCTTCTGGCTAACCAGAGGATCGTGTTCAGCTACAGACTCCGGGCCTTCCCCTGCCGTACAGACAGACTACAGAAGTCATTTGTTCCTAGGGCCATCCAGCTCTTCAACACCACAACAGAAAGAACATAATGAAAGAGATTGTCATTGGTGACTGGACTGCCTAAACCACCACCCGCAACCCCCCACCCCCTTCCGACTCTTTTTCTCTACTGAACAGCTACACTTCACACCCCCCCCCCCACCCCCCCACCCCATGGAGCAACGCGCCTGCACTACCTTGGACACTTCAAGGGATTGCCTTAAGGGGGATTCAGAGTAGCACCTCCACGGAGGTGCAGTACAGAAAAGCAGCCACCACGCCCCCCTGTGCAGCGATAAAACAACCCCTGGCTGCGCTAGACGCATGGTTCTCCCAGGCTGAAATGTCCGTGAACTGAGCTATGCCCTTGCACTGTGATTGGTTAACGTGCTTGCAGCAGTTCAGCGAGTACTTGGCCCTGATAGGTCAGTGGTGTTCTATTCTTCTACCCTGCGTAGGTTTGAAGGAAAAGGAAAAACACGATGCGGTTGACTTGGCAGGAAATCACTGGAGTTTACTTGACAGGGAGAAGAGAAACAGTGTTTTATTTCAGTAGTACAACTCCCAAAAAAATCAATTAAAAATATCCATAAAAGGCCATCATGAAAATGATATAAGTTTGTAGTGTGGTAGTAGCAAAGAAGCCTCTTTGTTCGTTTGTAGTGTGGCAGCTAGCTCATAAAAACAGGCTTCGCTAATGTCCTGTAGAGTTTGAATGGGTTTGGCTGACAGTTGCTAAGCTAGCTGTTAATATGGCCATTAGATGTATCTATTGTATTTAAAAACGGCTTTTGTTTGGCATTTTAACCACCTGAACTGTAAAACATGAATAAAGAGAGAATCTTGTATGCTATCATTCATGTCTAATTACGCCACAACTTTTTAAATTAATAGCAAGAAGCATCTTTGTTAGTGGTAGAATTACGTTTCAGGTGGCTAGTCAACTAGCTTTGAGTTTGTAATGACTGATTTAGCTGGCTAGCTACTACTAGGCCCCAGGTGTGAATGGCCATTCAGGCTGTCTATTGTCTTTTAAATGGCGTTTGGTCTAGCATTTAATCTCATGTACTATTTGACTAAAAAGAAACTGATGTTGTACCATCTAATTATGCCCCAACTTTTAGAAGTAGGCTACTAGTGGAATATTAGTTTTAGATAGCCAGCTGGTTAGCTTTGTGATTCATTCTAGGGACTGGGCTCAACTGAATGAGTTAGTTCCCCCCCTTTTGTCACGAGGTGAATTGACATCATTAAATTCTCGGCGGGAAAAAACACCACGCATTCGCACGCAGGACGACTATGAGGAATATACACCCCACTGACAGTACGTCTATACTTAACACCCAAGTCTGCACAGTATGACTATGTATCAGGCTTAAAGTGATACTGTCCCATTTTTGGAAATGAGATTATTTTACACCTCCCCTTGAGTTAAATAATAGGGTTTTACCATTCTCCTGTACTTTCAACCATTCTTTGGGTATGGCAGTGCAAACTTTACCTGCAAGCTAGCAGTTAGCATTGAGTCCTATGAGACCAGTTAGCCGCCGGCTGGTCTCATAGGACTCAATGTTAACTGCTAGCTTGGAGGTAAAATTGGCACTGCCATACCCAGAGAACAGTTAAAAGTACAGGAGAATGGTAAAACCGTATTATTTAACCCAAGGGGAGGTGCAAAATAAGCTTATTTCCAAAAATGGGACAGTATCACTTTAACACAGGACAATAAAGTCACTACACCCCACCTACCTCACCCATCTTACCCCTGGGATAGCAGATGTGAACTACTTAACTTTTGTGTTTTTATTCTTACTGGACTCTCTCAACCACTGGAAACTGCCTTAATTTTTTTGTTTTGTTAATTAACCTTAGGGACTTCTACAATGCACAATCATTAGAACTACTTTGGCTCTTATGTGTACTGAACATGTTTATCTTGACTTGTTGTGTGTATGTATGCAACATGATGCCCTACAAGGAAGGGGAGAGAGAGAGAGAGAGAGAGAGAGAGAGAGAGAGAGAGAGAGAGAGAGAGAGAGAGAGGAGAGATAAATGAGGAGAGAGAGAGAGAGAGAGAGAGAGAGAGAGAGAGAGACGAGGATAGAGAGAGAGAGAGAGAGAGAGAGAGAGAGAGAGAGAGAGCATGCGCATTACAGTAAAAGTATATGTTTTTTGTATGTTTGGATTTGTGTATTTATGTAAGCTGACACCTTAATTTCCTTCGGGATTAATATAAGTACTCTACTCTACTAACCTGTTTGACTAGGAATGCAGTCTCTGAATGACAAATGTATGAACGCCTAGCAGTGTGGGTGCCCACAGCGAGACCACTTGTGCAGAGCAAGCAAAACAAATAAACAAACACGTAGCCATTAAATGAACTCAAGTCAGATAAGAGCCCATTGATACCTTCCAATGATCAACCATTACAGCAGAGAAAAAAAACGACTTGCTTGAGTTAGAATTCTCAAAATGCAGTGTTCAATTAAACTAAACCTTCACAAATAATGATCTAGGTTGTGTGCTTAAAGTCATACTTTTAGACGAAAGGGGAGGAAGACAAAAATATTTAAAATTGCCCATTTATTCAATTCAATGCACTTATCCATACAAATTGCACTCCCGAGCTTGGGGAACAGCGACTCATCCCTTCCTGCAATGGAGAAAAAGGAGAAACATTAACTACAATACTGAATTTTCACAACAGATCAATAGTTTCTCAAATTCAAGTTAATGTGTGCCACCTTGCAGGGAGTACAGCCTGGCCTTTCACATCAGCTGGTGCAGGAGCATCGGGCTCTCTAGAAAAGAGGGAACAAAGTGCATATTCCATACGAGAAATTAATGTTCCATGTGTGTATAGCATTTGGGATAAAATAATTCTGTTTGAAGAAGCCAATTGATTAGAAATCCATCAAGTACCACACACACCAGTCATTTTACATTATGAATCATACCACACCAACTAAGACAATGTTCTAGCATGGCAGCATGTTAAAGGGACACAGATTTAGTTTTTCATTTCCAGAATTCATGCTGCCCATTCACTAATGTTACCTTTTTCATGAATACTTACCACCACCACCAAATTCAAAGTATTCATCATGACTAGAAAAATTGCACTTTTCATACATGAAAAGGGGGATCTTCTCCATGGTCCGCCATTTTGAATTTCCAAAAATAGCCATTTTTAGCTGCAAAAATGACTGGACTTGGACCATACTAGAAAATATTTGCTTATTACTTAGTAAATTCTCATGTAAATATCAAATTTGGCAATAGGCAACCCAGTGTCAATGAGCAGCATAGTTGCAGTACATTTTTTTGACCATTTCCTGCACAGTGCCCCTTTAAACAAAGGCTAAGTTGAAACAGGAATTAGAAAAAACAAACATTTTAAAAGTTTCATGCCTAAGTATTCTACCTTCCATCCTGGGTCTTCTGTTCAGGATCAGCAGTCTCAATAGGAGGAGGGAAGTCCAGGGGGATGTAGGTGGTTTGGGAAAAGACCCTCTTGCCTCGCGAGTAGCGATGAAAAGACCGCACAACATAAGTGGTTTGGAAGCCTGATGGTGCGGTTAGAGTGATGAAGCGATCTTGGCTTGATGAGGCAGCCTCAGCCTCAGCTGAAGGGGACTCTGCACCTGTGGAACCAACAGGGTCTGAACTCACAGTAGCTGCAGCCTGTGGCACCTTAGCCTGCTGTTGGTGAGCTGAAGCCTGGGCCATCTGGACTGGCGCCTGGGCCATCTGGACTGGCGCCTGGGCCATCTGGACTGGCGCCTGGGCCATCTGGACTGGCGCCTGGGCCAGTTGTTGGGTCATCAGAACTGGCGCCTGGGCCATTTGAGCTGCGGCCTGAGCTTGCTGTTGGGCCATCTGAGCTGCAGTCTGCATCTGGGCCTGGGCTTGTTGTTGGGCCATCTGAGCAAGGACCTGGTACATCTGGGCCAAATCTGATGAGCTAGCCCCAGTGGAAGCAGACGCTGTGGAGGAGCTGCCTTGGGGCACCTTACCATGCTGTTGGGGTGATGCAGCCTGGGACATTTGGACTTGCTGTTGGGGAGCTGGAGCCGGGGGCATTTTAACTTGCTGTTGAGACAACTGAACAGGGGCCTGGGACATCTGGGCTGGGGCTTGGGTCTGCTGCTTTGGCATCTGCATGGCCACCTGGGCCATCATTGCTGGGGCCTGGACTGCTTGGCTGACAGACTGTGTTTTCTGACCCCCACCAGTAGCACCAGATGAAGCCCCCTGCTGGCTTGCCTGGTGCATGCCATAGAAGCCTGTTGGAAGCATGGGAACTGCCATCCATGGGATACCTGGGCCCCCATTTGAACCTGCCTGGTTTCCTGGCATCTGTGCCTGGGACATCTGAGCTGCAGTCTGGGGCATTTTGACTTGCTGCTGGCCCATCGGAACTGGCGCCTGGGCAATTTGAGCTGCACCCTGAGCTTGTTGTTGGGCCCGCTGAGCTGAAGCTTGCATCTGGGCCCGGGCTTGCTGTTCGGCCATCTGAGCAAGAGCCTGATACATCACCGATGAGGTAGCACCAGTGGAAGCGGACGCTGTGGAGGAGCCGCCTTTGGGCACCTCAGTCTGCTGTTGGGGTGCTTTAGCCTGGGGCATTTGGACTTGCTGTTGAGACATCTGCACAGGGGCCTGGAACATCTGGGCTGGGGCATGGGTCTGCTGCTTTGGCATTTGCATAGTCACCTGACTCATCATTGCTGGGGCCTGGACTGCCTGACTGACAGATTGAGTTTTCTGACCCCCACCAGTAGTGCCAGATGAAGCCCCCTGCTGGCTTGCCTGGTGCATGCCATAGAAGCCTGTTGGAAGCATGGGAACTGCCATCCATGGGATACCTGGGCCCCCATTTGAACCTGCCTGGTTTCCTGGCATCTCTACCACGTCTTGAGTGGAAGTGGTGAATCCTTTAGCTCCACCAACATTGCCCTTTCCAGGTTCACTGGTACTTGGATTACCTCCAGTCTTAGTTGAACCAAGATCACTCATTGGCTTCATAGATCCCAGAAACCCCAAACCTTGGGGAATGCCCATCCCTGGGGAGGGGAAAAAAAAAAACATGTAGCGACATCAAATAAAAGGCCAGAGGTTTAAGATCATTATTCATCTAAGGCAGTGTTTCCCAAACTATGGTACGCAAGGTGATGGCAGGGGGTACGCGAGAAGATTTTCAAAAAAAAAAAAAAATGCAGGAAAAAAAATCAATACCTTTAATATTCGAATCAGGAATGGGCATTGATGTTTTGGGTATGTCATGGGTATTGGTTAAATTGTTTCAGTATCCTACACATCTTAATTTATTTTTCCATTGGGGTTAATCGCAAAATCAGCTGTTTAGGAGAGTCGTGGAGGAGGAGACGAGTCCCTGCGGCAGTCTCTCAGCCTGCATAGTGCAGCATCAAATGAATAACAAAGCATCATCACACTACTTTCTGGAGTTGTTGAAGAGTTTCTGGACAATTTGCTTCAATCCACAAGTACCTGTGATTACGCCAAGAGTAAGATAATAACTTGCTACTTGTTTGGAATTTTGACAAAATGAGCTTTGTCAGATCTGGTTCGTCAGGCATATTGCAGGCTATGTGTTTATTAGCATGCTCTTAGCGAACTGCTATGTTCATGCAATGTCATTTTTTAGCCAAGAGCAGTCATCGTACCTACTAACACGTAATTCGCAGTGAACAAAGTAATTTGTTGAGCTTGGCGCTGTGTGTTCAATTTAGTTTCAATGTAGGCGCAGTCACAGGTCCATCCAATTTCATTCAAATATTAACTTTGGCTACAAAGTTGACATGGCTACCAGCATGGCACGTTTTAATCTACATGGACACCTATAAGTACCCTCTCCTTAGTAAGTGCTGATGGATCGCTAAACAACTGGTTGAAAACATGTGAATTTAGCAACCTTAATGGGCCATTACATCTCTGGCTGGAAGCCTTTCATAGTGACCAACTGGTGTAGCCTACAGAACATGTTGCAACAACTTCAGCTTGATAACAGGTCTAAGTGAGGGAATTTAATGGTTTAAAAAAAAAAGTTTTTTGGGGGGGCGGGGGGTACGCGGATGGAGCTGAAATGCTTCAAGGGGTACGTGATGTGAAAAAGTTTGGGAAGCACTGATCTAAGGTCCAACTATACTATACCTTGGTGTAGCTGCTGAGAGCAGATGCCATGCACCAAGAGGAGGCAAATCCAAGAGAACCTGCAAAACACAGTGATCATTTCTACCTTAATAGAAAAGCAACTTCAAAGACAATGACTGAATAAAGTATTGGAAATCAACCTTCTCCAAATAAGCGACAGACCAACTGGACCACTTACCTGAACATCATGGCAGTCCCAGACACCAAGCTGTGTTGTCCACACTACCAAGCTCAGTTTTTATATGCTTCCCTCTTAATCAACCTGGTGGCTACAGCTGATATCACTTGCTGTGTGGGTGATCTGGGTGAACATCTAATTAAGACTCATTAAGGTTTTAAATGGTTTGTTTAATTGATTCATTGAGTCAATTACAGTCATTGGTTAAAGATTGCTCTGGGATTGGCTGACCAGGGATGCGTTCCTCAAGGGTTGTTGTTAACCGGTTAGCAACTTACTAGGTTGCTTATGGGAAATTGCATTGTCAATTTAGTTAGCAATGACACCATTGAGAAACGCCCTACAGATTATTTATATATTTGACCAGTTTGATTTTGTATCATCAAACAACAAATAATTAAACCGTCAGTTTGTGTAGGTCCGGAGTTATGACAAACCTTTTGCATATACCCATGCATGGGCAGATCTGTGACCTGAGACAACTCGGTAAAGGAACATGTGGACAAACTTGATTCAACTCCTCAGAAATTGGTTGTCAGTTAATCACATTTAAAGCGTCAATATGTTGTGTTCATGAGCTTGAAATAGATGTGTGATTATCTAATGATTTCAGCCAGACCAGAGAAAGTGAGCTGACAACTATATAGATGGTATCAAATGCTTGGTCACATTTTACATATAGGAAGATGTAGTCATCTGCTATGCAATGCATGTAACTAGACGTTTAACACAAGTAGGCCTAATCAAAGGTAAAGATGACTTTTAGCTTGCAAAAAATTTGAAAAAACCTGAAAATCTAGAAGAAAAAAAAATCACACAATTAAAAAAGGAGGAGTCCAACACCATTACTAGTAACAGGCCAAAATATTGTGTAACCAACTTCCTGTAGATGTAGATGAAACTTCAATCTTTCAGTTTTGAGAGAAAAGAGTTGAGGGAGCAGTACCCTGCACAACATCCCTGGCCCTTACATCCATGTCTTGGTGGACATGTCCAGAAGTCTCAGTATCAGAACTCTGGATGGTCCATTTTATAGATCACACCACTCAGGACATTCTGCCACAGCTATAGAATACGATCCAAAATGATCCATTCCAGTGTGGATTGTTGTCAGCCCAGCCCATTATATTAGGAGTCCATTACAGAAAAAGAACCATCTGGACGTGCCAAGTCAGCATTTTGTGCAGCAACTGATCACTTCAAATGATTGAACAAACAATTTTTGTAACCCGTTTGACTAGGAATGCAGTCTCTGAATGTCAAATGCATGAAATCCTAGCAGTGTGGGTGCCCACAGCGAGACCACTTGTGCAGAGCAAGCAAAGCAAATAAACAAACACGTAGCCATTAAATGAACTCAAGTCAGATAAGAACCCATTGATACTTTCCAATGATCAACCATTACGGCAGAGAAAAACAACTTGCTTGAAATAGAATTCTCAAAATGCAGTGTTCAATTAAACTTAACCTTTACGAACAATGATCTAGGTTGTGTGCTTTAAGTCATACTTTTAGACAAAAGGGGAGGAAGACAAAAATATTTAAAATTGCCCATTTATTCAATTCAATGCACTCATCCATAAAAATTGCACTCCCAAGCTTGGGGAACAGCAACTCATCCCTTCCTGCAATGGAGAAAAAGGAGAAACATGAACTACAATAACGAATTTTCACAACAGATCAATAGTTTTTCAAATTATGTTAGTTAATGTGTGCCACCTTGCAGGGAGTACAGCCTGGCCTTTTGCATCAGCTGGTGCAGGAGCATCAGGCTCTCTAGAAAAGGGGGAACAAAGTGCATATTCCATATGAGAAATTAATGTTCCATGTGTGTATAGCATTTGGGATAAAATAATTATTTGAAGTAGCCAATTGATTAGACATCTATCCAAACTACTACTACTTCTACTCTCACACACACACACACACACACACACACACACACACACACACACACACACACACACACACACACACACACACACACACACACACACACACACACACACACGTCATTTCACGTTATGAATCATGCAAAGTCAGAGAATCTGGAGCTCGCACTCAAAAAAGACTTGAAAAGAGATGTCCAAAAAAAGTGGGTTTTTAATGATCTCACAATATGCCATGCAGTATTTACAAAGGTGCAAAGGTTTCGGGTGATCCCATCCTCAGTGCAAAAGTGACATCAGAAGTCAGGAGGCAATCAGTTACGAATAGCCAATCAGGACACATATTCAATGATGGGTGATTCAGTTGCTGTATGGAGAGATGACAGTAGACAGTAGATCATGTGCTCAATCACAGTCACAGCAAAACAGATTAGACTTTTGTATCATGCAGTGTCTATATTTCAAAAAATCATGATTCAGCAAGGCAAGAAACAATTATAGGAAACAGGTCAAGTCCAAATCCTCATTGAGGCCCTTCGGAGACAATGTTTGCATATAAAAATCCATTTGGCTTCACATTGTAATAATTTGGATTCCACAGCACGGTTTCTGCGGCTGGGGGTCACACGGTCAATCCCAATGAATTGCAGTTGGGCCGTGGTGTGTGGTGCTGTGGAGAAATGTCTGGCAATGGGTGACTTTGGGTCATTCCTGGAGATGGCGCTCCTGTGTTCATTTATGCGGACCCTCAGTTGCCTATTGGTCTTGCCGATGTATTGTAGGCCGCAGGGGCATGATAGTAAGTAGATCACAGAAGAAGAGCTGCAGGTGATGAAGTTGTTGATGTTATATTCTTTGCCCGACCCATGGCACATGAATTTGCTGATCTTCTTGCTGCCTGTGGTGGTACTACAAGATGTACAGTTACGGCAAGGAAAAAAACCCACAGCAGCATCAAGTCTGTCTTTTGGCGCCTTGGAGTGGTCAAAGGTGTCGGCATGGACTAGTGATTGCCTCCTGACTTCTGATGTCACTTCCTTTTTAAACCTACAGTATGTGAATGTTTGTTCTGGTTTTTTTGCACTGAGGATGGGATCACCCGAAACGTTTGCACCTTTGTAAATACTGCACGGCATATTGTGAGATCATTAAAAACCCACTTTATTTGGGCATCTCTTTTCAAGTCTTTTTTGAGTGCGAGCTCCAGACTCTCTGACTTTGCATTACTCCATATTCCAAGCCAACGCACCACCACATAACTAAAGCCACATTGAAAGGCGCAGGCCCTCTTTTTGAATTTTTTAACATTATGAATCATACCACACCAACTAAGACAATGTTCTAGCATGGCAGCATGTTAAACAAAGACTTTAAGTTGAAACAAGAATTAGATAGATAAGATTAGATTAGATAAGTTTCATGCATAAGTAGTCTACCTTCCATCCTGGGTCTTCTGTTCAGGATCAGCAGTCTCAATAGGAGGAGGGAAGACCAGGGGGGAAAGACCCTCTTGCCTCGCGAGTAGCGATGGAAAGACCGCACAACATAAGTAGTTTGGAAGCCTGATGGTGCGGTTAGAGTGATGAAGCGATCTTGGCTTGATGAGGCAGCCTCAGCCTCAGCTGAAGGGGACTCTGCACCTGTGGAACCAGTAGGGCCTGAACTCACAGAAGCCGCAGCCTGAGGCAACTTAGCCTGCTGTTGGTGAGCTGAAGCCTGGGGCATTTGGACTTGCTGCTGGGACATCTGGACTGGCTGCTGGGACATCTGGACTGGCACCTGGGACATCTGGACTGGCACCTGGGACATCTGGACTGGCGCCTGGGCTTGTTGGGTCATCGGAACTGGCGCCTGGGCCATTTGAGCTGCGGCCTGAGCTTGCTGTTGTGCAATCTGAGCTGCAGCCTGCATCTGGGCCTGGGCTTGCTGTTGGGCCATCTGAGCAAGGACCTGGTACATCTGGGCCATACCTGATGAGCTACTCCCAGTGGAAGCAGACGCTGTGGAGGAGCTGCCTTGGGGCACCTTACCATGCTGTTGGGGTGATGCAGCCTGGGACATTTGGACTTGCTGTTGGGGAGCTGGAGCCGGGGGCATTTTAACTTGCTGTTGAGACAACTGAACAGGGGCCTGGGACATCTGGGCTGGGGCTTGGGTCTGCTGCTTTGGCATCTGCATGGCCACCTGGGCCATCATTGCTGGGGCCTGGACTGCTTGGCCGACAGACTGAGTTTTCTGACCCCCACCAGTCAACAATTTTCAAATCACGAGTTGAAATATCCAACTAAAACTTTTAAAACGTCAGACATCTTTGATGATCTAATGATGTAGGCCTAATAGACTTCGACTGGAAAGTTTGAAAGGTTTTAAAAATGGGCTCCCCATTGTAGTTTGTAAAGCAAGAAGAAGAGCAGGGTGAACCGAGGGAGAACATTGTGAGCGCAACATGCGAATGCCAGCTATGACAGTTGCAATATATTGCAATAGGGGCTCTAGAATTGCTTCTGAAGCTGAACATGCGTAGCCTACACATGGCTTTATACCAAACAAAACCAATTATATAATATTATTTCCATAGGTATTTGTGTGTAGGACATTAACATTATTCTTAAACCACTTTTGGAAAACCTGTGAATGACTGTTAGAAAGCATAAATCCTCAGTGGATGTGCTATTTGATGGCATTAAATTCTGCTTATTAATAGCCTATCTTTCTATATTTAAACACGGGGGGGGGGGATTTCTGAAGGCGCCCCTGTGTAAGTGTTCTCTGCCCTTTTTACTGCTGCTTGTTAGGGTTTATAGTTATTTATTTACTTAAGTAATTTATTTGATTGTTACTTGTTTTGCCTATGCAGTTAAATGTTGTTCATTGTTGTCTTATTTATAGCCTGGTCCTGACCATCCCATAATACTACCATTTCATTTCATATTCATGGTCTGGCATTTGTTTGCTCTGAAGCAATTGCAGGAAGCAGAAAGTTAACACTCAGTTATGGTTTGAAATGATTGCACCTCTCACCCAATCGCCGACAGTTACTCAACAACAGCATAGCGCTGACCAATGGCTCAGGCGCAGATGTTTACGTCATTGTCACAAGCGTCCTCCCCCTTTCGCCCCCACGTGGGGCGCTTATTCACTTATTTAATTGGCTGTTTGCGCATCAAAATCCTACCGGTCCAGACACTCCACAGAAAAGCAATGCCAGACTAATAGTGGAGCCAATCCTTTGGCGGAAGTACGTAGGATGGCTCGCGAGGCTATCTTATTTATGCATGGAGCAAGAAGTTGTGATTGTAATTTATATGTAGGACATGTAAAGAAGAAATTGACAATAACATTGACTTTGATTACTTTTGACTGTAACTCAAACTAATCTTTGTAAATGGAAAAGGGGGCACTGGAATTGAGACTGGGCCTTGGGCAGAGAAGCATGATGCTAAACGACCACTTCTAAAGGCACAACCTACTGCACATCTGATCCCTCTTCCTCAAGCAAATGGAGGCACAAATGCAGGACATGTACAAAGAATGAAAAATAGATTTGAGACTGGGCAGTGTGAAGGGCGAGACATAGAACTCAGGATGGAGGTGATGAACAGCACAAATCTCTCACAACCGCTCTTTCAGAAGACAGTTCTCATCTTAATCTTTCCGGTAACACTACTGATGACACACTTGAAATAGTCACTGAGGTTGAAATAAATTTTTCGGCTCTGGAGAACTCAAATACTGAGGAAGTCAGGTCAAATGTAAATCAGCAAAGTGAGTAACATTGTGTAAAGGGAAACACTAAAGATTCAGTGTCTCAGAGTCCATCTGCCATAGCAGATACTGCATGACAAAATGCAGAACCGAAACCTAAACCTCTAATAGCTCCTAAACCTCCTAAACCTCAACATGAACTTGACGTTTCACTTAATCGTTCTGATAACACTACTAATGACACACATGAAAGCACTGAGGTTAAAATGTGTTTCCACCAGTGGAGAACTCAAATACTGGGGAAGTCAGGTCAAATGTAACTCAGCAAAGTGAGGAATTGAGTGCGGAGGGACACACTAAAGATTCAGTGTCCCAGAGTCTCTCTGTCTTAGCAGAGGCAACAGGCCAAAATAGTTCCAGTATCAGTTGTTCCCCACTAGAGTCATCAATTTTGAATAACACAAGCGCAAATAAAGCACCGAAGCCTAAACCTCCACCTAAACCTCAACAAAAAATTCAATCTCCCTTAAAGTCTTCTGGGAATGTGCAGGAAAATCCAGGTGAACTTGAAGATTCACAATGCAAGGGGAATGTTGAATGAGACACCCAACTAGCTTACGTACATGGAGACAAAAGAAGTGTCAAGGACAAAAGGTCACCCACATAGCAAAGTTAAATACAATTATTACCAAAAGTATTTCCTCACCTGCCTTGACTAACATACTGTTTGTACTTAACTGCCATCCCATTCCTAGGGTTAAATATGATATTGCTCCACCTTTTCAGCATCTATTACAACTTAAACTCATCTGGGGATGGCTATCCACGAGGTTGAGAAGTGTGTTTTTAGGGTTTTTGTCCATGTTTCCCGAAAGCCCATTGGTGAGGTCGAGAAGGGCTGATTGAGAAGGGCTGGCTCTCAGTCTCCGCTCCAATTCATTCCAAAGCTGTTCTATCAGGTTCAGGTTAGGACTCTGTGCAGGCCAGTCAAGTTCATCCACACCAGACTCTGTCATCCATGTCTTTATAGACCTTGCTTTGTGCACCGGTAGGCCTACTTATAATAAAGCTAACAGTTGAATATGGAGTACTTACCGTAGGAGCAAGGGAATTTCATGTCTGGATTTGTTGCACCGGTGGCATCCTATGACACTTCCACACTGGAATTCACTGAGCTCCTAAGAGTCGCCCAATCTTTCACAAATGTTTTTAAAAACAGTCTGCATGCTTAGGTGCTTTATTGTAGGCCCTATACACCCTTGGCCAGGCCAAGTGATTAGGACTCCTGATTCTGAATTTGGATGAGTGAGCGAACACTTTTGGTAATATAGTATATTATTAGTCAATTAGTTAAAGGAGAATTCCGGCCAGTTTGGATGCATATCCCATCTTGGGTGGACCAAGGGAAAAGGATGCAAGGGAAAACCGCGAGAAATTTTCATGCGTGCTGCGCAAAGTTGTTCAATTGCGGCGTTTTCGGTTAAAGCCTGGCCCGTCGGGCAGACTTTTGACCTGTTTTAAAGCCCTTAGCTTGTATTAAAACACTTTTGAACGCTTTTTCGCAAGTAAATCTGGTGGTTTACAGTACCATTAGCTGGCACAGGAACGATACAATCGGAGTTTTGAAAAGTGGCGCACCTACCTCTCTCAGCTTCCGCCGTACACCTACGTCCGCAAAATGGTTCGCCGAAGTGATACTTCATAGTAATCCATTTCATTTTTGTCCACCAAAGACGAGCCAAAGGAACCTAATTCACACATTTCCATTTCCTGTGNTGTTGTTTTCTCGCAGATTGATTTCTCACTAGTGAAGCGCAGTTTTGTGACGTCACGTTGTCACATGACTCAGCCAGCCACACAACCAGCCAACCAACGTGACGTCACAAAACTGCGCTTCACTAGTGAGAAATCAATCTGCGAGAAAACAACAACACAGGACATGGAAATGTGTGAATTAGGTTCCTTTGGCTCGTCTTTGGTGGACAAAAATGAAATGGATTACTATGAAGTATCACTTCGGCGAACCATTTTGCGGACGTAGGTGTACGGCGGAAGCTGAGAGAGGTAGGTGCGCCACTTTTCAAAACTCTGATTGTATCGTTCCTGTGCCAGCTAATGGTACTGTAAACCACCAGATTTACTTGTAATGACACACACACCACGGCCAAAGCGTTCAAAAGTGTTTTAATACAAGCTAAGGGCTTTAAAACAGGTCAAAAGTCTGCCCGACGGGCCAGGCTTTAACCGAAAACGCCGCAATTGAACAACTTTGCGCAGCACGCATGAAAATTTCTCGCGGTTTTCCCTTGCATCCTTTTCCCTTGGTCCACCCAAGATGGGATATGCATCCAAACTGGCCGAAATTCTCCTTTAAGACATAGCTGGTAATGTTTAAGGCCATAAAAAGCAATGTCGGCGCAGAAAATAGTTGACATACTAATGACCTTTATCATGCTGAAATGAACTTATTGGAAAGAAAATAGAACTATGGAAAAAAACAACTACAAAAAGATATGAGCACTCTGTTCATAGTAAAGCTACTTGTAAGTCTAGAATGTTAACATACTTTTGAAACAAATGTTTTTACTTGTATGAATTTTTACTCATGCTGCAGACATTGAGCAGTTAAGTTATCTCTGCTTTACACCTAAAAAAGCAATAGGTCCTATGGAAAAGAGTATCAGCTAATTTGAATGTAATATAATGTGATGAACACAAGGTGAACAGAATATATGGTTAGAAGTTTTGAATATGTTGAACCAAATCTCCCTAAAGATCATGTCTCTACTCTGCTCTAGCCACTTAAAATACATGGTTCTCTCTGCCAGGCAGAATATCAAATTTTTCACTACCGCAGCATTGTCACAGAAATCCTATATTGCATATAATATGGCATAAGATGTTCAAGCCTGTTTGTATACCCGAAACATTAATTTGAAACCCGTCAAGCACTACAGCCAAACGAAGACAGATGCAGTCAGCTTAGTTTCCATTGGTAGGCTATCAAGATCCTCATGTGTGTGTGTGTTTTTTAAACACTGCACAGCTCCCCACAAACACACCTATTTGTGTTATTTGTGTCATATCAAGTATGCTATTCATTCTACATTGTTTCTACTTTAAATGTCTTTTATTCTTGGCTATGGTTACACAATGTGTTAAAACATAATTGAATTTGTATCACTTGCTTAATGACTGAGTATAATCTGATTGTTAAAAAGGTCAACCTATACTGTGATTTGTCACAACTAGTGTATATAGGTTTATTCACTCATATCATTTGCTGCACAGTGTTTTTGCATGGGAAAATGTATGATCTTTAAGCATTAATTAAACATCTTATATATATTTGTTAGGCTATTGTTAAATATTTCTGAGGTTAGGAATGTACTGTAATAGGAAGATATTTAGTTCTCTCTTAAACAGTGGAATTTCCAGCAATAGCAACATTGTTATTATATTACTGTGTTTATACTGTGAAACCATTTTAAGCTCTTCTAGTGGAATGCTCCTTTATTTTAATATGTTTTTGTTATCTTCTGCACTTTTTCAGTGTATAATTTTGTGTGTGTGTTTTTTTAAAAGCGTTTACCATCTATTAAAAATCAAATTATATACATTTATTTATTACAAAATTTGTCTTGACAATTCTCAGTATACAGAATAGAATATGTAGGAAGTATATAATACTAATGGGGCCCTACATCACAATGCTTTTAACGTCACAAGCAATGTACAGTAAATTAGAGTAAAGTACTGTACTTACAGTACGAAATCAAACCACAGTACACAACATATCACAAAACACATGTCCCCAGGCCCTTTGCGTTAAGGTAAGCAAAGTAGGCATTTGCCTGGGGCCCCCGAGTAGGAGGGCCCCCCACGAACGACATGTTTTGTATTGAACAGCAATGACAATTTTAAATAGATTTATAGTAAGCCACTGTCATCTGAAGGGCTCTACTGCGAGGGCAGCAACAGCGCCTGCCTAATACTCGAGCCCCCCTCCTTCAAATTGGTTTGCATCAGCCACAGCGTCAAGTCAAGTGCCGAAAAACTTAACGACAGTATATTCAAAGTACCCCCAGCTGAAGGGGGGCCCCTTCCAATTGGTTGGCATCGACAGTGTAAAATCAAGCGCAAATACAAACTGAAAAGGAAGTGAAACTATCTCTTTCGGAGGATGTTGCACAGACGCCAGTTTACATTTAAAAAAATTTGGCTCAAGCCAGATGCTTTTATAAAATCTCGAGTTTAGTTGCAAATGTCAATGGAGTTAGAACGTTGTTCACCCGAATTTAAGTAGTTGCAACAATGTTTAAATGACTCGGAATGGCAATCAAATACTGTCTGTATGGTGGTTGCCCCCTGGAACGTGGGTGGTTATGGAAACGCATGGATAAAAGTGAAAGGTTGGAATACATTCTGTGTGGTCAAGACAACGTTTAAGGTAAGGGCACTGGGTTAATATTTGTCCCGTCACAACTGCAGTCACGGAGTAACGGAGGAGGTTGTTCAGTGTCCCCATTTGTTTGACCAAAACATTTATACAGCACGTGATTTCTTCAAATACATCATGGATTGAATCCGTTCAGTGTGACAGTGTTCAATTTGCA
Organism: Engraulis encrasicolus; assembly: GCF_034702125.1. Taxonomy (NCBI): domain Eukaryota; kingdom Metazoa; phylum Chordata; class Actinopteri; order Clupeiformes; family Engraulidae; genus Engraulis; species Engraulis encrasicolus. The sequence continues at coordinate 24,824,842 of NC_085871.1, forward strand.
ATCTTGTTTGCAATAAAATACACTTTTGATAGTAGTTGATAGAGAGTCATGATTTTATTATGTAAAAATAAGAAATAGCTGCAAATCTGTGCAAATGTATCTGCACATATTCTGTTGTAGGCCTACTGTTCATAAATGAGATATTATCACTACTGATCAACACTAGCCTGGGCACTTTCATAAACCCTATGTGACACACAACATTTTGTTTTCAAACCATATTAGATTACATTGCATGAAACGTGGCTGATGCTTTTATCCAAGCGACTTACAGTTATTTACAGGGTATTACAGTCCCAGGAGCAATGTGGAAGCCTGATCTCTCAGAATTCTGTGGAATGAACACGGATGTTTGGGACACCAAATCTGTGTCAGTTTCACGGATTTTGTCAAAATTCTGTGCTCCTGGACACGGGTATTGTTTCCCGTGATGGACACACGGAAGTGCTTTCTATATTCCCACAGCACTGTGTTAAGTCTATCAGCAAAGACATATTTTTGAGAAATACCTTTTCCAGTTGGTTGATAGGCTATCAAATTCATGTAATAAACGAAAGAATAGTGGCTGTGCCCAGACCAAAAACAATCCCTATCCCTAACCTGTCAGTAAGACATGTTTTTTGAGAAAAAAATATTTGAAATTAGAAATATCCTGAGAAAACAAGACTGTGGAAACATTGAGCTGTGGGAATGTAGAGAAAGCACTTCCGTGTGTTCATCAAGGAAAACAATTTCATGTCAAGGAGCACAGACTTTTGGCAAAATCTGTGAAACTGACATGGATTTCGTGTCCCCTCTGTGTCCATTCCACGAAATACAGAGAGATCATGTTGCATGTGGGGTTAGTTGCCTTGCTCAAGGCCTTCAGCCATGGATGGAGATGTACAGTAGGGCGAGTTGACAGTGGGATTCAAACCTGCAACCTTCTGAACCACCCTCCCTAACCTTTCAGTCACAGCTGCCTCTAATATACAGTATTACTATATATTAATGGTGTATGTGGGTCAACCAAAATATACATTTGAAATACCCTTGTGAGCCAAGTAAAATTACATTGTGGGACAGATTTTCTCCCCGGCTTTGATGTTATACCACAATCCAATCTCACTTCAGCACACTGTGGTTTCTCCTTCCTTCTTCCTCATGCCTTCTGCCCACGAGATGATTAACATTTAGACATTCATCCTCTTGCTGCTACGCCTGAAATTCAAACCATCTTCTAACCAGTTTGACCAGTTTGGCAAGTAGCAGTCATATCAGTGCGCCCAATCAAATTGCATATTTAATTTTGGTACTCTGTGTCATTTCACCTTCCTTTTTCCTCATGCCTTCCGCCCAATGCTCTCAGAGATGTTTATCCCCTTAAGACACGGCTTTATACATTTGTTGTTACTAGTATGGTAATGACCAAGTCATGGTGCATTACTAAAGGGCCTGTGTTGTGTCATAGTATTGTAGTGCTGTGGTAGTTACATTTCAATGACTATTACAGCGTGCCACTGGAGGTACGGCGCGCATTAAGGGGCTACGACATTCAGACATTTAGACATTCATCATCCCTCCAGGAATTCATCATATTGCACGTAGCTTATTTCTTAGGCATGTGTGTCTGGATCCTGGCCCACAATCCTCGAGTCCTCATTGGATGTTACAAAAGTACCTGTTTATTTGTGGCCAGTCTGATTTCACTTTCATTTATGGGTATTGCATGACTTGGTAGGCCTATCCTTTCATGGTTCCTCCAGTCGATCACCTGATGTACTGTACTGAATGTTATTTGTCACTTTGGCATTACCTTGTTCCTCGTTCATCTAAATATCCACTTCGAGAGAACACATTTAAAGGTACACTGTGCAGGAAATGGTCAAAAAATAGTACTGCAACTATGCTGCTCATTGAAACTGGACTGCCTATTGACAAATTTGATCTTTTCATGGAAGTTTACCAAGTAATAAACTCATATTTTCTAGTAAGGCCCAAGTACAGTCATTTTTGCAGCTAAAAATGTCTATTTCTGGAAATTCAGAATGACGGACCATGGAGAAGATCCCCCTTTTCATGTATGAAAAGTGTACATTTTCCAGTCATAGTAGTAGTAGTAGAGTAGAGTAGCTTTATTGATCCCCAGGGGGAAATTCAGGTCATAATGCATACTTAGAATTTGATGGTGGTGGTAAGTATTCATGAAAAAGGTAACATTAGTGAATGGGTAGCATGAATTCTGGAAATAAACAACAAAAAATCTTACACAGTGTACCTTTAAGGAGGTACTTTATTTCAGTGTTGAGAGCAACAATACAGCTCTATGTAAGTCATTTTTTGCCACTGCATATCTATTTATTGGGTATGCGTGTGTGTGTATGTGCGCACCACTGCTTGGGGACTCCCTTCACTAGTATAGTCCAAAGTCTTTGACAACTTTTTGGTTAATACAAATTACTAATTTGTTGAATTACTCATATTCATAATATGATTTCACTTCATATAATTGTCCTGCCGTGTTCATTTTGGGGAAATTCATACTTTTCTTTTCTTTTAATCTGATCCACTCTCCTTGCTGTTATCTCTCTCCCCCTTCTTTCTCTCTTTATTTACCTCTCCTTTCTCGTGATCTCGTGGGAACAAACCCACCCCTACACCCCCCCCCCCCCCCCACCCCCACCTTTATTTTGCCATGCCCATCCACCTCCCCCCTTTCCTCCACTTTCAATGCAAAGGGTAAAAGTGTGAGGTGTGCAGGCAGGGGCAGGGGCGGACAGAGAGAGAGACAGGAGTGGGGTGGGGTGGGGTTGGGGGGGTGGGGGGGGGACTGCAGGTGGACATGTCCCCCTATCTTCTCCTGCCCCCTCCTCTCCCGTCGTCGTTTTCCCCCCTCTTCTTTTTTGTTCTGTTCCTCCTTTTTTTCCCTTTCTCTATTCTTTTGGACGACTTCAGCCTTTGTGCCACCACGGTTATACCTGGTTGCCATGTCCTTCTAAAGCTAGATTTATGCTTCGGACGCATAGAATCTGCGTCCGTCCGTTTTCTGTCTATGCGAGTCCACGCCCCCCTCTCAGAGGCTCTGCGCCCGTCGTCGAGCGCCTCGAAAAAATTCTAACTATCCGTCGGACAGACGCGGAGTACGCAGACAAAAAGGCACTATGATTGGTCGTCTCGCTACTTCCTTGTTCTGTTCTTGTGGCAGCGCAATGCCAGTAGTTTGCGAGAGCAGAGCTGTATTCTGTTAAAAACTTTATTAATGCCTTGTGTGTAAATGTGTGTAAATACACGAAGCTACAAGCTAACAAACAATGCATCAGTTGAACACTCGTGGCACAATGCCTGCGGTTTTACTACAGTTCCTCCACCGAATGTAAACACACATCGGCAGAATCAACTGTCTTTACATGCTTGCATTTTCTGCTCCTGAAAACAGACTGGGTATGTCAAATAATGATACCAGTGCATTGCCTTTGCAATTTGTGTGAAAATACCTAGCTAACCGGGATAGAAAGCAACATTGCTTAATAATGACCGCAGTGCTTACAATGTAGTGAAAGTAGCCTAATCGCGCAATTTCAAATGTGGCTCGCGACGAGACCTCGGACCTCGCAGAACTCGCAGATGCATGAATACAATGTTGGTTCGTGGCCACTCCCACGCGAGTTTTGACGAGAGCAGTTGCAGAAGTCTAATCTGACCTTAACCCTATGCGGAAGGCCTTTTTTGGGAAGGGTGGCTGGCGCTGGGTGAGGGGTAGTTTGGGGGGTGGGGTAGGGCTACCGGCCCAGGGAACCGGCACACGGAACCAGCCCACCCTGCCCCCTCCCCCCATTCCCAACACCCCAACCCTCCTCCCAGAACTGAACCCAACCCGACCCGATCCAACCCCGACTCGCCTCACCTCACCTCACACTAGAGCAGAGCAGGACCTCACATCCTCACCACCACCTACCCCCCACCCCGGACTCGCCTGACTCGCGGCTGCCTGTGCAGAATGCTTCACAGAGACCTGGTACAGACGCGCACTGCACACACACATGCATGCACCCCCCTCACCCCCAACCCCAACCCCCCTTTACCCCCCCAACCCCACCCCTTAACCCCCACCAACAAAACCCCCAACCCCCAACCCCCTACCACCACCACCACCACCACCCTCACTCCTCACTACTACTATACTGTACCTCCACTCCACCCACCAACCATGTACTGTACCACTACCACGAGACAGTTGGTGTGAATGTGGTGTCACTCTATAGTCTCTGGTTGTTGCCAGATAGGGAACAGATTATGCATGGAAGGGTGGCTGTTTCCCTCCTGATCCCATCTCTGTGTCTTGGAAGGGTAACACTTAACTTGACACCGGTGTCATATGCATGTCATTACAGTGTCATAACAGTGTCTTGGCAGAGTTGTGCACGTGTCATAAACAATTTATGAGTGTTGGCCTTAAGTGACATTCGGTTATGGCAAAGACAACCCAAGGTTGTCTCATGTGTCATGACAATATTGTGACACTTTAATGACATGCATATGAGACCGGCGTCAAGTAAAGTGTTACCCTTGGAAGCTGTACTGTAGTAGTCGTGGATGGTCATTCCTGCTCAGTCTCATCATTCACTCCAGCACCCATGGTGGCGTGCACAGCACAGACCAACAAAACTTGTTTTCGAAAACAACGCAGACACTGTGCACACCCCTACTGTATGTCAAGTTCAGTTCAGTTCAGTTAGATTTATTTGATAGGGACAGATAAACATCATGTATTGATTATGTAGGCAATACAAACCCAACAGAATAGCATCATAGCATTTTTAGCCTTGGCCAATGCCCGTCCCTAAGTATTAAAATGGTTTTTCAAAACCATCTACCAAATATGAATTAGTTGCTCAATGAAAAAGTCTTGGTAGAGATCATTAGTTCCTAGTATTGATATTTTTAAGGAGGGAAATAAATTGATGGCAATTACAAAAACAACAGATTAATCGCTTATGAGAGTTTTTTTCTGGCCTGCAATGATGCTAAGATCAAGAATGACCATGCACTTAACATGAAGGGGCTTTGTCGTATTAGCTTATGTTTACCTCACAATTTTTTGTTTGCACTGTTGCTAACTGTCTCTTCTTCTCTGTTCCACCAACCAACCCTCCTTTGTGCGGCTCTGTTTCGCCCAAGAAACGTCAAGAAGCGCCGTTATGACGCCAACGCAAGCGCCATCTAGGGTTCTGGATGAGTCTGTGCACTTTGGGTGCCCAGCTCCCTCCGTGCTGCGTTCAGCAGAGCTGACGTTCGCTGGACTCCTCCTTCCTTCACCACCTACTCCTAAGTACTTCACCCCTTCCCTGCTGCTAACTTAGAGTTAGTGTTTACTTGAAGACTACACGACGGAACATCGATAATGAATGAAAAAATAAACGACTACTGCTACCGGGAACTCCTGGGCATCTTCCATTTGTAGTTTGTTTGGAATTACAGTGCCCAGTTACAACCCCTCCTTTGTCCCCTCCTCCTTTCTTTCAAAGGGACTTTTACTCATCACCCCTCAAACAACCCCCACCTCGAACCCAAACTCTTTTCCTTACCTCTACTGATGTACCCAAACGCCCAAACTCACTCCCTTGATGGGGCGCTGTACTTGGGGGGGTGGCCAGTGTACTGCAGGGGCAACCCGTTCCGGAGGCCGGAGGCACTTTTGACCTTTCACCTTTGGCCTTTCACCTTTGACTCCCTTACAACCCACCCACCCCAGCATGCAACAAGTCCTGGCTGAGGCACTGCATGGCTGAAGTGAGTCACCCATTAAAAAGCGAAAGAGAAAACCACGGAAAAATCACAAACAAGCAGTATCACAAACGAGGAGCAGAACAAAAAAAACGTTGACGTCGATGCTAAAAATGATTTTAAGAAAAATAAAAAAACGAACTTGAGTACAATCAACCACTTCAGGCCGGCCAATAGCTGCGAAACGTGAATCCAAGAAAAGAGGTGGTTGGCCTCTGGAACAGACAGGCCACATGTCCTCACGGTGGCGTTGCAACCAGACGTACGTACTGTAGGCTATATGTGTATGGAAGAGGCTTGTAGCCGTCACATTGAGAACATCGATCAATTGTCGAATCGACATATCATTTTACACTATTGCATAACTTGCATTTCCTTCTTTTTGTTAGAATTTTTCGCATGTTGTCTTGCAGGTGTTTTGGCTGTATTAATAACAAAGAGTGGTGGAGAGAGGACAAATCCGATAGGTGAATTATTTTTGGCCAACAGTTAAGGACAAACAAAAAAACATGAGAGGAAGCTATTCCGAGCAGTGAGCACCTTTTTTCTACAACAACGCAATAGCAAGGAACTCAAGAGTCACGACACACGACAGACAGATACCATACAGGGGCGAGTTTAGGCTATTTTTAGTGGGGCCACGGCCCCACCGTGACTTGGCTCGGCCCCACTAGCTCAGGAGCCTTTTAAAATATTATTTGTGAATTGTATTGGAAATTAATGCAATTGCGCAGTCGCTTTGCCCCTGCGCAATATTCTGCCCCGTCTGGCAACCCTGTGTATGAACTTCAAGAAAGGTCTTGTGACGAGTCTGCTACACCTCTTCTGATTGGTTTGCATCTTCATGTAACTGGTTGCCGCCAGAGTTGTGTTCAGTTATGATTTTTGCGAAAGTAGTTTCTGGATTCATCATGCAGCCGAGGCAGAACCCAAATCTGCGCATATTCTTGTGATGAGAAGGTATGATGCACACTACACACAATACAGTGGTGTAGGCTACTGTAGTGCTATGTGCAGACTATGATAGCATTGATTGTCATCATAATTGACATAATTTTGTAAGCTGGTAAATGTTGGTAAAAAAAAAGGGTTGCAATGAAAGACCATTAAAAACGTCCATTATTAGGTTGTGGATATCCGTGAAACATGCTTAACATAGGTAGCGGTGACTAAGATTTTGTCAGGTGTTGCCTTGCGACGCACAATACTTTCACTTTTGCCAGTGTTATGGGACTCTCTGTTGACCACTTCATGCAAGGTGAGTCAATCAGAATCACAAAAGCTTGAGGTAGCAAGATAACGGAAAGGGGAGTCAAAATACAGATGGAATACAATGCGTAATCAACCTAGGCCTAATGTGGAAACCATGCCATTTCTTTGCAAACATATCAGAAAAATCAGAGTACAAATGATGAGGACATAGTGCTAAATAGGGGTTATTACTACTAATAGCCTACGCTACCATCAGGACAGTCAAAATTATATATCTGCCTGGCAGCGTTTAGAAGTTGTGACTCGAGGGAATGAAACATGTCTTGGAATAGCGAACAGCAGGCAAATCTCGGCTGAAAATTAAATTATGGCGAGTCACCATTACATTGATAGTCGAGGTTCGCCCATATGCAGGGGAGGTTTATCCATATTTTGGTGATGCTGTAATTGTGATGTGAGAATACAGGCTCTCCGACTTCTCACTTAGCCTAATGATTGGGAACTGTGTGAAGTTTATTGTGATTGTTATTGAAACATACTGGCTCGGAATGATGAGTAACGTTGGTGCCCGCGCGGTTTACTGTCCATTTACATTTGTGACAGGGAGCGCGCACCTTGTTGCGAGATTCCCATCATCGGCATCGGCATGACTTCGGGCAGGGGATGTTTTAATTGTTATTTTTATGTTTGCTTGAAAAGGAGATGTCAGATTTTAAAAACTCACGATGAATATTTACCTGTTGAGCTACCGATTGGAACTGTGATTTGTGGTGCAAGGAGCGCACATGAGAGAGAAAACTCTTCTGTCTATTTTTAAGTCACTCAATGGCCTAGCCCTAAATAAATATATTGCAGATATGCTACAGTAATACCATCCAATTAGGAGTCTTAGTTCTTCAGTGTCTTCTCTACTTGTTGCATTTAGCCATTATGCTGCCAAATGATGAAACAAGCTTCCTGTTCAAATTACTGTACCTGTAGATCTGCCCTAACAGTGGGCTATCAAGTTTTGACAAAAAAGCTTAATTTTCATCTGGCTTTGTATGTACTCTGTATAATACTTCCTATAGGCCTACTTTATTATAATATTTTCCTCTCTCTTTTTCTTTCCTCTCAATCACATAAGAACTATGACAACCTAGGGTGCATATCTGACACACAGTAGGCTACAAATCACAAGGATTACCTATGTAGGTAATGTCAGTTAGATTTTGTGGGGGAAAATGTAATGTCATGACTTGTGGGTAGTCCTTCATTGAGTGAACTGTTATTTAAATTTTTTAAGCCTTTTGAAAACAAAACCTCAAATCTGAAATAGAAATGGAACGCTTGCTCTGTCAGGTACCTCTGTCAGGTACCACTGTCAGCACCAGGGGCCAGGCCCACCTAAAAAACAAAAGCTAAAATCGCCCCTGATACCATAACTGACAAATACACACACCCACCCACACACTTTCTCACACACACCACACTCTCTCTCTCTCTCTCTCTCTCTCTCTCTCTCTCTCTCTCTCTCTCTCTCTCTCTCTCTCTCTCTCTCTCACACACACACACACACACACACACACACACACACACACACACACACACACACACGATCCTGCCTCACTCACACAAAGAAATGGTGTCTGTGTGGACCTTAAGTCTTTTGGCCTTGTGTTCTTCTCACCAAACGTACCGCTAGGCACCACAGTCTGTAGAAGAGAAGAGAAGAGCTGCATGATGAAGACGAAGACAAGAGGGCAGCCTTTCCTATCTGCTCTGCTTCCCCTGACTACTGCATGACAAAGGATTTAAAATAAATAAAAATAAATAAACAAATAAACAACTCACGTACTTACTATGCAAAATAAAACATTGCACAGACCTGCTGATTGGTTAATATGAATATATGATATTGTTATTATTATTACTATTATTATTATTTAAAAAAACATGTTTTTCGTTACAGAACAAACAATAAGGCAGCATTTGTGCTTGGCCACTTCGACTTCATTTGTCTTTGGTAAACACAGAGGAAAATTAGCGGAGAAAAAGAAAAAAAAAACAGAAATTCAAAGCTCATTTGATCATATTCATTTGTCTAAGTTGGAGGAATCAACCATTTGTCGTTTGTGATTAAGGAGAGATACATTTTTCTCATGAAATGTAATAATAATACTAATGATGATAACAATGATGATGATAATATTAATAATAGAAAAATAAAAGCGTTTCAAATTGATCTTTTCAGAATTTTCTCGGGTAGAGGTCTAAAGATGTGGGGTGTCCTGTGTGCCGTGTGAGGTTACTTTGGGTGTCCGTCATCATCATCATCATCTTATTCTGTCAAAAACGCTCATCTCATGGCTCTCCATAGAAAACATATTCAAAAATATTTAAATAAAGGACTTGACACAGTATTGTATCATAACTTGACAATGTGTGTTTGTGTGTGCCTTTATATTGTCTTTGTATATCTTTATCACTACAAATGACGTGATGTAATATTATATTGGCCTATACCTGGTGGGCTGTTCGGGTGAAATTGGTTTGCTAGAGTTACACATACAGGGCAAGCTACAGATTCTCAACTGACGTGTAATGTCTTCCATTCTACACTGTAAAAAATGCCCGTTGAAATTACGGCAAAAAACTGTCAAATTGCAACAGTCAGTGACCGTAAAATGTAAAACAGTTTATCTCTGTACTAAATACGGCAAGCTACTATTGAGTCAAAAAGCGCTACATAACTTTATTTTTGACAAGTGTCATATGTAGAAAATACTGGACTGTTCTCTGTAAACGAAAATATTGGAAAATACCGTTAAGTGAGATGAAGTAGTCAAGAAACGGTACATAACTTTATTTTTCACTGGTGTCAATATGTAGAAAATACTGAACTGTTCACTGAAAAGAAAATATTGGAAAATACCGTTAAGTGAAGATGAAGTAGTCAAGAAACGGTACATGACTTTATTTTTCACTGGTGTACACATATGTGCACAGCAAATTTGTCAGAGTTAGATTGATCAGAGTTAGACTGGTGTTCAGCCAAAATCTAAACATCAAGAGTTGCAGCAACACTACACAGTGTATCTGTATCTTCACAGTAATCTGAAAAAGTCTACCTGGGACAGTAATCCCTTGATTCAGTCTCTTAGAAGTAGCCCAGTCTATTTGAAACTGTCATTCTAACCCATCCAAATCAATCTGTCAATCAATTCCTGACCTCACCTGAGTGCTAAGGGCTGTCATGCAATGATTAACTGCCTGCACCTGCCAAATGCTTCATCACTCTGGTCACATGGTTCACTTGAACATGTATTTAAACAGGGACTGTTGCATTGTACTGCTCACTGGTTGCTAGCTAGCTAGGTGGCTGGCTGGCTGTAAGGCCGGCCTGGCCTGGCCTGGCCTGGCTGGCCCGGCTGGCCCGGCTAGCAGGTCACATTGTAAGGGTGGCTGCATGGCTTGCTAACTAGCTTGTTTGTTAGCTTGCTTGCCCTGCTAGCTTTGGCCTTCATTTTCCTTAAGGTTATTTTCAGGCCTTTTTTTAAATAAAGAATGCATTTGCATACCCTTCATTGATGATACTAGACTGGTCCACCTCCCTGCACTAGACAATCTGGCAATTGGGCATTTATTTAGGTATCTAATTAGGTTGATGTTTATCGGACTCCAGTGAGTAGAATCTGTCCAATCAGTTGTCTGTGATTGCAACTCTATAATTGGACTCACCTGAGTATAATCAGTCCAATCAGTTGTCTGATTGTAACTCTATAATTGAACTCACCTGAATATAATCCATCCAACCACTGCTGCCATAATTTTACCGTAAAATGTAAAAAAAATAATACCGTTATTTATTTAACGGTAGGCTTTGGCAACCACTGCTGCCATAATTTTACCGTAAAATGTAAAAAGGAAATAAACCGTTATTTATTTAAGGGTAGACTTTGGCAACCACTGCTGCCAGCAGTTTACCGTAAAAACAACAGTTCTTTTTTTACTGTGTACCAAACTCATACTAGTGTTCTGCAGTGTTCATTTGGTGCTTTTTTAGTCAGACTGTCACTGTGACGTGAGACGCCTCTTACAGGTAAATAGGATAAGACAAATGTGGTTGCAAGTGCTCCAGTGGCAACCTCGGTTATGAATGAGGTTACAGAGCTGTTTGGGCTGGACTTGAATAAAAGGAAAACCTCAGTGCCCGTACTAAGACCCTGGGCAGGGCTGCACTGGTAATCTGGCATGCAGGGCGTTTTCCCGGTGGGCCGGCAGTCTTCAGGGGACGATTTCTTTTGTCTTCATCCAACAGCACCATAGAGCCTAATAGGGGATGTTGACAAGTTGTTGTTGTTGAGCTTTAAACACTAAACAGTACATTTGTCTGCACGAAAAGACAACTGGATTTAGCCTGAGCACAATATGCTGTGTGAACCTCCGACACATCAACCAGGCAGCACAAGTCACTCGAGAGCTCATTCATTTGTTTGACCAAAACATTTAGACAGGACGCGATTTCTTAAAATACATTATGGATTGAGTCCATTCAGTGTGACAGTGTTCAAGTTACAATCTTGTTTGCAATAACATACTCTTTTGATAGAGTCATGATTTTATTACGTAAAAATAAGAAATAGCCGCAAATCTGTGCAAATGTATCTGCACATATTCCGTTGTACTGTTCATAAATGAGATACTGCATATCACTACTGATGAACACTTTCATAAATCCTATGTGTGACACACAACATTTTGTTTTCAAATCACATTACATTACATTACATTGGCTGATGCCTTTATCCATAAGACGTTATTTACAGGGTATTACAGTCCCAGGTGCAATGGGGTTAGGTGCCTTGCTTGAGGGCTCTTCAGCCATGAATGGATGTGTAGGGCGAGGTGACAGTGGGATTGAAACCTGCAACCCTCTGAACCACCCTCTCTAAACTTAAGGTTATAGCTGCCTCAACAGTATTACTATATATGCATGGTGTATGTGGGTCAACCAAAATATACATTTGAAATACCCATGTTAGCCAAGTAAAATGACAATGTGGGACAGATTTTCTCCCCCGCCCTTGAGGTTCATACCACAATCCAATCTCACTTCAGCACACTGTGGTTTCTCCTTCCTTCTTCCTCATGCCTTCTGCCCACGACATGATAAACATTCAGACATTCATCCTCTTGCTGCTACGCCCTGAAATTGAAACCATCTTCTAACCAGTTCAACCAGTTTGGCTTCAAAGTAGCAGTCATATCAGTGCGCCCAATTTTGGTAATCTGTGCCATTTCACCTTCCTTCTTCCTCATGCCTCCTGCCCAATGCTCTCAGAGATGTTCAAGACATTCAGACATTTAGACATTCATCATCCCTCCAGGAATTCATCATCTTACACGTAGCTTATTTCTTAGGCATGTGTATCTAAATCCTGGTACACAATCCTCAAGTCCTCATTGGATGTTACAAAACCTACTTGTTTTTTTTGTGGCCAGTCTGCTTTCACGTTCATTTATGGGTATTGCATGACTAGGTAGGCCTATCCTTTCATGGGTCGTCCAGTCGATCACCTGATGTACTGTACTGAATGTTATTTGTTACTTTGGCATTCCCTTGTTCCTCATACATCTAAATATCCACTTTGAGAGAGCACATTTAAGGAGGTATTTTATGAAAGCCACAATACATCTCTAACCATTATACAAGGGAAGGGCACCTAAGTCATTTTTTGCCACTGCATATCTATTTATTGGGTCTGTGTGTGTGTGTGTATGTGCGCACCACTATCATGATAAACTTGGGGACTCCCCTCACTAGTACAGTTCAAAGCCTTTGATGTTTTTTGGTTAATACAAATTACTAATTTGCTGAATTACTCATATTCATAATATGATTTCACTTAAATATCATTTAATTATAATATAATTAAATATATATAAATATAACATAATTGTCCTGCCGTGTTCATTTTGGGGAAATTCATATAAAAAGCTGGTCAGACTGCAACAGGAAATAATTCTCTCACCAGTTTTTCTTCAGGAAGTTGTCAGGGAGCCCACTCCAATGATGTATGCCTATTTCATGTGTTTTTTCCTCCCTTCTTCCTCATACCCCACACTCTGCGAGATGATAAACAGTTTGACATCCATCATCTTCTCCTCTTCCTGTAACAGCCTGCAACTGATCCACCTCTGACCAGTTTGACTGGCTTCAAAGAAGTAGAAAATTAGCCTACACTCTATCCGAACTGTATTTCATTTGGGTAAAATGTTGGTAAGTAATAATAATAATAATAATAATAATGATACTTTCGTTTTATATAGCGCCTTTCAAAACACCTAAGGACGCTTCACAGAGTGTTGTGTTGGAAAGTGTGAGTGTGTGTGCGCGTCAGTGTGTGAGCATGTGTGTGAATGCATGTAAGTGAAAGTGCTTGTGGAACTAGGAGCCATAAGCCTCCAGGAAGAGATGTGTCTTAAGGTGTTGCTTAAACATGGCCAGTGAAGGGGCATTCTGGATGTGGTCGGGCAGATTGTTCCAAAGAATGGGAGCAGCAACATGGAAGGCTCTGTCACTGGTGGCCTTGAGCCTGGTACGAGGGACAATCAGCTGGCCCTTGGAAGAGGACCGCAGGGATCTTGAGGGGTCATAGGGGTGAAGGGGTTAATCGCAATTAATCGACAATTCAACCTATAAAAGACCCAGGTGAAATGGGCATGTGAAAAGTGTGTGTGAAGAGGGGTGTGAATAATGGAAATATTTAAAACACCTTTGGATTAAAGAATTGAAATAGTATAGAACTAATTTAAATGTGGTATTTTATCTACATTTTTAATTAAACTTTTTAGATTTGGTAGTTTTTTTCCCCGTGAAATATTGAGATTTCGGAGGAAAAACACCACTTATCAATTAATCGTAAGTCGATCAATAAGGCTATCAATTAATGATTAATGAATTAATCGATAATTTGCATTCCTAGTCTGCACTGACCAAACTCTCTACAGAAATGTCTATGAACAGTAACATCTCACATTGACTATATAGCAGAGTAGAGTAGAGTATCATTTATTAATTCTGAGGGAAATTAAGGTGTCCAGTAGCATATATACAGTACGTACATAACCAGATAGAGAATACACAAGACATTACACAAATAATTTCAGACATAAGCCTATTAACCATAGCACACACATACATACATTTAGTCAAAGGCACACACACACACACACACACAAACACACACACACACACACACACACACACACAAACACACACACACACAAACACACACACATGTGTGTGTGTGTGTGGTCCTGTTGGGTTGGGCGACTGTGGTATATCCTGTTGATGTCGGTACTGTATAAAAGGGAGACAGTTCCAGTGACAGTCACCCAGACACACCTGACACAGATCAAGAGGTATGTTTGTTCTTTGGGTTACATAATTAAACATTAATTATTGAAAGGTTTGGATAATACCAGTTTGCTTGGGTATCATGTAGGCTAATGTTTTCTCTACTCTCCTTGCCAAATTTCTCAGTCTTTTGTTGGATGATAGTAATGTGTAAACAAATGATTTTTGTGTATGCATTGTCAATACGAGTTTGATGTTGCGTGAACATTTTCCTAAAAAAAGTATATAATTACCTCAACCAATGAGGTTATCTTTTCTCCTTCATTGGTTGTTTTTTCTCTTAACAGCCTGAAAGCTGAAGCTTTTTGAGTCCGCTACATCCGTGCTCAAAATAATAGCAGTGCCTTTACAAAGGTGAGTGTAGTGTCTACTTATTAGTCACTTACGCCTTGAGGTGGTCTTAATAAGTTGATGGTTTATTTAAAAGGTAACAAAGGTAATCGTTTTTTCATAAAAGTTGTCACGAAAATAGTTTACTGAAATAATCAGCCCAAACGTAAATCACCATCGGAAAATAACTAAACCTTTATGCCTGCTGGCGTCTTCTAATTCTAATTCCAAATCCACAGTTCCACATGCATTCAAAGTTCTGAGCAGCTGTCATTAATCCAAAAAATTTGCAAAATGGCTCCTACAGTGAGTAAATGTCAAAATTCTTCAAATATGTTGTACTTTAATGAGCAAAACTGCATTTGAGATTCTTAACGTTCTATTTCAAAGCAATAACATTGGGAAAAGTACTTCGATGTTATAATATTTCACAGAAAGTGAAGAAATGTAGGCTAATGTTCAAGTCTAGACATCTGTCTTTGGAAACTCAAAATTGTTCTGTACAAATTCACAAATTCAACTTTGTTGAGCATCCTAAACTAATATTTTGCTGAATAATGGTTTCTGATAACTGCTTTGCATCTGTGGTATGTCTGTTGTAAGTCTGGTAACGGTCAACAGGTGTTGCAGCCCAATTTAACTACATTCCACAATTGCTCAGCATTTCTTTGTTTTGCCTCATGAAAAACATTTCTGTCAGCTCACACGTTTTCTATGGGATATTAAAGTCAGGGAATTGTACTGGCAACTCCATTAGTGGGGGGTCTGTTTGTCTGGAAAGTTGAATTTGCTCGCTTGCTGGTGTATTTGGGGTCATTGTCTTGTTGAACCATCCACTTCAAAGGCATTTCCTCTGCAGTATGGGGCAACATGACTTCTTACAGTATCCTGATGTACTCAAACTGATTCCTGGTATACAGTAAATATAGGACCAACATCGTAGTACAAACAGAGTACAGAAAACAATCTCCATCATGATACTTGCACCACCATTGGATTGAATAAAATTGTTTTGGGGTGTGGGTCGCAGACAGTTTGTCAGACATCCTGCAAGCATAGAATTCAAGCCACAGTAGGCTATACAGTGAAGACGGTTAGGCAAGATGATGCAAACATCATGATATGCGGATGCAGTGTTGGTCTGTTTTTGGATGGTGCAATAAGAAGTCTGACATACTGTTTGACAATAAATACACACACACACACACACACACACACGCACGCACGCACGCACGCACACACACACACACACACTCACACGCACGCACGCACGCACGCACACACACACACACACACACAGCAGAAGTGGTCATACTAGTAAAGTGAAATGTGTAAATCTGTATACAAGGTGCAAGAGTAAAGTGCCAGTGGCAAGGTGAAAGACATGTTCATGGAATATGTGGGCTTAAGACATAAGAATAATTTGTGGGATAAGTAGGCCTACATAAGAAAAATGCTGTCATGAGGCACAACCAAGAAACGCGAATACATTCCACAAAGGAATACTGTTAAACTGGGCAATGTAAAGAAATAGAGTAAAAATCCTTTGTATTCTCATATTTTACCAAGGCTTAGCTAGCAATTTCCTAAAAATGGGGTGGACTGTTCATTTAAGGGATTCCCTATTGTGAGATATCCTTGGCAAGGATCTTCAAGACATTTGTCCACGGATTCCACTAATTTGAGGAAATTCATGGAAAGGGTGATTACACTTTTTTGGTTTTGCAACCATTCATTTCTCATAAAGTTGTGAAGAAGCTCAAACATCATCTTGTAGCCTATAGCACGGTACATGCATGAGTGCCTTGAACTATTTACACCGTAATGACACTTTGTTTTCTATGTGACATGTTTCATAGGTACAATCTTCAAAAATCATCAAAAATGGGTGGGGCAGAATCTCGTTCCAACACTCATGTTGCCAATGCCACTGGGCATCGTCTCTTGATAGCCTACAGCACAGACAAGATGCGAACCGTAAGAATTACAACAAGAGGGGGTGCCGGCCTCTGTGCATCCAGACAAGGGATCAGTGGCGATATATCAAGCTCCATTGAGGTTGAGCAAATTTGTGATAACCGAGTTACCAAGCTCGAAATTCCTGTGAAAAAGTTTGTTAAATTCAGTGGAGAAGGCACCATGCACGCCAGCATTTATCTGCATGTTTGTGAGTGCTGTCCCGGCGGCGACATGAAGATGATATGTGAAAATTATCCTGTTCCCAGTGACAGGTCTTTTATCGTGACCAAAGACCACAGCATCATGCTCCAGAAGTATGGAGAAAACATTTGGATAGATGAGCACAACATTAACCATTGGTCTACTTGAATAAACAGCAATAGGGCTCTAAATGAAGACCAGCCAACCGTCCAAATTCTGGTGAAATTTCAGTTTGGCTGGTAGGAAAGACCAACTTATTTAGCCACTTTGACCTATTAGTGAGTGTGTGTTTGGTTAGTAAGATTAACATCTACAGTACTAGCCAATTTGGCTGGTGGTGAAAATGTTTAATTTAGGGCCCTGAACAGCAATATCAATTGTATTCGAGCTCGTATTTTGTGCAGAGATGAATGAGTGCTGTTGGCCTTTGCTCTGTGTTACAAACTACACATATGGATTAAATAAAAATTGGATGACACATAAAATGAGTTTGTGTTTCACTGTATTAATAACCAGTGTTGAGCAAGTTAACTGTAATGCATTAGTGATTACATTACATTACCGTTACTGTCTTTTCAAAGTAATCCCTTACACTACAATATTACTACAAGCTATACAACAATATTTCTCAAGCAATTCCTTGGATTGAATTCAAGGAATTACTTGAGGAAGGTCACAGACCGAAACGTCACAAGTAAAAACTCTGCAAATGTTGAACTGTGTGCGGGACCTTCTTTGTCTCTATACGTTGGTGACCCAGTGGATCCACTACGCACCTGGCAAAAGGAGGTGCAAGAATTCTAAAAATAAAAATAAAATCTCCACAGTGTGCCTGGACCTGCACAGCCTGTAATTGAAGAGCCTCTGACTTCAGGCAGGTGTCTCCCAGGGTAGGGCCTCATGACGTATGTCTGTAGCCTCATAATGCACGCCGTACCATCTGAGGCACACGCTGTAATAGTCATTAAAAGGTTAATTACCATAGTATTACTCTACCATGACATAACTCAGTCATTGTCATTCTGGTAACAACAAATGTATAACGCCCTGTTTTAACGTGTTAAAGGGAAGGCATTTTCTGCCACTATGCAGACTCCCTAGTTCTGAAGCTCCAGGCAAGGGAGGCGGGCAGTGGGACATGAAGCTTTCCTTTTTTCAGGCGCTTCCCCAGCTTTGAATTATCAAAAATTCATCCATCGCTGTTGCTCGCTCCCGTATCCTTCAAGATTCAAGATTCAAGATTCAAGACGTTTATTGTCATTGTTAATGAAGGCAACGAAATTGTGGGTGGAGCAACAACACTGCGTAGTTTGAAGTAGGCCTATAGAAGTAACCAAAAAGTAGTAGTCAAAGAAAGTCTAAATTCATGAAGTATATCATGAAGTATAATACATTAAAGTAAATAATAGTAGTAATAAATTAATCAAGTAAATCAAACAGTAAAATGAGATCCCCCTCCCCACAGTTCAAGGTTAAACCCAGTGCTGTTGATATTTTAAGGCGCACAGCACACACACACACACACACACACACACACACACACACACACACACACACACACACACACACACACACACACACACACACACACACACACACACACACACACATATAAGTTAACAAATCAATAGGATATTACAGTAAGTGCCATCCCTTAAAAAGAAAAATCACTGAACATCAGTCCAGAGACCTATGTAAGAGCACTAGAATTAAGTAGTCTAATGGCTTCAGGGTACAGGCTATTAGAAAGTCTTGTAGTTTGTGCCGGTAAGGACCTGTACCTTCTGCCTGGGGGCAACAGTTGGAACAGGTGGTAAGCAGGGTGGTGACAGTCTTGCAAAATATTTTGCACTCTTTGTAGACAGCATGTGGTGTGGTACCTATCTCAGGGAGAGGTGTCCCAATGATTCTTTGTGCTGTTTTCACCACACGCTGGAGTGCCTGCTGGACTGCTTTTGTAGAGCCTGAGTACCACACCAAAGACTCATAGGCCTACACCAGAACGCTGCTGATCGCAGAGTTGTAAAAGTTCACCAGCAGCGGTTTTAATTTAAAATTGTGACACAGACCTGGCTGGTTTTTGAATGGGCACATGTGTAACGGAGGCTAACTAGCAGAGTTCGCGTGGAACGTTGGTAAACCTCCCTCCCAAAGCCTCATACAGTGTCGATGCCGTGGGGGCGGGAGACTAGTTTCTTGGTCCAGCGGTATCGTACTGTGTCTCTCATTGCCGGACCGTTGTAGTTGACGAGGTCGCATGTTCACAGCCCCGAGGGGGCGAACAGGTGCATGATGACCTCCATCACACATGCTTCCCATCCAATGCACCTATGCAGTTGGGGAGAACTCCACTTCCTCTGCAAACCAGAGGCCGCTTCCCTCCACAACTCACAGGACTCAACCTATATGACCACTGATTGTACTCTGCTGCTGCTGCTGTGTGTGTGTGTGTTTGTGTGTGTTTATGTTTATTGCCCATCAGTATGTTTGTTGTATTATTGCACAATGTGTGTGTGTGTGTGTGTGTATGTGATTATGTTCGTGTTATGAGTGAATGTGTCAGAGAAAGTATGTAAATTCATGTATGCTTTTTTACTGCTGTGTGTGTGTGTGTGCGTGTGTGCATGCGTGCGTGTGTGCATGATTTTTGTTAATGTCTCATGTATGTTTAGTTTTACTACACATTAGACTGGTCAACACAATTTCAAACTTCTGTGCTAACCCTGTTAGTTACATAGATTTTTTGACAGCAAAAGTACACTTGACTTGACAACCCCTATAGGCAGAGGTGTATTTATCTTAAGCTCCTCCCAGACTTCTATTACGATTCCTGCCACAGTAGATTTATGCAGCCTGAAATTAGAGCCAATAGTGCACTGGTCTCCAAACAACGGCCCGCGGGCCAACTGCGGCCCGCGGGCAGCAAATTTCTGGCCCGCCATGAGGTCCTTAAAAATGAAACCATAAATGCGCCTATTTGTGGCCATGCGCGATTTTCGATCAC
This sequence comes from Engraulis encrasicolus, assembly GCF_034702125.1. NCBI lineage: Eukaryota > Metazoa > Chordata > Actinopteri > Clupeiformes > Engraulidae > Engraulis > Engraulis encrasicolus. The sequence continues at coordinate 24,844,713 of NC_085871.1, forward strand.
AAAAACGTCAATTATCTCTCCTAAGCATTCACAAACAGTTAAATCTTATAATAACAGTCTCATGACAGACATTGACAATGAGGGAAAATGGTGAAGTGCAATCTGTTGTCTCCTAGACATCTAGAGAAGCCGTTATTCATCATTGCGTTTACCTCGGTCATCAGACCATTCGCAATTGTGCGGTATCGAAGCACTCTCCTCTCTTCTGGTTGAAAATGAGGACAATTCTCTCCTTCCCTATTTTTATGTATTTAGCAGGCCAGATACATTTTGTCTTTTGTTTACTCACATTTATGTGAAGTTTGGATGACAATTATCCCGTATTTTGGAAGTATCATTTATGCAAGGTAGTAGCCCGTAGAGACGTTAACGCAATTCAAGCTCCAGAGAACAGTCGTTACCAAAAGAAGGGAGGACAAAAACGAAACCAGTTCCTTTAAAATGTCTTGGAAATATAGAGCCAGGTAGAAGATTAGCTGAGTATTCCTGAAGGTCAACCTTGCTGGGTGCAGCCTGCGCGCCGCTGTGAGCCGCGCCCTTTCTATTAAACCTGGAGAGTCATGAGGCGCGAAGCGCACAGTTATTTAAGCCAAGTCGGCAGAGTTTTCTCAACTCTCTTCTGTTTGCAAATGTAAACGATTCTCCTTTGCTTCTATTGTATGTTTTTGTTATATCAGTTTTGCTTTGTCTTGCACTCGTAATATTCAAGGTCTGGCTGACCGTATCTGTATTTCTGTATCGCACGTGTATAATCTGAAGGCGCCACGGGAGCATCTGAGAACAGTAGGCTACCTTGCTCCACCCTACCCCTAACCCGAATTTCAGAAATGTCCAGGAAACATACGTAGGCTAGTAGTTAGGCAGAATAGGGTTTAATATTCCTGATGGCCCACCTCATCTCCCCGACGGTGCACGGTGCTCATGAGCGTGTTTCCCTTTGTTCAACCAGAAGAGTCTTGGGCGCTCAGTTAAGCAGTTAGAGCACTCACTCTGTTAAATCTAGACGATTCTCCTCCCCTGCACTATTTTTGTGTATTTGTGATATCACCCTTTTTGCATTTTAGCTGGCGTACTGTAGTAGGCTAGCCCATTCTAAATGTGGAGGATATTTTTCCCCCGTAGTTTGGTAGGGGCGCGTTATGCGAGATCAGTTGAGCAGAGAATGCATGATACATCGGGAATGCGTTGGAGGAAAACTAATATGATTTTCGAAAACGACCGCAATAAAGAAATATATAGACGAGCATTCCTGGAAACTAACTATTTCATCTGTCTGGGTGCCACCTGTTGCATGGGCTTGCGTCTTTTCTGTTCAGGCAGAGGTGAGATGCAGCGCACAAGTTCGGTGAGATTTAATCGCTATGGAAATGACTTTTGTTCCTCAATCGAATTGGGATTTTAGCGCACATTGACATATATTTGTTTTAGGTCTTGTCATGTAGCCTAAATCTCTCTCCCCCTCCCTCCCTCCGTGCCGTGACTGAAGTGGCTCTGCTGGAGAGCAAACATGCATTCTCTCTCTCTCTCTCTCTCTCTCTCTCTCTCTCTCTCTCTCTCTCTCTCTCTCTCTCGTTAACCTGTCCACAGTTGGTCTTTATTTACATTCCTCCCTGGCACTATATTGCAACAGCTAATACTAATAGTTTAATATTTCAACAGTGTTTCTATTATTTTTATTATTATTTTGTGGGGGGGGGGGTCTGGCCCGCGGCCTCACTTGCTCTACATTATTTGGCCCTTGGGAAAAGTTAATTGGAGACCACTGCAATAGTGGAATACAATACGTTCCTCAGGAATCTACCAAAATAAATAGAAAACACAGTTTTTACAACAGTAATAAAGTTTGCCAACAAAAACAAAGATATTGCCAAGGCTTGTGCAGCCCTATCCAAAACACATCTGATCACTTAAAGGTGACATATTAAACCCCTTCATTCAGCAGTTAGAATTGGTCTATGGGCTATACAGAACACGTCCATGAAGTTATTTATTCAAAATCATCGGAACACCGAAGTTTCGCCAGCTTGAAATCTTGTCAGCGCCAGTCACTTCTAAATTGCGCTGTTCTGCTCGGTCCCTGGTCTAGCCACGCCCCATCTTGGCTTGCAGCGCAGCCAACATCCAGGATGGCCGCAAGAGAACTGGAGCGTAGCACCACCAAATCGCAATGGCTTTTAACAGACCGGCAATTATCCAGCCATACCTGCTTGACCCCTTGTCAGACCCAGACGCCGAACAAGAGGAAGAGGAGCCACCTAGATCCCCACGAATACCAAAACCAGTTTCTGAATGGTTAGTCAATTTTGTACTTTCTTTCCATCTGCATCGCTGATCTCTCAAGTTTCAGCAGACAGGCTAGCCAGCTACTGTCTAGCAGAGTAAACGTAGCCTACTGTAATCGTCCTATTAGAGATCATACTGACCAAACAATATGATTGCATCCCTCTGTATTTCTATTATCTTAAGTCTATGTAAATATTGAACAGTGTTTTGACTGGAAAGGCTAGGCGAGGCGATATTTTGTACCATTCCATAGGCGCTATCGTTTCAAATGGTACCCAGATAGCAGATATTTTGGCTTTGATTTGGCAGATATCTGCAATTTATGGCCTCCTTTTGGCAAGCCATAAGCTTTTGGCAAAGTTTTGGCATGGTTATGGTTGACCTGGGCGCCAGTGAATTGGGGCGTTCCTCTGGAAAGCAAAAAAAAACAAGATTTGGCTAAAATATGGGTTGCTTATGGCTTCCCACAACACATTAAAACGCGCGGACTGTGAATGAATGAGTTATGGCCAGGTTATGGCATGTGTCAGGTTAATCTGAACCTCGGGTGGAGAGCGGGACAGCAACGTTCTACATTGGTGCGTTTATGGCAATCCAAAAGACTGCCAAAATCAACTGTCAAGAGAAACTCGTGCTTGCCTCACTTCAGTTTCCCCAGCGCCAGTGTGTGTCAGACTTCAGTTTATGCAGGTAAGTGCAGTTGACACGTTTTTATATTAAATACAACCGCCGATGACTTAAGAGATGAGGCATTTTGTGTTATCGATTTTCATGTTGATTTCATAGGTCTGTGACCGTCGGTTTCCGTGTTATGCGCTGAAACTTTGATACCCTTTTAACAGGAGCTAAAATACAAACGTCTGTGACACACAACTGTGACATTTAATCTTAGTTGCTACCCTCATACTCAGTAACGGTTGATTAAGTGTTGTTCTGTGGTTGAAATTCACTTTCAGATATCAATGCCAAGGGAATTTCAATCAAAGAACAACAACACTAGCAATCCCAGCTAACTGGCCAACGACAGTTAGCAAAAGCCGGGAGCTAGCTAACTCAGGCATGGAGCATCTTCTACCTATTTGGCACAAAGCAGAGCACTATCTAGCAATATCTGTCTGTCACGGAAAGTGTTGGACTCACTGTAATTCTAGCCTACTACTGAAGCAATCGAGTGAATCTGCTTTTTTCTACATTGTCTTTTCAGATGTGCTGCTGCTGAAGGCAGTCACCCGGTGGAGGAACTTGTTTTTTGACAGGCATAGCGTATTACTACAGGTTGGTTCCACAATTTATTAACCTCTCTCTCTGGTCTAATCTTCGTTCGTTGTGAAAGTCCTTGCTTTTAATGTAACTGCTTTTAAGTATACGTCTGTATTGGGTAATGCAATGGTCGGTTTGTGTTTAAGCGCTGGCTATTTAACATGATCAGTTGTTAAGGCAGTGTGTATTGTTCAGCTATCAACAACAGGGGGTAAACCGTATACAGAAATGTGGCCCATGTAGGCCTATGTAATCTTGCTCTAACATTTGTAATACCTCAACACAGAGAGTAGCTTACTAGAGGTGTCAAAGGTAAAAGTAGAAGTGAATTCATGGTGAAATGTAAACAAACGCCTGCCCCCAGACCAGGATCTCGGAAAAGACTGAATAAGGGGGAAAAAACACCTCAGATAGGCCTACTGACAAGTAGTGGGAGCATTACTAATTGGCAGAAAGCTTTAACAATGGCACATGATATAACATAGTGACCCGTCTGTTTCACCAGTTATTCTACTGTAGGCACACCCAATGAGATAGATAGCCTACTGCTTTGTTGTTATTGAAAAACCTAAAAGCTAGGTTAAAAAAAAACTCCAATTTGACAAGTACTCTGATCTTAGAATCAGTGGGCTATATACTCAAGTGCAAGTTATATGTTTTGGCAGGGTTTTGTTTGATTGAGTATTGTTTTTTTTTTCCTATTCTTTTTCTCCCTTTTACTTTTGACAATTCCGTAGATGGTTGTACAATCTACTGTAGCCTACTACTCATGTCATTTAAAATGTATAAAATATGAAATAACATCTACATTCTCTCTTCAGATGCTGTGCTGCGAACGGACACTGCAGTCACCTGTGGGAGGGGTCAATCAAATCGGATCTCAAAAACAGGTACCAAATTTTACACCCCTCTCCCGTCTATTACTCTATTAATCAAGTGCATTTGTGCCGCCACTTGGCCAGGACACCCTTGTTAAAAGAGATTTTTAATCTCAACAGATTTATTTTCCTGGTTAAATAAAGGTTAAATAAAAGAAGAAAAAAAATGTAATGCCACTGTTTTCAAAGTTACTTTTGCATGTAGTAATTCAATTTGGTTTATCTTTTTATTCTTTCCTAGATGTCGCGAATCTGATCTGATCTACCTACCTCTATGTGGCAATATAGTACCTGCTTTTACTGGCCAGGGGACCAAGATGAAAACAAGAGGCCTGTACCCAGACATCCAAGCACCCATCAAGTCACCCAGTCCTCCACCACCTGCTGTGCAGCTATACCCATCCATCAAATCCAGCCACTTGCCCACCCTAACCAGTCACAGCATTTGGAGGCAATAAAGTATAATGAAATGTATTTAATTGTCTTGGTTTTTTTTTTTTCTAGATGCATAAATATTCCAGTTTCATTGTTGAAAATCATGCATTTTTTAAATGTGCGATTTTCAACAATAAAACAGGAATATTTAGTGATCCCAAATGTAGCCATAATGGGGCCAAATGTCACTTATTTGTCTTATAAGTTTCTCTGTATACTGGTACTTACATTTTAAGTATACAGGGAAACTTATAAGACAAATAAGTGACATTTGGCCCCATTATGGCTACATTTGGGATCAATTATGGGTACATTATGGCAGTATTTAGGGTAATTTATGGCTGTTCTGGGAGAGTTATGGGTACATTATGGCTGAATTATGGGTACATTATGGCAGTATTTAGGCTCATTTATGGCAGTTCTGGGACAGTTATGGGTACTTTATGGCTGCATTTTGGCTGAAGGGAGGGGTCTGGAATTCCTTTTGGGGCCTTTAAGGCTGTACGTGGAAATCCCAAATAGGTTTTGGGTGAACTTTGGTCAATTTATGGCTGGGTTTGGTTGGTTTTGGCATGCCAAATTTGGGCCACTTTTGGCCCGGGGACTCAAACCGAAGCCAGCCAAAAGGCCAAGACACAATTTGGCCCAAAACTCTGCCAAAAACATTTTGCTATCTGGGTATGGAACCTTCAGAAAGACAAATAGCTTGTGCACCTTCGTAAAGCAACTTTAGAAATTACAATGATATGACAATACAAATGCCTTTAGCTTTACAGGGGACGTGGTCAAGGAGATCACCTAGACCAGTGTTTCTCAACCTTTTTTTGTAGGCGAGGCACCCTTTCAGTTACTGGAAATGTTCAAGGCACCCCTAAGCAACAAGCTGTAGCATGGCATTGCATCGGATATCACAGGGCGACCTAAATTTACTTTATTGTGCGTAAGTGGCAGATGAAAGACTCCACTGAGCACCGACTAAGCAATACTTTATTAATTTAGACAAATATGTGTTAAATTACATCATTTATTTATAAGCCACGTTTGCGGCACCCCTGAGGGGTCCTGCGGCACCCCAGGGTGCCCGGCATCCTGGTTGAGAAACACTGACCTAGACTGTACATTGCTGGAGGAAATTTGACTCATTCCCTCCGTCCTTTCATAGGTTCAGATGTCGGAACTGTGGTGCAATGCCTACTGAACACGAGAGCTTGTGCTGTCAGGAGGTCCCAGAGGTAATGTTTTCTCCATCACTTAGTGTGTAGGGTATCTCTTGGTGTTTGTCATGTAGGGTTAGCGTAAACAAGGGTAGCCAAAGTAGAAGTAAATAATAATAATTAAAAAATAATACACATGCCATGGGTTTCTTCCAACACAACACCTTGGTAGAGTAACTGGTTTGCAGTAGGCTAGATTGTTGTGTGATCCTGCACTGGCTAAATCAAATTTAGGGGGAATATTTTTATGGCATCCCCCCAGTAACATCTCACCCCCACATTAGATGCAATGTAGTAACTGTAACAAATATCGTGTGCCGGTTAGTACTGACCACACTAGGCTAATTCTACTTTGGCCTCCTCAGGTGACAGGGCCACCATAGTATTTGCTTGCAACACTCACCTTACCTGTATCATCCTACTACCTAACAGGTCACAAGGCGCATGGAGCAGGTGGAGGGCACTCAGCCTCAGTGTGTTATCGACCATCCTGGATTTTATGCCACGTCCCTCAATGTGTATGTGCTTCAAGCCATGTACAACATCTACAGAGCAGATCATGGACCAGTACGGCTACGGGGCATAGAGCAGTATGTTCACTCTTTACTTCTACCATATCACAAATGTATGACAACTTTACATTTTCAGCAAACAGTCTTAGCTTACTTCTTGTGTTCATATATCAGTAAAGGCCATATTATAAACACCAATGAAATGTAAGAATACCTTATGACTGGTACATTTTGTGTATGACTAATATCTTCAAATACAAGGTGACCCAAAACGTGTGTAGAAACCAAAAACATTTTTTATTATAAAAGTCATCTAAAAGCACATTTTGTTTGTAGCCGTTACAGATATCTGGCCTACAGGATGTTTGTCAGTTGGTGTTGGGGATTCCTGGGGCGCCACATAAGAGTCGTGGTTCCATCATGTGTCGTCCTGCGTGTTCGTCGGGAGTTTCCAGATAGTCAACAGCAATACATGGGCTTCAGACTGCCTCCCCTGCGTTGAAGCGGAAGATGCAGCTGGTGATCACCCCCTCCTTCTCAGGCCCACTTCAACGCATCCTATGCAATGAAAGACATGTTGTATTTCTATTGTATTTTCACATTTATTTTGCAAAACTATTCAAAGTGTAAATTTCTTATGTAAATATCCTGTTTTTACTGTTTTAATTCAGATTACAAGTCTTATTTTTATAACTTTTTCTATATAATTAAAATAAGAATTATTTACCAGATGTTGCCTCATTTTATTCGGGCTTCACTCTTGCCTCCCTCTTCATGGCATTGGAGTAATGGGTCCTGTAGAGGGGATCTGTGGATGTGGTGGCCTGGTCTCGTGCAGCATTCTCATTGAAATGGAGGGCTGCCAGGAAATAAAGAGAAAAATCGAACGTGAAAATGGTGGTGTATACAATGCAAATAGTCAAAAAGCTATGCAATTAACATTTCCCTTCCCAAGGGATGCCAACATACACTATTTGGAGCAAATTGTAATTGTAAGATGATGCTGCAGGCGACGGGTCTTTACTGGTGTTGAATTGAGGGGAGGTGGATGCTCAGTGAGGGGATCTGTGGACGGGCCATAGTCTTTGCAGCAGCATAAAGTAGACTGCATGCACTGAATAGAAATCTCCATTTTCTAGTTTTTTTCTTTTCAGGTGTAATAAAATAGGGGCGTACCTGCATTGTGTGTGTGTCTTTTGTTTACTGCCTAAAGACACTTGCTGAAAGATGCACCCCTTTTCTATTACATGTTGTTTTCATTTGTGTCAGCACCCTTAAAGTAATTAATTGACATTCAATGAAGCCTTAGCTTGCTGCAATTGATAATGGATCTGCTGCAATACACTACTCACTAAAAGGATGACATGGTTATGACAAAGTAAAACATTTCAGAGAGCTCAGAAAATTACCTTCACTTCATAGACAGCTTTATCCCAGGTCAGCACTTTGAGTCAGGTTCCATTCTTCAGGTCACAGGTGGGTCAGTTCGACAGTAGACTTCTGTTTCTGGCTGAATCCGATCTGGCTGGTCTGTTACTGAGACAGGACAAAGAGATACATTTGGAAAAGAGACATGGCATGAGAGTATAATTTACACTCAGCTTGTAACAAAAGCTTTAAATCAAAAGAAACTGAAACTACAGTCTACACCAGTCTTGAAAGTTATGCTTTGTAATTGACATAGGGTCTGGGAAATTGTACAGAGTACTAACATTTTGTATCAAAACCCGAACACAGAATACAGAACACAGACGTAACACAGAACATATACATGAAGTCTGTGTTCTGTGTCACGCCTGTGTTCTGTATTCTGTGTTCGAGTTTTGAGGGTGCGGGAGTGGGGAAGGCAGCAGTGGGGAATCTAGTCAGCTGAGGCTATGTGAAGTGCGAGGTTTATCATTACGTATTGGTTATGTGGCATGGCTGTGGCCGACAACAGTCGTAATAAAAATGACACTAGAGCTACTGTCTACACCTTGTGCGTTCTCTAGCTACCAAAACGCTAGGCTTACATAATGAACTCACACGTTGTGGGGCGAACTTTAGGAGGATTGGATGTCTTGGCTATCATTTTGGTTTAGGTGCTTATACTAATTTTGATGCTATCTAATTTATTGCCCATGATTCACGAGTTGTCTCAGATTTACCTGACTCGTAGCTAGCTCTAACCATTAATATCAGACCCCCCCCTGAATAAGGGGACTAGTGATGCTGGGCTACAAGCAGACACTGCTCATAAAAGTTGCAAATGTAGCGTCCGTTAGTAGGATCATTTCACGACAAACCAGACACTTTGGGTTGCATTCACTTTCGGGCTATTGTTTTAAAAGTAAGATAATTGCTATAACGAGGGGAAAAACGTGAATTCAGATTGGCATAATGCTACGAGTAGCATGTTAGCCTACCACCAAACATGCAGCCATAGAGGTTCCACAGCTACTAAAGTAGCCTAGATAGACAAACGTTTGAAAATACTCACAGGTTGGTCCTTCATCATTCTGACTCTTCCCAGACAGTTGAGACATCGGCGAAATCTGTCGGATAGCCTGCTAATACTGTCCAAGATTTCCAAAGCAGTCTGGTGTGTAAAAATGGTTTGACTTGGTCACTGTAAGATGCTTCCCAAGCAGTTCCTCAAACTATTCAGGGCGGCTGCAACTCCACTAATATGCTAACCTGATAGCCACACTGGAGAGTAGCCTGTGCACATGTTCTAGAACTAACTTGGGGTGGGGCATAGGCTTACCGGGCAGTAGAGCGAGAGAAGAGGAAGACCCAGAATATACACCACTCGTGAAGGAATAATAAAAAAAAACACAAAACACACAAAAATAATAAGACAAACACCCATCGTGCGGCACAGCAAAGAAAGGGAAGAGGGGTCCACCACCAAGGTCTGCCTGCCGGTTGCCTTGCTCCGACCACACCTGTCCAAAATATAGAAGAGAGAAAAAGGGGCTTGAGACACAGGATCGAGTACAGTGTATAGGCTATGTCAATTCAGTACAGAGTAATGCAGTCCACTCTACTTAACTTTGCTATGGCAATGCTGCTCGAGGAGGCACTGCGCCGAAGGAGTGCAGCCACCCTGGTTGAAGGGATAAAGTAGACCAATGTTAAGTAACTACCACTGAACATGCACACACACACACACACACCGACAGAGACCCACACACACACACACACGCACACACACACAGAGACCCACTGGGACTGGAGAAGCCAGTCCCCCCAATGCAGTTAGGCTGCTGCAATCCGAGGAACAGACCTCAGAAGACCAGTCAGGTCAGGTCCCACAAAATTAATCAACCCAAACCAACAGAAAACCAAAAAAAAAGAAAGAAACAAAAACAAAAGAAAACAGAATGTCTTCAGTTAAATTTGATAGGACAACAGAAATAATATAGCAGAAACAGGCGAGGGGTATGCCTCTCACGAATCCCCCACGTCCACAAAATAATCACAAAATAGAGGTGTTGCACATTGCCACCTATGCAACGAAAATAAATCAAATCAAAACTTAAACACAAAATAGCCTATGCGGTCAGCGGTGTTGCCGCGAGTGCAGGTAGTCAGCAGGTGACATTGCGCATTGCTGGGGGTATGCCTGCGTTGATGGAACCCGACCACAGTAGCCCACGACCTGTCGCGCCAGTGGAAAGCAGTAACCCAAAAGGGGACTATGTTCCCAAACAGAGCAGCAGCCTGTGATGCCGCGGAGTCACCCTAGTTGCTGGTCACTCCCCGCCCTGTAAATATGGGGTATAACAATTAGGCCGACGGATACAGCAATTTTAACAGTAGGGATTACCAGCATCATGTATAGGCTACATACCGAGTGGTTATGCTGCGCACGTAGCCTCAATCTGAATCGTGATGGCGCAAGGATCTCCGTAGCAGAAGCTAAAAATAATTAAGACAGAGTTTGACCCATATTTACAGGTAACAAAGCGGCCTACTGTCAGCGTAATAAAAAGATCACTTATCCTACCTTGCACACGCTTCGCGCACTACTCGGAGGACTTCAGTGCTCCAGCCACAAGCCGAGCCACGAGCAATTACAGCAGGAGAGACTGCACGACAGGAGAGCGCACATTAGAGGCAAATCGAAAAACCCTCCCCGAATGCAAGGCCCTATAGCGAAAAGAATGCTCCTTACCTGTACGAGTCAAAGCACTCGCTTACAGCGAGAAGCACCAGCTAGAGTGTCCTCCCCGACATCAACACAACCCCCGGTCAGTCAGTCCCTCCAGGAAATCGCGATGTTGCGATCGCGTCGTTTTTCGCAACTTCAATGAATTCCTGCGAATTCTGCGCGAGAGCGCAACTTTAACCAATCACCGCGATTTCCCGCAACTTTGAACACTTTGAACCAAACCATGTTGCGCTGACTTCACTGACGTCGACAAACTTCCTTTCAAAAAGGATAATGCAATAAAAAATACAATAAAAAAGTAACATAGCAATCAGTCCCAGCACTTTACTATGCATGTACAAAGTTGTCGGTGAGGGGGAAAAACTAATAAACGAATGTAGGAAACGCCATGTTCTCATTGCGCGTCTGCTCGCATGGTCACAGGAGGGAAAATGTATGACTAGTCTGGCATAACCAATAGGCCTACATTTTTAAAATGTGCTAGGCCTACATAAATATATAATTAACACTTCATGACAGTCATCTACATTACGCCAAGTAGGGCTCCTACAACAAGATGTGTTTTCTTTTTTCTAGCGGTCCACCTGCTGGACCACTTTGGTGTTTGACTTGTGCGCATACAGAAGGCAACATTTTCCCTCCGAATTGAGATGCGCAAATGCCTTGTCCACAACAAAGGAGTAATTTCCATCCTTCATTGTGAATGCTGTGTGCGTGCCTGGCCGATATAGTAATCTCTTTCGCGCAAATTGGGCTATGGCTGGATACGAGCACTTGGTGACCGTGGTGACCGTGTCGTCAAATCACTTTCGTTTAACCTGGCGCGGTCAAACGGACAAGGAACACTGAACATGAATAAAACCAGAGCAGACACGTTGGAAAGCTGTGGGGGTAAGTTGGAAAACTACTTTCTGTCTCTCCCTCTCCTCTCTTCCTTGCGCGATTGACAGCTGAGATATTGATTGACAGCTGAGAGTGAGACCTCCGTTCTGCAGGCGACGTGGTGTTTCATAACAATCTCGTCGTCTTTTAAATTCACAAGAGCACCAAAATTAATATAATTTCTCAGCATTATTCAGCAAGCACCCTTCACAACAGGAAATCTGTGAACTCCATCCTCGTTACATTGAATGATGATCATCAGCCGTTAATTTAAAGCCGGCTGACGGCGCGGGAGAACAACAACAAAAAAAACCTAGGCCTATGCCTTCTTTCGAAAGCGACCCCTCCCTCTGCTTTTATTTGTGTTGCTTTTGACAAGCTTGAAAATTAAACGCCGACACAGGCAGGCTATGTGTAGCAGACGACTCACATTAACCAGGATTTCAGTCACAAGAGTTCCTGTCACGCACCCTCTTCAACTGGGTGGACATGCCCAATTCCGCCCGCCTACTTATAGTTAACAGGGGTGATAGCAGTCCGGCGCCGCGCCGGAAATCCGGCGTAGCGTGGCTGTAGAAAAAAATAAAATAATAATTTCCCCAAAATTAATAAAATAATAAACTATCGCGTAGGCCTTCATTAATGTATGGTGAAAATAAATGAGCGCGCAACAGCCTGTTGTAAGAGACGCGAAAGGAACCCAAATGAGAAGCAGCCCATAATTGTATCATCCCGACATCTTACTGAAAAATGTATCAATTTGTTACGTCTTGCTCTTGAGTCACTCACCACATCACTGGCGGCAGTCTTCTAGTTCTAGTGAAAGGAGAAGTAGATTGGCTGTCAGTATGCACACTAGTAAAGAGAGTTCTAGGCCCCGTTACCCTTCTCAGATATTTTCACTGTCGACGGAGGCAAATCCAAAAATGGCATCTCGTTATACTGAAGAAACGGAAGAAAGTACTATAGGCCAAGTCTAGACCATTTGGATTCCGATAAAAATTAGCAACTATTGTTAGCACAAATCCACATGGCTTGCTAGTTGTGATGGGTGTGTTGAACCGTGTGGATGTCAGTGGAATACTAGTGAAATTCTGTGATCAAGAAAACGTTTGAAGGTAAGGCCATTTAGTTATTAATTTGCCCACTGTGGCATGTTGGCTTGGGCCCGAATGATTTTGCCTTGCGCAGGTTACTCCAAAAACCTGACCATAAACGGCTTATTGATGCGCATAAACGGGCTCAGTGAGAGTTTGAAATAGGTTCGTCTATTTTCCTCATTTATGTGCGCTAAATGACTGCGCAATGTTGACAAACTTTGATGGAGATGGACGTTCTTTCAAAAAAAGTCTGTATGCTCAAAACGGTAGGCTATGCTATGCCCGTCATGATACTTTTTTTCTAGGTGTAGTGCGTAAATGTGGTCTGCATTGGAATAGCGGCTACCATTGCGACATGTCCAAATGACAATGGAATGCTTGGATCGCTAATGTTTGGCAAGCCTAGTTAGCCTACACCCCTTGTAGGCTAGTGTGAGCTGAGTTCGTGGGTTTTGGTCTACTGTTGATTGAGGGATGGTGTTTTGCGTCATTCCTGACAGCACGTGTCAAACTGATTTCAGGGAGATGTTTATATTAGTTATGCTGACTAAACCAACGCGCTCTGTGAAAACCCCCAAACAGCCTCGCACAGGTTCACACAGCCTTTCTCTCTCGCGCGCTCCCTGTCGTAGCCCTTCTGCGTAATGGAATCCAGTTATTCCACGCACGATGCACAGGTTGTATTGTCTGCACGCTCTGGGCTACTTAATCCCTACTCTCGGGCAGGGGGCAATTGTCAATATCAGACTCTCATGAACTTCAAATACTTGGCCTACGTTCATGTGGCCACCACGGTGTCACCTAGACATGCAGTGAATGTTCATCTTATCTTCACGCCCTGTGCTATTTTCATGTAGCTTAATTCGGTCCTGTCTTTGTTTTTGTTGCTTTCTGTTATCTTTTCAACTCGTACATTGTAATGGGCGTGTGTACACGCGAGTGATTTTCATGTATTTTAATTGACTACAACCCAATGCGAAAGTCGCGCAGTAGTCACACAGGCTATATATACTGTCCTGTCCGTAATAACCACTGGTTCTGTCATCCGTGGAGTCGAAATATGCGATGTGAACGTGGGCCTGCATGTAGCCAATCATGCGCTTGTGCCCTAAATATCATGTACCGGTAATTAAAGGGCGTTTCCCTACAACGGAAAGGCAGGGGTTATAGCACAGCCCTTAAACAATCTGTGGTTATAGGTAGACCATGGGGCCACAAGTAGGCTATCTAAACGTATGTCCAGTAGCCTATACAAGTTATATGAGCAATGTCCCAATGAAAATGAAACTTATCAGCTTGCAGCAAATGTCATGTCATTTAAAAGTATTGCTCAATTAATTGGTAATCACCTCCTCTATTTTGGACAGAGTGTAGTTACTGTACTTTGGAGTAGTATTGCCTCCTACTGACCTGTCTTGGTATGGCTGCTACATATGTAGCTTTCAGTTAATTCAATGTGGTAAAATATGCACCATGTTTTCAGAAATGCATTCTGGTGTTGAAATGTTGCATTGGTTCAATACCCACCTCAATAACTTTAGTGCAACATCACAAGCCTAGAATGCATTTCTAACTGCATACGTTGGTATTCGTTTTTACAGCTAGAATTGAACGTGGTGGTCAGTTTCTTTCAGCCAAGTGCTGTAGCCTACCAACAGGGAAATGATCTGTGTTTTCGTGAATAACACTATAGAAATAATGCAAAAATGAAAACATTATCTTAAATGTTTGAATAATGTGTTTGAATAATAATAAGGCCTACATTACGTCTCATATGCAGTATGTCCCGTCGTCCCCCGGCCCCCCCTCCCCGACCAGGAAAAAAGTTCAGGCTCAGGATTTTTTTTCACTATCACCCCTGAGTTAATTATGTATCCACTTTTTAAGTCAGGAATGGATATTGACATGATACGAAGTTTGTATGCTTACAATTTGAAACGGTGATGACATTTAAAACAGAGTCAAACGACCATAAACAGCATTGTAATGAAGGGTGTCGTAGACTAATGGCAGCATGAAAGAGATGGAACTTTTCACGACGACATTCTGGCTAAAAACTCGCCCTGGCAGCTTCCCTGCTTTGCCTAAGAACCAAAATTATAATATAAAAATGGAAATAATATAAAAACACCAGAGGACTAGAATGTGGCAGTGTCCTTTACTTTCAAGCGTGGGGAAGCACATTAAAAATCGCAACAAAAATCGCACCTTTCACTTCATGCCGCAACAAAATCGCAACAACACAGTAAGAATCTTCGCAACTTTTAGCGCAATTTTCTGGAAATCCTCGTGCACCATCTGGCAATTCCGACCGCGATTTTTTGAGAAAATGCCCGCGATTTCCTGGTGGGACTGGTCAGTGGTGGAACGGTGTCTCACTGCAGTCTAATTATGGGAAGTTGGAATCCGCCCCGTAATCAAGCAAACCCCGCTCCTCCAATCAATGCAAATTTCGGGAAATGGGTGATAGAATGCAATTCCACCCGCTACATTCTACCCCCACTTTTTAAGTCGTTGCCCCGACCGACCAATGGGGCAATTTTCACACAGGGGCGTTACTTGTTGACGGCTGGGGCGCTTGCTCATCCACCTGGGTCACTACAGTCCTGGGAAGATGGTGGTGGTTGGAATGATGACCCGCGGTGCACCGAGTTTTCCGGCGCAGCACTGGAGAAAGCGGCACCACAGTACTCTCCCCTGCCACAGGAGAGTTTAAACGAGGGGCTGCCAAGGCAGGAGGTCCCTGCGGCACCATGGAGCGACCATCAGAGCACGGCTCCGGGGAACCTGAAGCTTCACCTGGAGAGAGCGACAAGATATCCTCCTGGGGGTAGCCCCACCTGAGACCACAGGGGCCCTGTCGGGAGGAGTACCGGGGTTCGGCGTAGGGTGAAGTGGAGCTGCCTCAGAAGACAGCAACAAGAAATCTTCCTCACTCGGGGATCCTCCTCAGGTGTACCAGCAGCTGAAGCCATCGGAGGCCTATCCAGGGGTGAGTTTCTCAAAAGAGAAGTTGTTAGCCTGTTAGCAACTTCGGTAGTTGCCAATGGGGAAATGCATTGAAAACAGCAAAGTAGCTACTGTAGTTAGCAACTTTGGTTTTGAGAAATTCACCCCAGGGGTGCAGAAAAGGCGCAAGGAATTTGTGCCTTCAATGAGTCCCTATGAACAGTCCGCACCTTCTGCAAGTTGTCTTGTGGTAGCCTAGCGCAGCCAGACCCGTACAGCAAAAAGCTGTACCAGGGTCTAGGAGGGCTGGGCGGCAGTGTGGGCGGGATAAACGGTTGCTTCAGCACTCAACGTCACGCAATAGGATGGTGGAACAACCAATCCCCACACACTTCTGTGTAACGTCACAGCTGTCTTTCACAACGTACACGCGACACGCCCCTTTGAAGGTGCAGCGGCAACTTCGAGCCGTCGTAGCAGTGAATTCGTGTGATGACCACAGCCACAAACAAGTTTCCTAATAAATCGTGTTTTCACTTATACAGTTCAAAAATGCATCGTTTTCAACCACATGGCCCTCCTTGATCAATCAGCGAAATGTCGAGCAATGTGGGGCTTGTTAAATGGTTATATTTATGATTGTTGTCAACATGGCATGTTCGGTGTTAGCTAGCTAGCTGTATACCCATAACTAATACATGGCTAGCCGCTAGCTCGGTAGACTAGGTGTCATTCCCATCTATTTAGTAAGCGACCTACACACTTTCAAAGCTCCCAAATGTCTCGTTTTCAATTACATGGATCTTATTAGAATTTGGGGCAGGCATATAATACAAGGCTGGATACCTAGCTCTGTTATTGACGACAGGTTAGCTAGCCACTAGCGAGGGCCTCTTTGTAGGTGAAGCGGCAACTTCCAGCCGTCGTAGCAGTGAAAGCGTGTGATGACCACAGCCACAAACAATTTTCTTATAAATCGTGTTTTCACTTATACAGTTCAAAAATGCCTCGTTTTCAACCACATGGCCCTCTTTGATCAATCAGCGAAATGTCGAGCAATTTGGGGCTTGTTAAATGGTTATATTTATGATTGTTGTCAACATGGCATGTTCGGTGTTAGCTAGCTAGCTAGCTGTATACCCATAACTTTCCCTGATTGTCGCTCCCAACGCAGGACGCTCCCCGGTCAGCTCGCTCCCACTAGCCAGACTATCGATCCCATCTATTTAGTAAGCTACTCAAAGACTTTCAAAGCTGTCTCGTTTATAATGGCATGTGTCTTATTAGAAATTGGGGCCGCAATTTCATTCTACACCTACAGTAGTGGTCTGATAATAGCGTGTGACTATCTGGTTCTGTAAAATGCTCAACTTAGCTTACCGAGCTAGTTTAAAACATCGAATGATCAAATGGTAATGTGTTGAGATCTATTTGTGTCCGATAAGTTCATGGTGTATTATTACATCAATCCATGTCAGCCACGAAATGTATTATCATCCAGGCTTTTTAAATTAAGTAAACACTTTCGTGCTGTACGTAGCACGGACGGACACCATGCTTCTTCTTAGAAAGTTTCCTGTTTACTAGGTAGCCCGGCCCCCCTCGCGATTTGATTGGCCCTGTCATCGGATAACTTTCAGCCTCGCAAAACGACCGGGGTCCGCTAGACTGCCCCCGGGAGCAAATTCAATTTGCGGTCGCTAGGGGCGTCTAGATTTCTAGGCTAGTCTTGTGGGGCAATGGTGTAGACCAGTGTTTCTCAACAGGGGTGCTGCGGAAACGTGGCTGATAAATAAATTATGTAATACAATACATATTTGTCTAAATTGATAAGTTAATGCTAATCAGTGGAATCTTTCATCTGCCATTCACGCACAATAATGTAAATATAGGTTGCCCCAGTCAGCTGCAACTTCGAACGTAGGTCGTGTGACGTCTCCAAATGTGTCACTTTTCTAAGCTTGTGTGGTATTAGATGCGATGCCATATTGCTGCTTGTTGGTTTGGGGTGCCTTGAAACTTTTCATGAATTGGAAGGGTGCCTCGCCTGAAAAAAGGTTGAGAAACACTGGTGTAGACAGCCCCACCCTGGTCTGGTGCTTTAAGCACTTGGTACACCACCGAGCTCCAAATGTCTTGAATCTTATGCCGCCCACGGGCACTATGGTCTCGGAGATAAACCAATTGGCCAACTTGCAATGGGGCCTCACGAACTCGTTGATCATGCTGCTCTTTCCGGCGATTAGCAGCCATGGTCAAGCGCTCTTTTGCCCCTTCGAAAGCGAGTCTGAGTCTTGTCTGATGCTCGATCATCCAATCGTGTACGGTCCCAGATACAGGATCCTGGACCCTGCCCAACAGAAAGTCCACTGGCAGGGTGGGCTCACGGCCAAACATCAAAAGAATCGGGGACTCCCCGGTGGCCTGATGAGGCGTGGTGTTATAACAATAAAGGACCTGGGGAAGACAAGCAGTCCAATCACGTTTCCGTGTCACAGGCAGGGTGCGCAGCAGGTTGTGAAGAGTTCTGTTATAGTGTTTATGAAACGAAAACAAATGGTCATTCCCCTTAAAGCCTTGTTTTTTCTGATAGCATCGATGAGACTTTGAACCCAATCATCCTGGAGGAACTTGTGAAAATGGCAACTCAAAGTGTGAATTCTGTGAAATTTGGTGTGACTAATGAGCTGGGCTGTGACATCAAAGAGGAGAGTCCCTGGTTTGCTAGTATGGCGATCTGAGAAAACAACACACATTTGATGGACCCACATCTCATAAAGGAACCAAAATTCTGATACAAACATCAGTGTGTCGAAAAACCACACATCCAACCTCATGAGAAAAAAAAACAGCAGCACAAATCTATTTCAGAGGCACTGATACATCTGCAGAAAGTGACATGTCTGACAGACGAAGTGACGATTGTTGACCTAGCCTGTTTGTTTTCTTTATGGTTACGGTTGCTAAGGGCGCTTTGCCATGACCCAAAGATGACATGGCGTGTGTATTTGTTGACAAATGGGGGGCATTTTGATTCAATTGCGCGATATAGCGTGATTGAAATGCATGTACATGCAAAAATATTATCAACTAGAGAAAAAACGGAGGTAATAGGCTGTTGGAGCAGCCCCGAAATCCTAAAAAAGAAGAAGAGAGAAAAAAAGTAGGCCTGCGCTATATGCATCTCCGTTTATTCGCTAAGCAGTAGCCCAGTCTGTGAGTTGGCTGTCCTCGACCGAGAGCACCACGGAGGCTGAAGCGCGGATATCCCAAAACCAATTTATTGACCAGTTGAATGGCAATCAACAAAAAGTGCATATCCCGAGAGCATTTGCATCGGTTTGGCATGTAATGTGCATTACCCTTTCCTGAAATCAACATACAAAGCAGATGGACAAGGTAAAACGTAGCCTAAAGCAAAGCAGTGCACGAGCAGTTACAGGGGCAGTTTCAGTCTGCACGCCGGCGATGTCAATTGTTGGAACTGCTTGAGACAATAGCATTCTCTTCAGTCCAACCATGCCCACGATCTCCACATTTGTGGTGAAGCACGAGGGGTGGAAATGTTCCGAGCACAACAGTGACCATGAGCTTGCTTCAAAACCACGCCGGTGTAGCAGCTTGTGATATGCACCGGAATTCTCATCCACATGTACATCTGCTTGTACGAGGCTATGGCAAGCGATGTGGGACAAATGTATGGCAGGAAGCGAATGTCAACATAAACAGAGATTACACAATCTTCGATATGGTCAGCAAATGTTTTGGGGCTGTCATTTATGTTATGCCTACACTTTGGAATTAGATCAGAGTCTTGTTGTTACACAGGCATATTTGATTTAGCCCAACTGTACCCTATACTTAACTTTACTCAGTCTATCCTACAAGCAGATAGCCTACAGGGCGGATGAGAATCCGGTGCATATCACAAAAGCTGCCACACCGGTGCCTGCGTACGAATTGGATCCACAGAGCCCTTGTTTTAGCCTTCTCCACAGTTGGCCACAGTTCCATCATTCTTCACAGAAGGGAACTTGTGCAAAGATATTCCTTCTGTCAAGTAGCCATTTTTGCAGCTGGCACCGTTCGGCCCTCCAGCAACACACTGCTTGACACTGTGCTTTGGTTTGGTACTAGCCGCCATTGATCTGAACAAGGTGGAATGAGGTGAACTCCCCCCTTTTATGTCACGCATATCATTTGCATAAAATTTGCATGTCACCAAAAAAACCAAACATAACACTTTTTGGGAACGTTTTAACATGACTTTTAGGACAAAATATCACCCAGACAATATCCCATTTTATTCACAAGGCTTAGAACTGTCAGAATCTGTCCTGGAAATGGTCCAATTCCTTTACTTTGTTTTCGTTTCATAAACACTTTAAAGCGCTCACACTGCCCGTTACCAGCCGTGTGGTATGGGGTGGTGCGGGACTTGGAGATCCCATACAAGGAACACAGTTGTTGGATCAGGCTGCTTTCAAAGCTGCGGCCCTGGTCCGAATGAATGCGGCCAGGAACCCCGAAGCGATAGAACCATTCATTCAGTAGTACCTGGGCCACAGTGCAAGCACGCTGATCCCTTGTGGGCACGACCTGAGTGTACTTACTGAAAACATCAGTCATAACCAGAGCATTTTCCATCTCGTTCTGAGCTGGTTCCAACAGGGTGAAGTCTATGGCTACGATCTCGTTGGGCCTAGAGGCGAGCAGATGGCCCATGAAACTGTGCGGAACTGATCCAGAGTCCTTGGCCACTTGGCAGCGGGTACAATCCTGACACCACTTTTGAACATCCGCTGCCATGCCCGGCCAATAGCAGCGCAGACGCATCAGTTCAGTAGTCCGCTCCACACCTTGGTGGCCATGATCCTGGTGTAGATTATTCATGACCTCTGACCATAAAACTTCAGGCAGGAGAAGCTGCAAGATTTCCTCTCCCCCGTCAGGACGACGGACTCTGCGGTACAAAACCCTGTCTTTCTCCCGGAAGCGCTTCCACTCTCGCCGGAGCAGGAGCATTCGCTTGGAGAGACTCTGTCGCTCTTTCCGATCAGGTCGAGCACGCCTCCTCCAGAATACCAGCAAGTCCTTCAGAAGTGGATCCGCCTCTTGCAAAGATTTAAGATCGGAGGGAGATTGACGTGGGAAGACAGAGACCGCTGACAGAGTAGCCTGTACCTCAGCATCCTGAGCGGGGGCCGGCTGAATGCATTGGGGGACTAAGGTGCCAGGAAGGGTGTACTCTCTTAAACCAGCACTGGACATGTACTGACGAGAGAGAGCGTCAGCATTTCGGTTGCTCCTACCAGAACGGTATTTGACCTCAAAGTCAAATACCGCAAGCTGTGCTACCCAGCGGTGCTCCGTGGCCCCTAGCTTAGCAGAATGGATATAGCTAAGGGGGTTGTTATCAGTGAAGACAACACACTTATGCCCCAAGAGGTATTCTCGAAATTTCTCCGTCATGGCCCACTTGAGCGCAAGAAATTCCAGTTTCATTGAACTATAATTTGTCATGTTGCGCTCAGTGGGCCGTAAACCTCTGCTGGCATAAGCTACAGGCCGCACCCTACCCTCCTGCTCCTGAGAAAGAACAGCCCCAAGGCAGCTGAAACTAGCATCTACCTCGAGGATAAACGGTAAGGAGAAGTCCGCGTAGGCCAACACCGGCGAAGAGACCAACCGCAACTTCAAAGCCTCAAAGCTCTCCTCGCACTGAGGTGTCCAAGCGTCCTCCAGATTCTTGTTCGGTGCCCTCCTGGTTTTCGTACCCGAGAGATCTGCCACCAGTTTGTGCAGGGGGCTTGCCAGTTTGGCAAAGCCTCCGACGAATCTCCTATAATAACTGGCAAAGCCCAAAAAGGAACGTAGCTCGGTAACACACCGGGGGCGTTGCCAGTTAGCCACAGCTTCCACCTTAGCGGGATCCGTGGATACTCCTTTGCTGGAGATGACGTGTCCTAGAAAGCCCACCTCTTCCCGGAAGAAGAAACATTTTTCCAATTTGGCCTTCAGGCCCTCGGTGTGGAGCCGACGGAGGACAACTTCAAGTCGCTCGAGGTGTTGAGCAAAGGAGTAGGAAAAGACCACAATGCCGTCCAAATATAGTAGTAACGACTGGTGCTGTTGATCCCCAAACATTCTCTGCATCAGCCTCTGAAACGTGCTTGGTGCATTGCACAAGCCGAATGGCATTCTGTTCCATTCAAAAAGTCTGAATGGCGTACAGAATGCGGTTTTGGACTTGTCTGCTTCAGAGACTGGGACTTGGTTGTACCCGCTAGCAAGATCAAGCGTCGAAAACCAACGAGCACCCGCAAGCGCATCCAAGCTCTCCTCAATACGATGTAAGGGGAACGCATCTTTGCGTGTCTTCCTGTTCAGCAGACGGTAATCGACACACATACGGAGGCTTCCGTCTTTCTTCTTAACGAGGACGATCGGGGAGATGTACGGGCTACTACTCTCTCTTACTACCTGGGACTCGAGGAGTTGATTGATGCGGGCTTTCACCACATCATATTCCGCAGGTGGAATTTGTCGATACCTCTGTCGAACAGGCACGTCATCCAATAGGGGGATGTCATGGGAGATCAAGTTGGTACAGCCCAAGTCGCCCTTATGGAACGAGAACACGGACGCATACTTTTGCAGCAAGCTCTTAACGTCGCCCTGTTCCGCAACAGACAGGGTTGACAAGTCCACGGACTCAATTCTGTCTTGCATGGGCGTCATGGTCTGCGATGACATTGTGGCGATGGTCGGCCTCACTTCCGAGACTCCAGTTGGCAAGCTGACGATCTGTGCACTGCTGAGCAAGCCCAAACTAGTTCGTGGGTAAAGGAGAACATCGGTCACTCCGACATTGACCACTGGGACATACGCTGTGCCCCCCGTCACCGGGACCAGACAGGGCGACGCCAACAGACCTGCGGGCAACCCCGACTCTGGAGGTTCAAAGAGAGCAGTCGGACCAGCCAATTGCTCCAAGCAAGTACTGGGAACAAACTTCATGGTACCACCTGCAATGCGTACAGCCCGCGTGCCCCGAGCTCGGGCCAGCCCCTTGGATATTAAGGGGTTCAGTACTTCCGCCTGATGGTAACGCTGTAAGGCCTCAATGACGGTCCCTGGGGCTTGGGAAATCGGAGGGGAATCGAACAGGGAGGGGCCGTGTGTGCCAAAAAGTTCACGATAGCATCTGCTAATGACATTAATTCCCAGGACCCCCGGAGTGGTAACCGGGCCGCCAGGTGGGTCCTTCACGACCAAGATACCACAGCGGGGCATAACATTGCCACAGAAAGCCACATCCAATTCAAAATACCTGACATAGGGAATAGCAAGGCCATTGGCAGCCTTCAATTGCAGCCACTGGCAAGAGAGCAAGCGTTCCTGGCCCCATGGCTCGAACTGTTGTAAAAAGAAACTTTCAGTTACCGTAGAAACCATTGATCCAGTGTCTGAAAGACATGAAACATTGACTCCTCCTATAGAAACGTCGATATGGGGGCAAGATGGCATGAGCCTTGCCAAGTTTTGACCGGTTGAGCCTGAAGACACCCCAACTGAGCTTTGGCTCGACGGCTCAGTGGGCTTCAGTTTCCCTGTTGGTGAGGTTGCTGAGAAGACCCAGCAACACCGGAGGACTCACCAGAGAATGAATTGGCCCTTGAACAGGGGGGCACTCGCGGCCCATCGTAATCTCTGGCAAAATGACAGTGCTGCTGGCATCGATGGCAGACCAATGAGCCCCGGAGTTGTGGTCGGCTAGGCATTGGGTGGTTCTGCAAGGCAACCACAGTTTGACTGAGTCGAGATATTTGCTCCTGTTGCTGTTTCAATAACTTCATCATCTCACTCAGTTCATTACTTTGAGACATCACTGGGGCCTCTGGTTGTACGGGGCCCGGTGAAGCAGCATGTGGGTGGCCTTGGACCCTATACTGTATACCGTAGGCAGAAGGAAGAGAAAAGCTACGCCCCCTAGCACCCCCAGGAAGACCCTCTCACTCCCATGTAATAGCCTCACCGCGTACCTCAAGTAGAGTAGCGTGTGGCTGCCGGCGTATAAACTGCTTCAACTCTCGTCGGAGCACACTGTCCAAGACATGCTCCACGAACTGATCGCGGAGAAGGATGTCAGCATTCGTCATACTATCAGGCGCTCTCTGCTTGACCTTTTCCATTAAAGCCATTAAGGCTAAAGAAAACTCATGTAAACTTTCCCCTTCCTTTTGGAACAAGGTATAAATCAGATTTCAAGGAGTGAAACTGCTACAGTGGCAAATCAACACAATGATGAAAGACAAGGCATATTGGATTGTAGAAAATGTATTAAATAGTATTTGGAACAAGGTATGAATCAGATTTCAAGGAGTGAAACTGCTACAGTGGCAAATCACAAAATGTGGTCAGTTTGAAAACATGCAAACCAAGGAAAATGTAAAATCACAAAATGTAGTTTGTTTAAATCCAATTCAATATGCCTTTAAGAAAGGTATTCGCTCCAACAAGACGAAACTGATAAGGGTCCTTTCCCCAGATAGAACCCCCAGTTTGGTTTTGCAGCATGTTCAGGAGAAAAACCTTCTTACTGACCGGGAGTACAATCATCTTTGCATCGAACATGGAGAAAAGCTTATCACTGAATTGTTAGACAAGCTAATGAATAAAGGTGACCCACACTGCGAGCGCTTCATTTCCATATTGAGAGATAAAGTATAGATAAGTATAAGATGACAGATGCAGTACATAGAAATGACACTGAATGACAATGGACATGATTTATGTAACATGAATACATGCTATAATAAAAACAAATCTGTATTAGGCCTACAAGGTGTATTGCCTCTGCACAATCCTTGATATTTTTTCACCACTTGTCCGCCCCGTTTCGGTGTTCACATTTAAGCTGCATTCATCTGTTTGTTTTCCAAATACTTCAGTCCGAGAAGCTGGTTTGGTAACGATTTTCAATTATCACATTCTAATAATTCATTAAAATTATTATTTATAGGCTGCCGATGTTAGGCATGTGAATAGTTTTTTATGACCATATGAATATGGTAGGCTACTCATTGTCTTTCATCGGTTTGAGAATGTAAATATGTAAAAGGTGGGAAAAGACACTTGTGAAATGTTATTGCTCTCCTGATTACTTTTTCACAGGAGACATACGAGATGATTCACAGTCATCTGTGTTATCATCAATAATGTGGACTTCGGCGAAGGGGCAAAAAAACGAGATGGATCTGATGAAGATGCAGGTATTTGATCATCCATGCTGGTCTGATTTGGAATGCATGACAACAACAATGAAATAGACATTATTGTAAAATTAAGACAGTTAGACATAGTTGTCTGAATTAACCCCTCAGGACAGCGTTGCAGTAGTTAAGTAATTTGTTTCTAAAGAATGTCTGCAGCCCAGGGATGGGCAACTGGAGCGGTAGGAGTTAGATCATTCAGTGGCATGTGGCATGTGCCAGTGACATGCGGAAGTGGCATCAGTGGCATGCTATTATAAAACACATTTTTCCACTAACAGGTTAGGTTTAGGAATGAGTTTTGGTTTAGGCACAGTTCGACATGTTTATAGGTTGGTGTACACACATTTTTCACTGACAGGTTAGGTTTAGGAATGAGTTTGGTTTAGGCACAGTTCAACATCGACATGCGGAAGTGGCAGGCATGCAATGATAAACACATTTTTCCACTGACAGGTTAGGTTTAGAAATGAGTTTTGGTTTAGGCACAGTTCGGTTGGTTTACACACATTTTTTCACTGACAGGTTAGATTTAGGAATAAGTTTAAGGTTAGGCACAGTTTGACATCGTAATAACCATAGTGACCAACGTGACATGCCAAACCGTGACGGCGCTAGAATACATAAATAATTACAAATAATTACAAATAATAATTACAAATAATACTTATTATTGATAAATATGATTTCACTTATTGATAATAATTAGCATAGGTCTGTGGTTAATATAAAATCAATGGACATGCCACTGCGGCACTTCCGCATGTCACTGGCACATGCCACATGCCACTAAATGATCTAACCCCCTTTCAACTGGAGGCCCGGGGGCCACATGCGGCGGCTGGCCCCTCACTCAGTGCGGCCCGTGTATAAGACCTAATTTAAAAAATAATGATAATTATGCCAAGATTAAAAAAACACTACAGAATCGATCTATTGTAATTATAGTGTTGGTGATAGAGAACACAATTTCAAACAATATCGGTAGTCAGTGAGCAACCAACAAACTCTGCGAGTTGTGGTCATATGGCCCTCCGATGGTGGCGATGAAAAAATGTGGCCCTCCTCCTCATCGAAGTTGCCCATCCCTGCTGTAGTCTATTGTCATAGTAATGTGTGCATTTAAGAGGCTACTCTCTATTATTTTGTTCAAAATCACATTTAATAAATACGTTCAGCCTTGTTCTTATTCATTTATGATTCATTTTGCTTGTGTTAGCTGCACTGGAAAATGTCTTCAAATGGCTGGGCTTCACAGTGAAATGCTACAGGAACAATACTGTGGATGGAATGAAGCGTGTCCTCCAAGAGAATAGTCAGAGGGCTGGTGGAGACTGCTTCATCTGCTGTGTACTCAGCCACGGTGGATCAAAAGGCGTATTCGGGTGTGATAATAAAGTTCTCTCCACGGAAAAAAATACTCAGCCCATTTCGAGGCTGTGTGTGTCCAGGGCTCGTTGGGAAGCCTAAACTCTTCTTCATCCAGGCCTGTCGAGGGGGTGGTATCCAGGAGGAAGCCAGGCTCGCTATGGACAGCATAATGGAAGACACACAGGATTCTGATGATGAACCACCCCAAACAATCCCAACTGATGCTGACTTCCTAGCTTTTAGGTCTACTGTGGATAAGTACGTGTCCTTCAGAGATGAAGCACAGTGCTCATGGTTTATCCAGTCTCTGTGTGAGCAGCTCAAAAAGGGTGTGCAAAGATAAGTAGACTAACTATGTAACAACTCCCCTGATAGAATCAACACCAGGAAAGAGTCACAACGCAATAATTTCACGGGCGGGTTTTACACTGCAAATACGGTAATCAATTGCACTACCTGTAGCCATGTAAAAGTTATGTACAAGTCGATACACGACAAGAAGCCGTCAGTAACAGTAACGCACGCCAGTGCAGCACAGAAGTTATATTAAACACAAAATGGTTTGTGCAAGTAGTTCACGCTGTATTGATGGAAGATTAAATATTTGCCAACAACACTCATACATCAAAGTCGCACACACAGAGAGAACTAATAAACCCAAACGTAGTCAGAAAAAAAATACCAACAAAAATTGCATTGCTCATATCATGAAAGAAAGGTGACCTTTACAACTACTGCTGTAGTAAAATGTTATGTAGCCATCAACTTCTCTTGTGTTGTAGAGCAGGGTTTCCAAACTTTACCATGACAAGGCCCCCCATATACCAATAGATTCCAGCCAAGGCCTCCCTTACATGGGTCATGCCGCACTATTTTTCTATGCATCCTCTTTCACAACCATATTCTAGGTCTGTTAGTAAGTGAAAGCATGAGACGAGGCAGTTCCTTAAACTTTCAAATCTTCATTAATTAAATGTTCATTAATCCAACACAAAAAGGTATATCCAACAAAAAAGGTATTAAATCCAAAGAGCATTGTGTAATCCAATATGTCCAAAGAAAAAATATATTTCCAAGTCTTTTGTTATCAACTCTCCAAAAATAGAAAAAAAGGAGAGGAAGAAGATAGAGAGGATAAGTGTAGGGTTGTAATGTGGGTGTGTGGAATTGTGGCTTTTGGTGGAGTTGTGTTGTAACTTGTCAAAGTGTGTACTATTGTTTGGGGGTGAAGGGCAAGACGGAGAGAGCAGCGAAGTTAGTGGCAATATCCAGCCAGTTCATTTACTCACGAGTCTTCTTATTAAAGAGGGAACCACCCAGGTCCTTTTAGACGATGAATTCCATTCTTCTAGGCAAAGATAATGTCGGCACGCTTACGGCAGTTCTTTCGGATTTCACGAAGGCTCCGTAGCAATAGTGTCAAACGTAATTGTGTTAGATCCAGGCTGGATACTCAGGCTCACGAATATTACTGTGTTGTGTGCGTGTGTGCGTGTTGCTACTCTCATTTGAAGTGAGTGAGGGGAGTTTAAGAAACAGGAGGAAACTAGAATGCCACACTGATTGCAATTGCGCTCAGCTGCGCTTAATTGGGACGAGCTCAGCGCAGGTGAGCGGGGGAGGGGAAGAAGACAGACCGTCACAACAGGGGTCCTTATGGTGGCCCAAAATTCAAATCTTTCATGGGGCCCAACATTTCTGGCGGTGCCCCTGATACTGAGTGTCCATGAATAATCATCATCAATGTAAAGTGTAATGCTTTATTTCACTTGATGATGTAATTCTTTGGGACTTGGCACCCCTAAGACATTTGGTGCCCTAGGCAGAGATTCTAAAAGTAGGCCTATAGGCTATATCTTATCCAGTCTCTCTGCCCTAGCAGGCCTGGATAATGCCTGGCGATTGAGAGAGGCTGAGGGTGAAGGGTGTGTCAATATCTTACATGTATACTTTATTTTGTAGCCATCTACACCCAGCACACTTCTCTTATGCACAAGGGAGAATACAGCACATAGAATATACAGCACTGTACAGTTTACACAATATACGGGCATAACAGTCCACTAGCTTTAATGTTGCGTGCCCTAAGGTATTTCTATTCCTGCTTAAGGTGACAGAAGTGGAGAAAGGCATTCATTCATTTTACCTTCGGCAGGGGAGAGGGGTGAAAAGTAAAAGTAGAAGGACAAATACAGTTCACTGCAATTCAGTGACTGACAATTACAGTAAAATAGGACCATCTAGTGGAAGTATGATACTAAAACTAGTAGATAAGTGCAATGTGTTCTAATGTAATTATGGGCAAGTGGTTAGACACAGGGTTGTAGCCCAAAGTTTGCCGGTTGGAATCCTGACCTGCCAGGTTGATTGCGGGAGTAATTAACCAGTGCTCTCGTCGACATAAATGTGCATTGAGCACTATGTGATGTGGAGTGTTGTGCCACAATGACAATGGGAGTTTCCCAGGGCAGCTTTAATTTAATGTAATGCAATGTAATTGAATGGAGATATGAGCCAATCGGACATTCTTGCTGTTAATGTAGGCCTATGTTACTACAATGTCTTAAATCACAGAGAGACATGAACACACCCATGTGGAGATTCCTTTAAAGAACCTTAATGTGGCCTGCGTTATCTCTTTACCGTAATATTTTTTATATTTTTAATATTTTTAAGATGTTTAGTGACTACGCCACTCTCATTTGTTAGGGTGAGAGAACCCAACCATCAAACACTTGATTTGACTTTCCCCGCAACAGGTTAGTGAATAACAAGAGATACAACTGTCATACAATTCAGAGTTCTTTTTATTTTCTTTCTTTTCGTAATGAATCTCCTATTTCGTATCGTAATGAATCTCTGCACATAAAGTATGCCTCACGGGCTCAGTCAAATATAAATATAGAATATGAACTTTAACAGCATTTATAGGCACGTCATCTCAATATACAAAATTGTGCA
Source organism: Engraulis encrasicolus (assembly GCF_034702125.1). Classification (NCBI taxonomy): domain Eukaryota; kingdom Metazoa; phylum Chordata; class Actinopteri; order Clupeiformes; family Engraulidae; genus Engraulis; species Engraulis encrasicolus. The sequence goes on from NC_085871.1 coordinate 24,873,989, forward strand.
AATGTGCTAGTTATGCAAAAGTACTAATGGTAATTGGCAATTGCACGAGGGGTAGACCAAATAACAAAAATTGCACGGCAAACAAAGTTAGTAAATCAAATTATACAAAAGAAAACAAACTGCCAAAAGGGCAAAATTGGTAATGGCCACCACACACACACACAAGCCTGTTAGACACACGTCTTTGGTCTCCCCCTACAGCAAGTATAGGTTCCAAAAGGAGTCTGGGATTTAAGATACGTCTCCCAGTAATACTTCAGTGTTCATACCCTAATCATATACACAAGCTCCGTCTTGGCGGTTACTAAGTAGAAACTTACACGAATCCCTTCGTCTCGGATGTTAGAGTGAAACTTACACAAGCCCCTTCGTCTTGGATGTTAGAGTGAAACTTACACGAGCCCCTTCGTCTCGGACGTAACAAAGTGAAAAGGTTGCACAGGATGACTCACTCACACAATAGGACAAAACAAGAAAAAAAGGTTGGGAAAAGAACAGTGATGCCCCCCTTCTCTAGTGACACTGCATCAGTGTAGTCGAAGGCACCAACTCCTCCTATGTACATTTAACGAGAAAGTTACCATTAGGCACGGCATTTATAACTCGATTCAACAGGAGTTGTGTATTGTGGAAATGTGGGCGCTCCCACAGGTGCAACCACGACACCACAGCGCGATATCAAAGGCACCACGCCGCCAGTCCCGCCATCACACCTGCGGAGCACCCCCACTCCCACCCCACACAACTCCCTACACAAGTCAAGTGCTAAGCGTCGAAACTCTTACAGAAAATGCCGGCATTACCTCTGGTTCTCTCGAAGCGGCATGCAAGCAGTCAACCACACAGGACACAAAGTGGAAGCACATCACCAGCGACACTGTGATAGAGTAACACTACATCAGTCACAACAGAGACTACGTTCGCACACACGAGAGAAGCGTACAGAACGCATCTTTTACCTTGAGTTTGCCCAGCTCAGCACACCATCCCAGAACAGCAGCCGACCCCACGCCAGCCGCCGATGGACAGGGCTACAATTAAGTTAAATGGTGTCAGTAACCAACAACTAAGTACATTACAATGCACCAAAAAGAGCAATAAACCAACCGAGAAGGACGCCTACCTTTCCTGTACGATGGCTCAACCACAAACGGAGGGACAGAGGGAGCGGTATACCCACGCTACACTCTGCAGCATCAAAAAACATAGCCTCTTTGCTAGCTAGTTACCACCGCAATGATTTATGCTACACACCTGAAGGAAAGGGGAGTGTCGTTACCCCGTCAGAATAAAGGTTCAGGATAACCACCGGTTACATTAAGTTGCATTGTGGTGGAACCTAAAGGTTTTCCGAGGGACCCCAAAAGTTCTTTGACATACTGTATCTGCTCCTTCATGCATGCGCACCTGTGCCAGGCCGCGCCCTCCTAGTGACGCAACACCTTCGGCGTTACAGACTCCATTACAGACTCCTGAGCAGGCAGAGAGAGACAAGGAACGCTGCAGCGCACGGACAGACAGACTCCAATAACTAAACTTCAACTCCCTCTTTTGTTTCCTGTTCCGTATTAAAGGGATAAAGGAGTGTATATAGGCTAGCACAAACACCACATTATCAGGTAAAGTTTTAAAGTGATTGGAATATTGGTGTTAAGAGTTTATATTAGTTAACCTAAAGAGCAAGCAACAAAATTAAATGATTTATTTGTTGACTTAGTTTGAATGAATGTTTGTGTCTAAGTTCCAAATCAGTTATCCTGTTATTAATTATCTGCTATCAGAATGTCAATGACCAAGTCGTAATGTATTACTGAAGGCTCTGTGCATTGTCATAATGGTGTACTATGGTAGTAAAGTTTTTTCAGTGACTATTACAATGTTCCAGTGGTGGAACGCTGTGTAGGCTATTAAAGGGGTACAAGGTTTGAGTGATTAGAATGTGTTTAGATTTAAGATAGTTAACCAGAACAGCGAGTAACAAAATTAAATCATTTCTTTGTTGATTTAGTCTTCAATGAATGTTCATATCACCTATTTACAGAGATGTCAAAAGTAAAAGTGAAAGTAAAAAGAGAAACATGTTTTTCTTCGAAAATAGATAACGTAGGCCTATCTGAGTAACCAGTAGACAGTAGACAGACACACAGGTTTTCAGATTCCCGGACTCATCTCCCAACCCCCTTTCCCTGAACTCTGAATACATTCTTGAACTTGAAATTGCGCTCTTGGGTCCTCGTCTGTCGGTCCTGACACGTTAGGTACAATGGAGTAGGCCTACATGGTGTAGGCCTAACCTACACCATGAATTTACTTTTACTTTTGACATCTCTGCCTAGAGTGTAAATGTTCAGGGTTTGTCAATGGACTTTAGCTCCGTTCAGATAGCAGAAACGGAAGTGATGAGTGCAATGATGAACCTGCTCACCTGGATTTTATGATAGCCAGCGTGACGGTGCAGGCCGACAGAGTTTTTTTCACCCTCCATTGTCCACTCATCCCTCAATCAGCATTTTGTTCTTACTTATCATATCCCTCCTAGCCTGTGTCGCCAACATCAATGCTAGTGCTGCTACTGTAGTTGAGATAATTGTAAAAGATGCCTGCCTCCCCAACAGCAGTGCTCTCTTTATTGTTTCCCTCTTTTTCTCCACTCCCCCTTATGCCATTTAGCGCCTCCTCGACTCATTTCCCTAAACTACGGTAAGTAGGCCTATCCGACCTCCACCATCCATTTATCTCCTCTTCTGCTTTGACCAACATCAGCTTGACCACTATCACATCACTGAAGTAGGATATAGAATGCTGAACGGGGCTCTCAAGTCTCACTCTTTGAGAGTGTGACACACTCATCTGAGCGAGTTCACACTCTCACACACCACACATGGTATTTCACACTCTGAAGTTTTGATAACTTATCCAATCGGCGCACATTATTTCATCCAACTTATCCAAAGACCCGTCAGGAATAGGTAACAGCGCTTCTGTGTTCAGACTAGTTACTACGCTATTCAGCCAATCAGAAAATAGATTGTTTGGTTGTCGGGCAGATCAGAGCAGTGGATCAGAGTTTCATCCAATAGCGCGCACAGCAGAGTTCAGAGAGAACTGTAAAATGTACGAATCGCAATTACGATCAGAGTTCGTTCAGTGTATCCAATGGAAAGGGGATAGTTCTAGTCGCTTAGGAGCTGTCACATTTAGGATGTTTCTCTTATTGCATTTGATTTAGAATGTCAGGGAATAAACCGTGGACGTAGAGACAGAAGAGGAGTTAGAGTGGGAGGTGGAAAATGCAGAGGTAGTGGTAGAAGAGAGGGCAAGTAAGCTAAAGAAGTCAGGGGGCAACCAAGTGCTGGAGATATAGGCTACTGACTGAAAAAGGGCATTATGGGTCTGGTGCTTAAAAAAGTGATTGGACTTTAATTTAATTTGAGCTGCTAATGTCAATGCACAATAATAAACATATAGGCCTACAGGTAGCCTATTTTAGGCTATCCCCCCACAATGAACATTGTCTAAAATCATCCCTCTCAATGAAAATGGTCAAAATAACCTCCCTCTAAAACAGGCATCCCTTCTTCACATATCGTGTTAAAATTGCACTTTCAGCAACTACATTTTCAAAATTTTCTCGGGGGAGAAACCCCTGAACCACCAATAGGCCTAATTAGAATCAATCTCTGTGACCATCCCCAGCTGCTTTTATTTTACAACTCGAGCACTGGTTAGGGCCAGGAAAGCATAAATAAGAATAAATAGTGTATTTGGTCTTATCAAACTTTTTAACTAGCTGGGTTGAAGGGAAACCTAGTGTCGATAGGTCGATGGGTGATGGGGCAATGTCTCCCCCCCCCCCCTTTTTTTTTTTTAAAAAAAAATCTCACTCCAAACAATCTTCAAAACTTGAGAGCCCTGATGCTGAATATTCAACATTCTATTTCAGTTAGTTTGGTGGGAGGCTAAATGAAATTCCCGCAAGGTAATACTTTACTTCAGTTATCGCAAACAAATTGCGATGAAGGAATGTAGTGACTAAAGAAAGTAGATTGGATAAGAACTATTACTGGCTGGGAAATGCATTGGCCACTGTGTAGTAGGGGGGGCGTAGCCTGAGGACATGGTGCACGTCTTCACTGCCAAATTTGATTGGATCCTGTTTGAGGACGGTTCAATCAATCGTTCCAGAAATTTCATCTCACCCTGAAGATGCCCTGATAAAAACAAACACATAAAAACATTGTGAGCGGGGCATCATTTTTATTGATTTTTACAAAATTCAAAATGGCAGGGAAACTACCCTGGCGGAAAATAACGTCATAAGGTGCATTGTATTCGTCTTGGTCCAAGAATTCCAGGGATACCAAGTTTTTGAAAATGGGACCTACAACGGTTCAAAAGTTTTCCTGTTGGTGACGCTAGAGAGTTCAGGCTATCCATTAACTGATTACAAGCACACATCTGTGGGCCGGGACAAATGTTTTGGAATTGGAACGGGCTTGCTATCTCAAATGATTCTGGCAGTTATGGCATCCTGTAGAATAAACGGTCGGATAACAGTAGTATGCTTGCCCAGCATACAGACTAGTTACTACGCTATTCAGCCCAGCAAGCATACTAAGTTAAGTAAGGGTTAACGTTCGGCGAGAAGGTCGCTACCGTGGAATAGCAGCACGACAGAGAGAATCTTTAGACCCCGACGCGGAGCGGAGGGGTCTTGTTCTCTCTGAAGTGCTGCTATTCCACAAAGCGACCGACTCGCCGAAAGTTAACCCGCTTATTATATGGATATACTTAAATGATTCACACATGGTGGGGACATTTCTTTAGGCCTATTTAATGTTAAGATTGTTGCTGCGCAAAACAAAACAGTGCCGTTGTGAAACACGGCAACAGCTAGGTAGCCAGGACAACAGGTGTTGTCTATCACAGCAGCTGATTAGAGTCTTGTTGAAAAGTCGCTTTAGCAGTGAAAAGTCTTGTTGCCATTGGCAGCGGTCTGTTATAGACCAACCCGTCCGTTATCGAAAAATAACAGACGTGCGAACGTTGGGGAGCCCCGTTGAAATGAATGGAGCATTCGACCGATGACGTCACACCATATAATAATGCCCAGTTAATGCCCAGCAAGCATACTAATATCAACTCAATGCATGAATGGTGCATGAATATAGTAATAATGCAAGAACGTCTTATTTTCTCAGATCTTCCTTCTAATGGATCTCAATAAGAATTTCATTCGTTCCAACAAGCCGGACCTGATAACGGAGCTTTCCACAAAGGCCAGTTTCCTTTTGCAGCATGTTCAAAAGAAAAAACTTATTACTCCCCGGGAGTACAACAATCTTCACCCAAGGAGCAAGGATTATGGAGAAAGTGTAACCACTGAGTTGTTAGACAAGCTAATGAATAAAGGTGACCCTCAGTGCAAGGACTTCATTTCCCTATTGAGAGAGGACCTAATGCTGGATGAGTTTCCTGGATTGAGGAGCCTCCTCCTGAGTGCGCCTGCGGCCCCCAACCAAGTGGCTGCAGGGGCTGCTGCATCAGGTAGGCTATCTGTTTGTTTCATTTAGATCCACATTATAGGCCTAGCTTTAATGCACTAGCTATTCATCTTGGAGTCCATCACATTTCAGATGACAAACACATAGAAATTACACCAAATCAAAATGGGCATGATTTATGTCACATGAATACATATTAAAATACAAAATACAAGATCTGTATTACAAGGTATATTGCCTCCACACAATCTTACTGTTTATACGTTCATCATTTGTGCGTCCCATTTCTGTGTTCACATCTAAGTTGCATTTGTTTGTTTTCTTCCAGATACTCCAGTCCAACAAGCTGGTTTGGTAACGATTTTCAGTTTTTCAAATTCCAATAATTATTTATAGGCTACCAATGTCAGGCATGTGAATAGATTTTATGACTATATGGATAAGGTAGCTGTGAATAAATTCACTGTATCACCTTATCAAATTGACCTGAAAGAAAACCCACACGAGACAGAGATAGCATTTAAAAACTGCAGCAGAATGGGGGTCTTGCCCAGCACAGAGATGTAACAGCACTGAGACAAGCCCCGGTTCGCTAACAGTTGTGGCCTTGCCTTTATTGTCCGCTAACAAGTAATCACTAACAGAATTGTTAGGTTAACCAAACAAGGAAATAGTTCAGCTAACGAAGAATAAACATACAAGCCAGGTGGTAACTTCTCATGGATTTTCTGTCCAATCTTCATTAACTAGATCAGTGTTTCCCAACCTTTTTTGTGCCAAGGCACACTTTTTCCCTTGAAAAAATCTCGCGGCACACCACCAACCAAAAATGATGAAATAATGAAAGCAAATAATTCTCTGATAAGAATGACTATATAGGCGGCTACAAAGTGTCTTGAATAGCAATCAAATAAACACAAAACTGTATTGTTTTAGTCATATTTCATATTTCCGTATACATGGGACAATGCATGCAGTAAAACAACAAAACAAAACCAAAATAACCAGAATAGGAGACAGCAGTTTGAGTTCAATCTCCCACCAATTCCCCATTATAAGCCACGAAAGTGGGTTCCATGGCTTGTCATCAACCACTTCATCTTTACTCATCGCCGCACCAATACTTCGCAGCTGTTCCAGGGCATCTGTAACCTCAAAAGAATTTGTATTGTCTGGGATATATGAACAACAGGAAGAATTAATTAATACACAAGCTCCCCCGACAGATGCAGTCAAAAGATCTAGGCAAAGACGATTTTCAAGGACTAGAGTTTGGATAGCACTTACTTCAGCATTGTTTTTCTGCCAAAGTGTTTGAGTTGCCTTAATAAAAAGTTCCAATCTATAATTCAATGTTTCAACTCGCAAACTTTCCAACTCCAAACCATGGGAAAAGTGACAGAACTACTTTACTGCTAGTGCGCCATAGTTTATGTTCAGCAGGCACGTCTGTACCCCAGACGTGGTCGTGTTTAGGGACTTCAAAAACCATTCGCTTAGTCCTAGGTGGCTGGGATGCCGAGACAACATAAGTATGGTCAGTCACCTGGGCGGGGGCACATCGAGATCGCACGTTCGATCCCCGAGGGGGGTGAACAGGTGCAAGATGACCTCCGTCACAGTAGAAACACAAAAAGCAAAAGTCCTAACTACGGGTTACATTTTTATCGCATTTTATATTTTCAATAATACATGTACAAATGCAGAGAATTTCTTAACAGTAGCCAACTCATTTATTGTTTATCGGTTTTAGAATGTACTAGGAAAAAAAACGTGTTGCTCTCCTGGTTGCTTTTTCACAGGAGAGATACAAGATGAATCACAGTCCTCGTGGCATCTGTGTTATCATCAATAATGTGGACTTTGTCAAAAAGGAAAAAAAACGACATGGATCTGATAAAGATGCAGGTATTTGATCATGCTGGTCTGGGATGCATTTCTCAAAGCTGCTACTTGCTTACTATGTAAGCTACTTTGTTGTTTACAATGCAATTTCCCATGGGCAACTAACCAAGTTGCTGACTGGCTAACACTTTTGAGAAATGCACCCCTGATTTGGAATGTATAAAAAATAACACTGACATAAACATTATTGTATAATGAAGACAGTTTAACATAGCCTAGTCTGAATTAACTCCTCAAGACAACATTGCAGTAAGTTAAGTAATTTGTTTCTAAAGAATGTCTGTCGCTGTCATACAGTAGCCACAGTAGTAATGTGCACATTTAAGAGGCTCTCTATTATTCTGTACAAAACACATTTAATTAAGAAGTTCAGCCTCTTTCTTATAATTTTTTTAATTTATTTTGGTTGTGTTAGATGCGTTGAAGAATGTCTTCACCTGGCTTGGCTTCACAGTGGAATCCCATAAGAACAAGACTGTGGATGAAATGAAGCGTGTCCTCCAAGACTGCAGTAAGAGGGCTGGTGGAGACTGCTTCATCTGCTGTGTACTCAGCCACGGTGGATCAAAAGGCGTGTCCGGGTGTGATGATGAAGTTCTCCCCATGGAAGAAATACTCAAGCCTTTTAGAGGCCATGTGTGTCCAGGGCTCGTTGGGAAGCCTAAACTCTTCTTCATCCAGGCCTGTCGAGGTGGTGGTATCCAGGAGGAAGCCAGGCTCACTATGGACAGCATAATGGAAGTCTCACAGGATGTTGATGATAAACCGCTCCAAATAACAATCTCGGCTGATGCTGACTTCCTAGTTTGCAGATCTACTGTGGATGGGTACGCGGCCATGAGACATCGAGATTATGGCTCCTGGTTTATCCAGTCTCTATGCAAGCATTTCGAAAAGGATGTGCCAAGGTAAGTAATGACTGATAGTCAAATGCTATGTAGCCATCAACTTCTTTTGTGTCCTGGAGATTTTGAGGCATTTGATTACAAAGCACACACAACAAACGTGAGAAGCAAGTAGCTCTGGCTGGGACAGCTTCCCTGTGCTTGCTACTCAGTGTGTGCTCTTGAAGTAGAATCTGGTGTGTGTGTTAACACAATTACAGACAATGGAGATACAGTAGCTAGAGATTTTTGTCCCTTAACTATTTTGTGTACTACTTTCAGAATCCCATGGCAGTCAAAGCAAATATGACCAAAGAAACTGCTAACTAACCGTAGCAGCATCAATCATGTGTGTGTGTGCGTGTGTGCATGTGTGCGTGCGTGCGTGCGTGCATGCGTGCGATACGAATGTTTTCTTGAACTGGCACTGCCTTCGTGTTAATTTATTTGCCTGTGTATTTCTCCAAAGTCATGACATCTTGGACATTCTTCTCTGGGTCAATGCTGAAGTTTCTCAAAAGGAAGCAAATATAACTCTACAAGGGCAACGCCGAAAAGCCAGGCAGATCTCGGAACAGACCTCCAGACTCAGGAAGAAGCTCGTCTTCCCAGTGCCCCATAATTAAGGATCTGTGAACTATAAAAAAAACCGATGCAACCATGTGCACAGTAACAAAATGTAGTGTTAATTCAGCACTTAGTGTTTCTCAACGGGGGCTCTACAGCCCATCTGCCCTTGATGGTGGTGGTGGTGGTGGTGGTAATGGTGGTGAGGTGAAAGGGGACGCTTGCAATTTTTTTTTTAAATACTAAGGGGGACATTGGCAGGCTTATGATAATGTAAAGGGAGCGTTTGTTCAAAAATGTCTGAGAACCTCTGACTTAGAGAGTACTCTCGGACCAAATACACGCTAGAAGAAATTAAATTGACTGCAAATTTTACTGTATTTTACATGCTGTGCTACAAGTTGTGCAATTTTGGAAACGCTTTTCTAATGGTAAAAGGGAACAATCTTTGACAAACAACATGAGACAAAATCAAGTAAACAATGTTTTGTCTTTGTTTTTAAAGCATGTCAACTTTTTAATGTTTACTTCATGCTTAAGTAATAAGTTGTGTTACTGCCATATTTACATTGTTTTAATTTTTTATTATCATTTGTACATGTAAAGCACATTGGGTTATCATTATATGGAATCATTATAACCCCCCAACCCCCACCAACACCTGTTAATGACACAGCCCTCTCACATGCTGATGTGATGGCATCTCCACTGTTCTTACCTGATTCTGTTTTAAGGGCAGCACAATTCATATTGGTTGTTTCATACATGAAAGTCAATGCAATAAAATATTGTTTATCAGTGAATTTGTCCACAGTTTTGTTTTATTGTAGATGTTCAGAATTCAGAGCCTTGCTAGTTCTGTCTATTTCTCAGTGTACAGTATACTGTATGAGAACATAGGTCTGTCCCATTAACTAAACATAGGGCAAGGACTCATTAGTAGTAGATTCATATACAGTATACATTTGGAACCAGGCACACAAACAAAAGAGGTTTGAGTCTTGATGCTAATTTGACAGTATGGTTTAGAAGGCCTACAGCTCAATTTGATGGTATGGCTTAGTACAGCTTAATTTTGACAAGATATGAAGTCCCTGGCTGCATTACATCATAAAGAAAATAGTCTAAGTTTTAAGTTTGTACATATTGTTAACATCCTTTCGAGTTTATTTAGAAATCAGAGAAAACACTAATTCACAGTTAGAAAAACCTTATTATGTCTGGGTTGAGATATACAGTATGCCTAAACCCATAAAAAGACATTTGCTGTCTTCGCTGTTCACATAAGAATACATTCTACTTTTGATGAGCTGACTGCCCTGTTTGGATCAAATTTGTGGTGGGTGTTCCTTTTAGATTTTTAGCAGGGTTTTTTTCTTCAGTAATAGCACCGTCTACCTCATTAGGTAGTGTAATAACTGGTGTACCATCTATGTAATAGGTATTATGTGCTGTATGTACACCATGAATTTACTTCTACTTATAGTAGCTGTTTACACATATAGGCCTATGGATATTTTTGAAAACACATTAGTTTTGGCCACTCGTTTACACCTCAACCTGAGTAGAAGCTAATTTCAAAGCTCTGATTTTTAAAAATATCCCATTAAGGGGGCTAAAATGCACTATCCAAAATGCAGTAAATATTGTGGTGTTAATTCAACACTTAAATAGTTCATTTAAGTCCAAATTATGTCAAATCAACTCTCTAAGTGTTCAATGAGTACTGCAGAATTTACTGTGTGGAGGTTTTTGTATTTCATCCACATGTCCTTTTCACACGTAAACAAATAAAAAATATCTGCTTTTTAAAATGTCCGCATACGTGTAATCAGCACCTTACTTTCGATGCCACTGGCCTTCTGTGAACGGAAAGCTCACATGCAAATGAAATCACATCAGTCATCACTGAATTGCTCAGGAGGAGAGCAGTTATACAGGTACAGACCATGCAGGACGATCCAGACTATACAGATGCAGAAATGAGTCTAAAATTACAATATATACTCTAAGTGTGTTTGTGTGTGTGTGTGAGTGTGTGAGTGAGTGAGAGAGAGGAAATGATGATGGGAACTCACTCATTTGCTTTATAAGTAGGACAGCATGGAAACCACAGTATTATACCACCCCCACACAATACCACAAACTGAAAGTATTCTGGGCTGCTCTCTCTCTCTCTCTCTCTCTCTCTCTCTCTCTCTCTCTCTCTCTCTCTCTCTCTCTCTCTCTCTCTCTCTCTCATACACACACAAACACAAATACACACACATACACACTCACACACACACACACACAGTAGGCCACTTTTTAAACTATATTTTCTCTACACACAGTGGGTCTTTTTAAACTGTATGTATTTTTAAACTCTTGTATGATTTAGGCTGTAACGCAGTATGCAATAAGAGTCATTCAGTTTGCTGAAGTGTTGCAACACTTCAAATTTGTTACCTACAAGCTTTGTGGTTAGATAGGAAGTCTAAAGAATCAACATGCACACGTACACGTACACACACACACGCACACGCACACACACACACACACACACACACACACACACACACACACACACACACGCACACGCACACACACACACACCATATAGGCCAATGTTTGTTACTCTCTTTCCTCCATACCGTGAAAGTGTGAAACACATCTTCTCTTGTGGTATGTCACTTTTTCTACTATGGTAGTCTAACTGCACTAATGCAACGAATAGTGTAAAGGCTCAGGATATATACAATGGCAACTTGACAAACTGTTAAATTTTCATTGATTTTCATTATTGTGAATTTCATTCTAAGACACCAACAAGTTGGTGTCCACTAAGGAGTCCAGCTTCACTTCTTCTCTAAGGCAAGTGCTCTTTGGTCAAAATGAACTTCAGTGGTTACTGTTTTGCAAATGTGTGTACGTAAGCGTTACGTATTTGCAAATGTTTTCCAAAGGCACAATGCTGCATTACATGAAAAAAACCTTTAATGTGATGTGATGACGCGTCCTGCAGTGTCTCTGGCAATACTTAGGCTACACAACAGTAACTACTGAAGTTTGAACATTTTTCCATGTGAACTTTATATTTGATAAATAAAAGGAATTTGAAACACTGATTGTGGTCAGGATTTTGTGACAAGATAATGGTTTCTCCATGGTAGGCCTACGCATGTAAGTTGTAATCACTACTTTAACTAGGCCTACTTAGTAAGCTTATAAAAATCATATAAACATTTTCAATTTTTGCAACAGATTATTAAGTGTCTTATATCTTGTAAGATGTTTAAATTGTAAAGTAATACTGGGTCTTGTGCTACATCTCACTTTATCTACACAGTTTTTTTTAGATAGATAGATAGATAGATAGATAGATAGATAGATAGATAGATAGATAGATAGATAGATAGATAGATAGATAGATAGATAGATAGATAGATAGATTTTAATAGGCAATTTTAATAGGCATATCAATTAAAATCATCCATCAATTAATAATTGTTTTTTTCTGTATCCCCTCTAATTGGGAGATGCTTATTGTGAGTAGTCAGTCAGTCACATAGCTGTACAGTAGATGTGATGATATGAACTGAATTCGAAAAGAATTTGAGGATAGATAGAAATAGTTCTTTGGTGGATTGCTCCTTAGACTCATCAAAGGTTGTGTCAATTCAAAATGTTAATGATAACACGTTTGGACATGCTATAATGAAGCAAAGAATAGATAATAGAAGGTAAAATTAGAAATAATAATAATTATTGTCTTTTACCTATGAAACAGGACATTGACTTTTTGATGATAATGACGATGATGGTAATGGTGGTGGGGGTGGTGATGATGAAGATGGCAGCAGGCTCTCATGCATTGAACGGGACCCTGAACTCCACCAACCACTCGGTGAGTTGCTCCTCTCTGGAACTGTTTTTGAGTGAGTAGGCCAAGCCATAGGCAGCCATGCTGTAGCAGATGGAGGGCATTCGAAATTAGACCAAACAGACCAAACATCTAATGCAACTCAGAAAATGGGATAAGAGTGCAAGACAAAATGAAATGTGCACTTTCTCACTTGAACCCCGGACAATTAAAGGTTCCCCTGGGCAAAAAATTTAAAATTAAATAAAAACACTTTACTTGACGTTGGCGTCATATGTATGACATAACAGTGTCATAACAGTGTTGTACCATAGTTCTGGCGGTGCCCCCAACCCCAGATGAGAGGGAGGTTATCAATGTGTTTGAATTGTAATATGGAATTGAAATGCCAGGAGAGTGGTACAGTACATTTGCATGTAAAATGCATATTTAGACAATAGGCCTACCAAGGAGGTCTGCATTGATAGCCTATCTACACTACCTACAGCATCACAAAGCATGTCAGCATAACAATTTTAATAAGCTACACATTTGTGCTGTCTATGATTCCGAACCAATTTCATTTCTGGACTGGAAATAGTGGTGCATTTGTGAGTAGGAGAATGAGAAGGGGGCTATCTATGTGTTTGAACTGGAGGGACAGGGTGAGAAAGGGAGAATAATATACAAAATATAGTAAATAGCCTCACTTGTCTGCAATACTACATCACTCAGCATGAAAACATGCTGTGCATGGTTCTGTGTTACATGATTCATGTATGTCATTCTGGTCTGGAAACAACTTTTTTTTAAGATTACAACAAGCAGGTAATTTATTCAAGTGGATGGAAGGACATATGGAAGCTAAAATTGTTTTAAACATTGCACCAGTCTTACTTTACATTGCTTGGATTTCATTGCTTGGCATACTTGGCTAATGTTAGCATGCAAAAACAAAGCTCTTTTCCCCTCTAATTCCAAACAGTAGCCTCATAACTATAACTAAGTTTATTTAAGTCACACCTACTGGGGTCAAAGGCGAAATCGCCATTTCACACTGAAGAAGGGATTACAGTATACCCACTTAAAATTGATTGATCCATTATTTAGAATAGCACAAATATACAGTATACCCACATCAAAAAATGCTCAAATATACAGTATACCCACTTCAAAAAGTAGACTACACCACTGCAGCCATCATCACAGTCCAAAGCATTCATCGAACTAGTTGCAGGTTAGGCTACATCACACGCTACTGTTCCATGCAAATGTGCACTCCACTGTCATTTTGACAGTTTGTAGCCTATTGAAATATAGTTTAAGGAAGACAGGATGAGCACGGGCACAAAGTTTTGAGTGTGGGGATTTTTAGAAGAGTAGGCTATAAGTTAGCTTAGAAAAAGTCTCTACATTGTGCAATAAACCCACCATTCAGCAAATAAGCCAAACCTAGCTACTTCAAAGCACAACCATAAGTCAACAAAATGTATAACCAAACGGTGTAGGCCTACCCTAAAACGCTGTCTTCGTCGCAGAAAATGTCTTCGTTTCTTGCAATCACTCCACTTTAATCCACAGTTTAGCCTACACACCCAGCACTGGTCACATCAGAATCTTGTGTGGTAATTGTTGTGTTCCACTTCTTCAGACATTTCATAGGCTACATCCTAAATGTGCCACATAGAAATATATGATAATAATATTATTTCGACTATAAGGAGATATACCGGTAGTTCTAAACAAAACCCACTGCTTCTGTTAGCTGCAGTTTTCTCCCTTACCCCTTGGTGGAGTCTGTTCGTAACCCAAGTCAATAACCACAGAGCAAGTGAATCTGGACAGGCAGATTGTAAACTGTAACAGTCATGTGGAAATCGGAAAATAAATCATAACTTATTAATATTTCCATCCTTTGGTAACCAATCTAAATATCACAGGTTCTTCAAATACTGAAAACGAAACTGTGTTACTAAGATCTAGTAAACTTCCGCGATCTACGGTGTATGAAAATTATCAGTAGAGAAGGGGTTTGGCCAATTTACTGTTTGACACCGTCAGTGAGGTATTGCCGTCTGATACACGGTATAAAAACTGGCTTGTCATGTGTTATAACCCATGGTGATGATTAAAGTAGGAAATTGGCGCTTGATGGTACATTTTCAAGACTTCAGGGCCGGCTGAGAACTCAAGGGCGCCGCAATATTACGTTTCACGGCCGCGGCCCATCGGGACAAGTCCCCAATCTCCCGATGGCCACTCCACGCCTGGCTAATGGTCTGTGTGATAACAACGACCAATACCTTGACTGACTTTCACGTTCTACTTCATGATTTTTGGCCTGCCTTGTCTCTGCAGAATGCAAGTGAACCAGTGCTCCTGTTGAACATGGCAGAGGACTCAGTTGACGACCAGTACAGCGGATGCAGAGAGAAGATGCTGGCTTTAGTAGAAAACAAGTATCTCGAACTCGAAATGAACAAAACCGAAGTCTTCAGTAGGGCTTGGAAAGATGAAGAGTGGAAAGGCCACTGTGAAGAATGGTTTGACAAAAAACCTGGACATGGTTTGACAAAGAACCACTGCCTTGCTCTGCGCGTGTTAACTAGCATAAAAGAAGATCGCAAGAGATCACTTTCAAGTGGTATAAATGATGTGTATGAATCTTTCAGGCATGCTGTTCGTGAGGGTAGAAAGATGTACATCGGTCTTAAATTCAAGTGGTACTCCATTCAGTTTTTAGTAACAGATGCCTTACAGATTCTCAATAACGCAAGAAACCATCAATGCAAGTGGACTTATCATGGGACTAAGCACAGGTTTAATGAAAATGTACTTAACAAAGAAATCAGGCTGGGCTCATTCGTGTCCACCTCTGTGAAGAAATACAAAGCGAAGAGTTTTGGCACAGCATCCTGCTTCGAGATCTACACGTGTCATGGTGCCTCCATGGTGAATTTTTCTATCTACGATGACATGGATGAAGTAGTGATTCCACCTTATGAGAAATTCAAGGTCATCAACACAGAGAAGTCAACTTGGTGTGACACTGTGTTTGTACTGAACAGCACTGGAACCAGCAGCAAGCTGAACTGTGCACTGATAGCGTCAGACAATTGGCACATCATGCTAATTATCCATCTGATATGTCTCATTGGCTTTGCACTGCTATTGGTGTACTGGTATTGCAAAAGTAAGCGGACAAAGTAAAGCTTAGACAGTAGGCCGGTGGTTCCCAACCATTTTTGGCCCGTGACCCCATTTTGATGTCCCAAATTTCTGGGGACCGCATGCACATTTTTTTTTCGCAACCGGGAAAAAAACACTCAATGGGGCTAACTTGTAGGTAGTTAAGCCTATTGATATTTCTGAAAATCTACAATTTTTTTCACACTTAGGGCCAAAACATACCAAGGCGGAACGGAACGGTCCCGGGACGAACGCGGTCTTTCTGCTTAGTTTTGGCCGGCGTGTTTTTCTCTGCCTTTCACACTGACAGTGTCGGCGTGCGCGGCCAGTCCTATTCAAAACCCTACCCACAGCCAAAGCTAGCATGCTACTTTGCCATTCATTTGAATGAGACACCGCCGGTCGCCGGCGTGAAAAATACGCTCGAGTTCTATTTTCCAAATGCAGCGCGGCGCGGAGCCGGCTCCCGCTGACGCTCGACTACCGCCGGTTGGTGTGTAAGGACAGATATGTTTCAATGTATTTTCACCGACGCCGGTAAAAAACGCGGCCGTTCCGCGACGCTTTACCGCCCTGGTGTGTAAGACCCCTTAGACATTTCAGGCGACCCCATTTGAATTCCAGGCGACACCACATGGGGTTCCGACCCCACTGTTGAAAAACACTGCAGTAGGCCTGTAGCTGGCCCTGATAGGCCTGTGTGAAAGGACGTGATCTTTTTTGGATAATATTCATTTTGACAGATGTAATATTATGTCTGATTTTTGTGTGTGTAATTTTTGTTTATGTATTATTATTGAGCTGTGTGTCTGAGTATTATATATATATTTTTTATTTGGTTTTGTTTTCGATGTCCTTTTTTGAACTGTGTATGTCACATGACCTTGTGTTGAACTTATATCACCTTGAAGTCTTGAGGTCAGGTAAAGGACTCCAGTAGTGAGTTGACGTGCAAAGCGTTTGCAGCGCTCCATGGAATTCTACAGCTGGTACAAGGCGTACACGGAAATTACTTGAGTTTATATTGTATTTTCCTTTCATATTTTTTGTATGGTTTGATTTAATATTAATGTTTGGTAGCCTATGTGTTGTGTTTGTTGTTGATTGTTAGTTTTCACGTTGCTCATGACGAGCAGAGAGAAAATAAAGAAAAACGGTCATGACATCAGTATGAAGCGTGGACCAAGTTTTATTGAGCCCAGCAGTAGCTACAAGGCCTATATTAGGTGTGACCACATGTGCCCAGAGGTGGACCTCTCTGCATCACTTGTGACTCTGGCATCACAGAGGAACAACATACTGTATAGGGATATCAACAGCTGCGCTGGGCTAGATTCGTCCGAACCACGTGTCAATCAAACAGTTTGATTGATTTAGTAATACAAAAAGAATACACCTATGTTTTGAGGGCAATCAGATGTTGTGTTGGAAAATATCATTTTCTGTTATTTCTACTGGTGAAACAAATAAATAAATACAAAAATAAATATTGACTGATTGATTGAATGGCATGAATTAATAATGCTGTGCACAGCTATCACAGTGCTACGGACCTGGTCTTGGTGGGATTGTAGGGTTTAATGTTCAAATGCACTACAGCAAGGTGTCTAGACTTATGTTCCAGAAACTGAACCCCTATTTAGCTACAAATAGTTTAGCTCTGGATCAAAAAATCTGCTAAATACTGTAGCCTACAGGAAGAAATATTGGGGGATTCTGTGGCGCACTGCACTGCACTAAGACCCATACCATATGCCTACATTGCCTACAGGGACCAAGGTTCGAATCTGGCCTGGGTCATTTCCCAACCCAGGACATTTCAACTTGAAAGGTTAAATACCTGCATGCGGCATGTAGAGTAGAGGATGCTGATGACGACTGCTCTATAGTACCTCAGCAAAAGGTGGAGAATAACAACTCTTCTGGAGCAGGGTCCAAACCAGGAGAGTCCAGAGGGCCCGATGCGGCTCATCAGATGGTTCCATCCGGCCCCAGACTTGTAGAGAAAAAAAAAACAAAATAATGTCAAAATCTTTAGCCCATTACTGAGGTGCTGCAGGTGTACCGCATGTATGCAAAATGTAGGTCTGTCCCATTGAGTGAAGGGGGAAATCTTGGTTTTGGTACAGTCCTCGGAGGACTTTTACAGCTCTTGGAGGAATTTTAAGTGGCCCCTCGAATGAAAAAGGTTCCCCACCCCTGGTCTAGTACCTTAGAGAAAGGTGGAGAAAATACTCTTCATCAGGGCCTAAACCAGGGGAGTCAAACATAAGGCCCGGGGGGGGGGGGGGGGTCTGTACCACTGACTAGACATAAGGCAAGGACTCATTAGTAGATTCATATACAGTATGATTGGAACCAGGCACACAAACAAAAGGGGTTTGGGTCTTGATGCTAATTTGACAGTATGGTTTAGTAGGCCTACAGCTCATGTTGATAGTATAGCTTAGCACTGCTTAATTTCAAAAAAAAAAATTCTTGACAAGATATGAAGTCCCTAGCTACATTACATTACAGGGAAAAGAATCTCCTTTAAAGTATGCACAGATTCTCAACATACTATCAAGTTTTTTTTTTATAAATTAGGGAAAACTCTAATACACAGTTTCAAAAAAACGTAGTGTATCTGGGTTGAGGTATCTGCCTTAAACCGTTTGGTTCACATAAGAATACATACGCACAAATACATACCAGTTGACCAGTGTACTAGTCTCTCTCTCAGCAGAATATGCGCTGGTTGGGTCAAATTTGCGGTGGGCTCTTTTTAGTTTTTCAAACTTTTTCAATAATAACATAGTCTATCTACCTCATTAGGCACAGTGTAATAACTGCTGTACCCGCAATCATGTGCTAATGTTGTACTTGCACCATGAATTCACTTCTACGTTTACTTTTGATAACACTGGCGTGCGTGTGTGTGTGTGTGTGTGTGTGTGTGTGTGTGTG
Organism: Engraulis encrasicolus; assembly: GCF_034702125.1. NCBI lineage: Eukaryota > Metazoa > Chordata > Actinopteri > Clupeiformes > Engraulidae > Engraulis > Engraulis encrasicolus. Next base: position 24,892,825 of record NC_085871.1, read on the forward strand.
TGTGTGTGTGTGTGTGTGTGTGTGTGTGTGTGTGTGTGTGTGTGTGTGTGTGTGTGTGTGTGTGTGTGTGTGTGTGTGTGTGCGCGTGCGCACAGGCGTAACGCAAGTACTTTAGGCCCCCCTGCAAGCTACCAAGAATGGCCCCCGAACGAAAAAAGAGGGCCTAATATCATGTGGAGGGGGCCCATTTCTTCAAGTCAAGGGCCCATGTGTCGCCTTGTATGGGCCCCCCCTGCCTCCCGGGGGCTGCAGGGTTATACTTTACGCCCCTGTGTGTGTGTGTGTGTGTGTGTGTGTGTGTGTGTGTGTGTGTGTGTGTGTGTGTGTGTGTGTGTGTGTGTGTGTGTGTGTGTGTGTGTTATACTGTAAGTGGGACATCATGGAAACCACAGTGTTCTACAACCCCCTACACAATACATCAAACTGAAAGTATTGTGAGCTGTAATTTTTTTCTCACGCTTTTTCTCACAACAGTCTCTCTCTCTCTCTCTCTCTCTCTCTCTCTCTCTCTCTCTCTCTCTCTCTCACACACACGCACACGCTCGCACGCACGCACGCACGCACACACACACACACACACACACACACAAAATGTGGGCCACTTTTTAAACTTTATCCCTTTACTGTCAACATAATTTGCCATAAAAGCCATTCAGTTTGCAGAAACACTTCAAAATGGTTACCTATTACAGGAAACGTTGAGGTTAGACAAGACATCTAGAGAATCAGTGTGTAGGCATGCACGTACGTACGCACTACGCACGCACGCAAGCACGCATGTGCACACACACATGGGCACGCACATGCCATACAAGCCTGGCAAGATCTTCTGTTACCGCTCTCTTTACTCCACACCACTGAAGTGTGAAACACATCTTCCAAACTTGTGTAAGTGACTTTTTCTACTATGATAGTCTAACTACACATTAAAACAATGAATAGTAAGCTCAGGATATACAATGGCAGCTTAATAGACTATAAGGTTGGAGCGCTTCTTGGAAGTCTCGGGCAACCGGTGACACCTCATCAGATCTCCTCACAGCGCTCCTGTGTTCTAAGATTCTTGTACGTAAGGCCCTGGTGGTTTTCCCCACATACAGTAGTGGGCAAGGGCAGGTCAAGATATAAACCACATGAGTAGAGCGACATGTAATGAGCTGTTTGATTTTGTATGTCTTGTTTGTGTGTGGATGTGTGAATGTCTGAATTTTGAGATAGTGTGAACAAGAAGTGCAGCTCTTACAAGGGAAGTTGCCCTGGGCATTGGAGAGAGTGCTGCGAGGGGGTGGTGTGGCAGTGTCAGCGTGAACCAACTTGTCTCTTAGGTTAGGGTTCCTGGAAAAGACACAGAGAGGTGAGAGCCCATGCAGTTGATTGTCAGTTTGGATAATGTGCCAATGAGAGTTGATGATGTTTCTAATATCGCTAATCAGAGGGCTATATATTAATTTAAGAATCAAACAATTTTTGGTTTGGATTGGTGGTCTGAACAGAAGGTTGTGTTTCAGATGCACATACTTTGTTGAGGGCTGCATCAAGCCAGGCGGCAGGGTATCCTCTAGAGCTTAAATCTCTGTATAGGAGTTGGGCTTTGGACTCAAAATCTCTTTTATCAGATCAGATACGGTGTATTCTAGTGAATTGGCTGAAGGGCAGTCCTCTCTTGAGAGAAGTTGGGTGGGCACTCGTGGCATGCAGCAGGCTGTTCCTCTCTGTGTCTTTTCTGTAAAGGGAAGACACAATTTTTCCATCAGTGAGAGAAATGCCGGTATCAAGCTTAATAGGCTTACAATAGTGGGTGAATATACTTGAAATTGAGGGATCAACGCAAAATGTTACATTTTCATTGATTTTCATTATTGTGAATTTCATAGATACTAAAACAAAAGTGCGGCTTCACTTTTTTTGTCTAAAGAAGGGGCTCTTTGGTTCAACTGTGGAACTTGAGCATTGCAATGCATTATTGGGATTGTTGTCACAAATCCACAAGCACTAAAAAAGTCATTTTCTGCCTTTTCTCTGCCAAGAAGGCACCAAATTAGAAAGTTATGCTACTATTGTACTACATATATGACCCACTTTAAATACATATTCATGTCTCCACCGGTGGAATGCCCCTTTAAACAACTGTAACCACTGAAGTTAACTTTGACAATTACGTGAATTTCATAGTTGTTATGCAACATAAAAGGAATGTGAAACATTTATTGTGGTAGGGATACGACAAGATAATGGTCTCTTACAATGGGTTGTGGCATGGTAAGTAGTAATCGCCACTTTAAAGTATGTGTTATGCTAGTACAAAATGACTTAAATGTTTTCAAATGTGTGCACCAGATTATTAAATGTATATATTGTAATGTATAGATGTTTAGGCCTATACTGTAAAGTAATAGCCTACTACTGCCTAAAGCAATGATACACAGGTCAGTGGTGTAAAGTAATAGGCACCCTGTGTCTTTTTAAATTCTCTATGCATATGTTGTCCAATCAGACTGTGAAATGCTACATCTCACTTTAATTGTTTATTTATTTACTTGCTACACAGTAATTTATACATCAGTTAAATCATCATTTCAAGTCTGTAATGCGAAATGTATCCCCTGTAATTAGGAGATGGCTATTATGAATAGAGAGTCACATAAATGTAGATGTGAGGCTATGAAGTGAATTTGAAAAGAATTTGAGGACGATGGGTTGCTCCTCAGACATAGGTCAACAAAGGTTGCGTCAATTCAAAAGGTTCATGATAACAGGGTTTGGAAATGCTATAATAAATTAAGCAAGGAATAGATACGGTAATGTAAGATTTAAACAAAAACTTTGTCTCTGTTACACATGAAACAGAAAATCATCTTCTTTGATGATGATGATGATGATGATGATGGTAATGGTAGTGGGAGTGGTGGTGATGAATATGGCAGCAGGCTCTCATGCATTGAACGGGACCCTGAACGCCACCAACCACTCGGTGAGTTGCTCCTCTCTTGGGTTGTTTTGAGCACCTCTGTGGGGTTGTTTTTGAGCACCTCTGTGGGGTTGTTTTTGAGTGAGTGGTCATAAGCCTTTGTAGCAGATTGAGGCCATTCAAAATTACAGTAGGAGACCAGACCAAAAATCACAATTTTGGTGAGAAGCACTCTAATGCATTCCAAAATGGGATACAAATGCAAAACGAAAAAAGGAATGAAATCATGCTTTCAGTTCCTTCTTTTGTATTTGCATTATTTTATGCACTGTATGAAGGTGTCCTCATTTCTAGTTTCTTTTCATCTCTGAATGGAAAGTGTTGAGGCCTTACATCATGTGTTCTTCGCATTAGTATGGTTCTTATCTTTGGAGTCTCAGATCACAATGGGCTGTACTACGTATGTCATATGACAGCTGTTGCCTTCCAATGCTTCTTTGAATCACTCTAAACTAAAGCGGGGGTGTCAAACATGAGGCCAGAGGGCCGGATGCAGCCCCTCAGATGGTTTGATCCGGCCCCAAACCTGTAGAGAAAAATAAGATCAGTCAAAGAAGAAGCCTAAATCTCTAGCCCATTACAAAGTTGCTGCTGTTGTCTGAGATTGCAGGTTTTCAATACTTTGGGACAAATTTGCTGTTTTTGCTTATCATTGAACAATCAATTCTCCTGATATACCCACTGCACTTCAGAATGATTGACTAAATATCTGATTATATGAAGCTGAAATACTGCAATATTTCACAATTACGTTAGTGGTCTGGCCCCCTTGAGAACAAATTGGCCGTATGTGGCCCCTGAAATGAATTAAGTTGGACACCCCTGCTCTTAAGGGATGTTATATTTGTAACATTGCTGAGAATAACCTATTAATGCACCCCTGTCTGAAGGGCACAGGTTCAACAGAAGGAAGATGGAAGAACGTGACTTATGAGGGCTCTCCTCCATCCTCCTCTGTGACTAAGATGCCTGTAAGTACACCATTCAGAGGTTGCATAATGCCATTGAGTTATAAGTAAAACTAGCACAGAATCATGCTGTGTATCACTCAGGTGGTGCACCTGTGCTCTTCAGGCACTATTTTTCAGTGTTTAATTAATATGTCACACGCACTGAAACATGAACACTGAAGTGCTCTAGTGCACCATTTGAGATCCAGCAACAGTCTTCCAGCACTAGGCCTAATACGTAATGTTGAAATGTTATTACTGTGAGTGTGTGTGTGTGTGTGTGTGTGTGTGTGTGTGTGTGTGCACTTTTTTTTTTCACATGAACCCTGGACAATTAAAGGTGCCCTGCCCTTGGCAAAAATTGGGTAACATTTTATTTGATGCCGGCGTCATATATATGACATAACAGTGTCATCGGACAGTCTGTGTCATAAACATAATGTCAATGTCAAATATTTTATGACTTTGTCATTACGTGACATTTGATTATGGTAGACAGTCCTAACAGTGTCAACAATATCTTGACAGAATTTCACTGTCCCCTTAACAACTCTTGGCCTGCCTTGTCTCTGCAGAATGTAAATGAAACAGTGCTCCTTCTGAACATGTTGGAGAACTCAGTTGACGACCAGTACAGCGGATGCAGAGAGAAGATGCTGGATTTAGTAGAGCACAAGTATCTCAAACACGAACTCAAGCACGAAAAACACAAGAACGAAGTCTTCAGTAAAGCCTGGGAAGATGAGGAGTGGAAAGGCCACTGTCGAGAAGACCCTGGACATGGTTTGACCAAGAACCACTGCCTTGCTCTGCGCATGTTAACTAGCATAAAAGAAGACAGCTACAGATCACTTTCAAGTGGTATAAATGACTTGTATGAGTCTTTCAGGGATGCTGTTCGTAAGAGAAAAATAAGTTACAGGAATCTTAAATTCAAGTGGTACTCAATGCAGTTTTTAGTGACAGATGCCTTACAGATTCTTAATAACGCAAGTAACCATAAATGCAAGTGGACCTATCATGGGACGAAGGTCAGGTTTCATGAAAATGTACTTAACAAAGAAATCAGGCTGGGCTCATTCGTGTCCACCTCTGTGAAGAAATACAAAGCGACACAGTCTGGCACAGCATCCTGCTTCGAGATCTACACGTGTCATGGCGCCTCCATGGTGAATTTTTCTATCTACGATGACATGGATGAAGTACTCATTCCACCGTATGAGAAATTTGAGGTCATCAACACAGAGAAGTCAACTTGGTGTGACACTGTGTATGTACTGAATAGCACTGGAACCAGCAGCAAGCTGAACTGCGTGGTGTTTGCATCAGTCAAGTGGTACATCAGGCTAATAATGTGTCTATTTGGCTTTGCATTGCTATTGGCGTACTGGTATTACAAAAGTAAGCGGACAAAGTAAAGCATATAGGCCTGCTAGGCATAGCCTAACCACAGAGGGTCTGAGGTGGACTTCCCCCATCACATGTCACCATGTCCGTAACTACCATTGAGGACACAGAGGTCATGTCCTCGATATTTTTTTTTAAATGTAAAATGTATCTATGATGAACATCGATCTATGATCAACAATGATACATTCAGTCTGTATATGCCACCCTCATTTATCCTGAAGGCAGTGATTAATGGAAACAAACTTAAGTTTGACCTAATAGTTTGAAGCATTCTAAATGTACAGTATGCAGTACAGCACACAGTATTTTACCCTGGTATTTGAAAATGTCTCGTTACGGCCATGTGTGTCACAGATTAGGCTAACACATACAGGCATATCTGTCTGGATCATATGTCAGTCAAACAGTTTGATTCATTTAGTAATAAAAGAGAATGTGCTCTGGGATCAATGAGATTTTTGGAGGACCAAGACGATTTTTGATCAAATGTTTGTAAATCAAATCAAAATGATCAAAATGATTTTTAATCAAATGTATGTTTCTGTTATTTCTACTGCTCAAATAAATAAATAAATATATAAATAAATATTGACTAATTGATTGAATGGCGAAAATGAATAATTATACTGTACTCAGCTATAGACTCATGGTGCTTATGGAGATGGTCTTGGGATTGTGGGGTTTCATGTTCACATCCCATATTACTGTAGATCAAATCACTAAAATGCACTACAGCAAGGTGTCTAGACTTATGTTCCAGGAACTGAGCCCTGCATATTTAGCTGAAAAATAGATCTGGATCAAAACATCTGCTAAATACTGTACAATAGCAAATATTGGGGGATTCTGTTGGGGGAATTCTCACTGCACTGCACTAAGACCCATACCTCCTTGCTGCCGGGACCCAGATTCGAAAATGGCCTGGGTCATTTCTCAAACCAAGACATTTCCAGAAACCCAATGGGAAGCTTCATTCACAAGTTAAAAATGTAACGTTTGAAAAAGTGCTTGAAAATGAAAGGTTAAAGTTAGAACACTTCACTGGTGGGTCGGGACCCAAAAGTGGGTCTTGGAAGGGTCCTGGGTGGGTCGCAGATCTGTGCTGAAAAAAATAAATAATTTACCATTCACAAAACTGAAACATGATGAGGTATTGAACAAATGACTGATATCATTCTGAAACATGGTTTATACTCCTTCCCACTAGTTGACAGACATGTTGTACTGTATGCCAGCATAAAATGTAAATGGTGATGCATATTATCAAATGCGTGGATATAGTTTTGATAATCATTAGAAGATTGTGAGGGGGCACAACAAAATACTGGGTCACAACATAATGACCATAGAAAATTGTGGGTCCCAAGACTATTCCGGTTAAGAACCACTGGCCTATATACTGAATATGTGGCATGAAGAGGATGCTGATGACGACTGCTGTCTAGTACCTTAGGGACTGTACGTTATTTACCGGGGGGGGAGGGCTGGTGCGCTGGAAGTCCGGTCAAAAAAAAAAATCATGGCCCCCCCCCCCCCCCCCAATTTTTTCCCCATGGCCCTCCCCCCACTTCAATTTTGTTTTCCCATGGCCCTCCCCCTACAGATAAATATATATATATTTCAAATTGGTAGATGAACAACCATCATGAGAACAGTCAGAGTAGCCTACATCAAGGGCGGTTGTCTGCACTATTATGTGCTATCGATATCAGTGGATACCTATGAGAAGCCGCAAGAATCTACCTCTGCGGCTGCATGGGATGCCTTTTAACTCCACTGTCACCAAGACAAATTGCCTTCACTATTTTTTTTACGTGTTAAGTGAAAATAATAATAATAATAATAATAATAATAATAATAATAATAATAATAATAATAATAATAATAATGATAATAAAAACTTCCATTTCAATACCAATGTCCGAGTTGTTGTAAACTGTAGCCTAAACTACAAAGTGGAGAGAGTTTCCCCACCGCAGCTTCAATATTTCCCTGCTCGACAAGCAGCGCCTTTCACAAGGTAGGCCTACGTTTTACATGTTCAGCACAGTAGCGAAGCCAGGGACGCAGGAACTGGTTTTGACCAGGGGGTGCTGTGAAATTTTTTTTGTTTTTTAGATGCTATTTCCTGCGTTCTAATCAATTTTAGGGTGAGGAATGGCGAATCACATCTGAATAACTTCCTCATGTTTTATGTAGCCTAAACAAGGATGGCTAGATTTAACTTTTTTTTCTTTAACATCTCACTTTGACACTATTAATGTTCTTCTTGCGGAAGTGAAACGCGCACCTGATGTGGAGGTGAGGGCTCAAGAGCAAATCGCGCTGCCTTGACAGTTTGTCTCTTCAGCATGGGCAGTGTGCAATGTGTGAAATTAGAAGAAATGCTTATGCGATGCACTCGTGAGAGGTGACCGGGCTTTCAAATAATTTAGATTTTCTTGCAATTGCGACTGTGGATCAGGTGCATCTCGGTCTCCCAGACCGCGCATAAAAGCACGCACGCACACACACAGGCATAGCTCTACCTTCCCGAATGTAATTACACTCTGACGGCCAAAGAGTTCGGGATGTGATCGGAGCAAGAAGTAGGCTAAGCGCCAAAGCAGCTCGAGCCATTGCTGGCTATTGATACAGGGAGAGTGAGAAAGCCACCTTTAGTTTGCATTTAACGTAGGCCATTAAGACGCATTAATAGGTGGTGGCGGTGCTATGGTGGTCAAATCAGCAGCAAGAGGCAAAAGGAACAAATTGCCAAAACAGAACCAGTACAACATTCCAAAACATCCAACAATAGCACAGCCATTACACACCGCGGCAATTCAACTTTGACAACTGTGATGATAGACAAGCCAGACACACCATCGGCTGTGCTCTCCTTCAGATTCACCCCATAGCCAACTCCGAGGTTAAGCTAGACTACTTCACCAGCAACAGGCAAGACCTAGCATACCAATTTACTCTCAATGATACCAATACACGCTTCTACGAATCCAATCTCCACAGCAAGAAACAAAAGTCACTTCTTACCTGACACGATGCACAACTTTGGTGACATTCCCTTCTCCCGTCACGCTTTAAATGTACATAATTCCTTGCTTAGTTGGTCCGTTTTTGTTCACCAAAGTGATGAGACTTCTCTTCACAACAAGTTAGCTCCTCCAATGGTTTCAAGACCTTATGATGCATGGCCAACACATCGCCGTTAATACCATTTGTATTACTACCTTGACACCACAAGCTAAACAAAACAAACTCGCGTCACTGCACCGTTCTACCAAAGTAGGCTACGTCTAGGCCAAATGTCTAGGCCTAGGTACTGTTCTTTCCGGTCTGGTTGGGGTCTTTGAAGTTCTTTGAACACAAATGTAAGCACACGGCGGTGCCAATAAATAAAATCATGGCTTACCAGAGGCTGTGACCACCAGTTGACTACACCTCTCCAAAATTCCTCTGGAAATGCCCATCCAATTCGTTGTCAAAACTTCCCAAACTGTTTAGCCCATATAGTTCACATCAGCTAGTTTGATATTTGCTCACGGGCATTTTCTATGATGCTCAATGTTCCTCCGTAGCACTAGCAATCCTACAGTGAAAGAGAGTCAGCGCGGGCAATCTACAGTAGCTGCACCTGATAGTTTTTTGACTACAGATACACGCTTCAGTGCTATAGTATGCACCGGGACCTTGCATCGCAAAGCGATGTGTTTCAGAACATGTTTTCTTATTGTTTTAAAAATAATAATAATAATAATAAAAAAAAAAATCGGTTTTTTTTTCATGGCCCTCCCCCTAACTCCGATTTTTTTGCCATGGCCCCCCCCCCCCCCCCCCTTTTTTTTTTCCTTGCCCCCCCCCCCCCCCCCCCCCCCCCCCCCCCCCCCCCCCCCGGTAAATTACGAACAGTCCCTTAGCAAAGGCTAGAGAAAAAGACTTCAGCAGAGTCAGTAGGGCCTAAACATTGTTTTTTGTTTTGGTTTGTTTTTTCAGAATGTAGCAGGCCTACTTTGACAATTTGGGCTGAAGCCCACACCCGACTACGCCAGCCCTGAGGGCTATTCCCCCGAGAGCAAGAGTTAAGTTAACTTGGAGAATAGTGAAGATACACTTTAAGTAAGGCACACTGGTTCACAGATACTCAGAGGCAAGAGAAGTATGCTTCCCCGACAAAATGGATATTTATTTTACAGAGGTCCACAGTACATCACAATAATATCCCCACAACACAGATGACCCCTTTCCCCCACTCACACACACACATACACACCCACACACATACACACTCCCAATACACGGGCAGCACTGCCCTGATGCCCACGGGCCCTAGGGCCTGCTCCACGACTGTGGAGTAATAAAGAGAGCTAAGCAGTAAGGGGGAGTAGCGGAGCGGGCCCCGCCCAAACGGTACACGTTGGCAAAAGAAATAGAAAGAAACCCAAAATACACACAATAAAAAGAAAGTAAATCACACCAAAGCAAGAAATCAAAAGAAATTAAATAAATTGAATCACACAATTACTACACTAATATAGATAATCAAACTCAAATCACCCATGTGCTCACAGCAAAGGAAAAGTGCAGAATTCCACCACCTGGGACGCCAACAGCACACGCTGGGATGAGGGGTCGGTCTCCTGTCCCAAAAGAGAGAGAAAGAGGAGCGAGAGAGAAGAGGAGAGAGAGAGAGGGACAATGGTACAATTATTCACAGGGAGTAATGCACACAAACTCCTGCCACTAGTATTGTGGCAATGCTTAAATGTTCATACTGTCCGATAGAGAAAAGGAGAGAGAGGTGAGAGAGAGAAAGGACAGTGATACACTTATTCGCTGTCAGTAATGCACACAAACTCCTGCCACTAGTATTGTGGCAAGGCTTAACTGTTAATACTGTCCGATAGAAAAAGAGAGAGAGGAGAGAGGTGGGAGAGAGGAGAAGAGACAGTGATACAATTATTCACAGTAAGTAAGGCGCACAAACTCCTGCCACTAGTATTGTGGCAATGCTTAAATGTAAATACTAAATGTGGGGGGCCAATGCAGACTGGACCCCACCAAGTACCATATGATAGGCCAACCCACAAAGGGGGACAAATAGTACACTCCAAATCACGCTCCCGTATGTTACAATAAGATTGGCAGAAGGCACGTCCTGGGAGACGGACTAATCAGTGTTTTTGAGTAATTGATAAACACAGGGACCACAGAAATAAACATGGACACGAGGCACTCAGGCACGCAGCCACAGGTGTGCGTTCCCTCGTCAAAGGTTGCGAGAGTCCGCCGGGTCGATGAATCCCGAGCGTGAGACGGGTCTAACAAAACAGCAGCCACCGAAGCCGTGGGAGGTCGAGGGACAGAATCTCCAAGTAGCCGCAGATCTGTTAAGTTAATAACAAAACCACACTAAGTTATCAGGTTCACTAATGCCCCATGCTAGCAGCAAGGCGGGGAAGGGATACATACCGTTAGGCTGGAGATGGTTCTACAAGGCCACTATCCATTGTGAGCTCCGAACACAAACGCGCCACATTCCGCTGCTGTTCCAAAACCAAAGGAGAGGAATTAGACAAGGGCTACACCATGCAATCTAAGCAACCCACCGAGTCCTACGGTAACTTACCTAGCATCCAAAGACAATGCCACAAAGCTAGCCACCCCACGAGTCAGCTGGCAGCTTCCCACAGGGCAACGCAACCCCTCTGGCAACCGAGGCACCAACGCACCGTTTGGATACACTGCAGAGCAAGCGAATTACGCAGTCAGAAAAAGGTCATCAAAGCAGCCAAAACTACCAGATAGGCACAACGCACTCACCACGCGATAGCCTTCGGCCTTCCACGCCAAATCCCACGACGAAACAAGGACTGTTCTCCCCGAATGAAACCAGGCATGTGCCAACCTCCAGGCCAAGCCCCTTAAATACCACCCATAATAATCAGTGCGTACCTATTCCCCAGCTCCGGTATCCATGCAATTGCGCATCCCGTCACAAGAAGGAGGAAGAACAAGGTGTATTGAGATTTTTTGGGCAAAAATGTGATGGACTCACAGAAGTGTTCCCACAGTAGGCCTACTTAGTAGTAGTAGTAGTAGTAGTAGTAGTAGTAACTATTTTAAGTCAGAAACGTAGGCTATTTCACCTGTTGGACAGTTTTCTAATCATTCTAATCTTGCTGGAGCAATCATGCCTCAAACCAAGTGTTCTTGCACAGGGTTAAACATTTTGCTATAAATGATACCTGTGATACGGTCAAGGCTGAGTACAAGCATACTGTTTGTGTGCATTGCAAAAAGCTGTAGGCCTGCTTTTGCTTCATCTGACCGTAAAACATGTTTAAAAGGATTGTGCTTTGTCCGTGTGCTCATATACAAACAGCAGGTGCTTTTATGATGCAATGGGGTCTCCCTTGGTCTCCAACCCAAAAGCCCTGCATTGTGTAGTGCCGTGGTTCTCAACCTTTTTGGAACAAAGCCACCCTTGACCTCATGATAAGTCTGTCAACAACCCCCCCCCCCTCTTTTAAGTATTGAAAAGGAAAAGACTAATGCTCCACCCCCCACCCCCCCACTCAGCTGTATCCTTCTCAATGCCCCCTTAAGGGCTGTAGCGCCCCCGTTGAGGAACACTAGTGTAGTGTTTGGCATTTGGTACTTGTGGCAAAAGCAATTCATCAAAGCTGATTTACCATATTTGAGTCCAATTAGGTTTCAGCAGTGATATTCAGTAAAGGGTGCCAATACCAGTAATACCAGAAGCTTGACATCTTTCTATTTGTTTCCCTCCTCATAGTTTGCTACGGTAAAATCATGGTTGTTATTTGTAGAATAGAGACATTTCCCCATTATATACTTACACTTCAAGAGCGTCAATACTGCTAGGCTGTATGTGACAGGATATTTGTTATATCTCAAAGTAATTTAAGTTACATTTGTCTACCTCACAACGCCTTCTCTAACCTGACAACAAACCAGAGTAAAAAATGATGAATGTTAAGCTCACGAAAACACTTCATTACAGAAGGGGTTGAATACTTTTCACCACAATTGTATGTTTTTATAGTGTTAATTCTTCTAAGTGATGTCAAGTTTGAAAGAGGGAAGGAAAACCTTAGACCAGTGGTCCCCAAATGGCGACCTGAGGGCCAGATCCGGCCTGGGCATGGCAAACATTTGGTCCAGGCCCACCATGAGGTTGGAACAAATGATAACATACGTGTGCCATCTGTGGCAAAACGACGGTCGGGTGATTTGTTGGCCCATAATTTGGCCCTTGGAGAAAAATAATTGGAGACCACTGTCTTACTTGCACACCAAACATTCAAGCCAACGTGCCAACTCAGTCTGATAAGGCAGTTGTCTGTCTGCCCCTGACAGCCTTGATCAGCTGAATTAGTTTGAGCACACAATATGTGACCTTGTGTCCTCCACTTGTGCTTGTGGCCTGGTACCAGGAAGTAATACGTCGTGATGACATCACTGACAATCGCATTATATTTCAATATCTCGCAAAAGCTCAATTGTAAAGTCAATTTCTCATTTGCAAACTGGATGATGAATGAAGAAAAATCCCCCAAAAATTGTTGTGGCTAGGCTGACAGCGGCGAAACTTAATTGTTTTTACCAGAGGCGGGGCACCAGCAAAACGTGAGGCCACAAGCACAAGTGGAGGATGCAAAGTTGCATATGGAAAGTACAAACAGTCAACCTCTATGGCACGGACACTCCCCAGGTGTGGGGGACTGGGGGGGTGATGGGCTCATGGTGAGCATGGATGCAGCACGTCATCTTATTTGAGCATGAGTACAATGAATTCAAATCAAGCTGGACATGTTTAACAAAAAACACTATCGTCATTTATTTTCTTGGATAAAAATTACAAAAAAACCCAAAACAAAACAAAAAACTTTTTTTTATACATGAAGCCAAAAAGCAGAGTCCAAAATGCCCACCACAGACATGGTGACCAAATGAAAACACATAATGGTACGACATAGAAAGTAGATAGTCACAGAAAGTGTGTGTGTGTGTGTGTGTGTGTGTGTGTGTGTGTGTGTGTGTGTGTGTGTGTGTGTGTGTGTGTGTGTGTGTGTGTGTGTGTGTTAGGGGAAGGGGTGGGATCTTCATCTTCATCATTCTCTCATCTCTCCATCTTCTTCCTCCTCCTCCACTCCCCTGATGTACAGCACATTATTACACCTGTGGTGGAAAAAGAGAACGGGGTGGTGAGACGAGTGTGTGTGTGTGTGTGTGTGTGTGTGTGTGTGTGTGTGTGTGTGTGTGTGTGTGTGTGTGTGTGTGTGTGTATACTGCCACCATTCCATTAAAAAACAAAAACCCAGAACATTCTCGCAGTTGCATGCAAGGAACATTCCGATTTTAAATGGAATGGTGGCAGTATTCACTTTGTCAGGTATAAGTCATGTACAGCATCTACAGTCACTGATACACAAAATCTACAGACTAACACTCGATGATTCAAATGGTAAAAAAATCCATAACATCTGATTATGGACACAGGATGTTTGACTCTTTTCATTAACCCAAGCTTCTT
>NC_085871.1:24906806-24911806 GCF_034702125.1 Engraulis encrasicolus
AGGGCCATCCCCTTCCCCACATCTCTCTCCCCATTTGCTTCCTGTTACTCCTTCACTGTCCTGTCATAAAAAATGAAGTAATAGAAAGACCAAAAAATATATATTTAAAAGGTTGGACCACCAACACAACATGCAGAAACTAAAAGAAATTATAAATTAATTGAACAATAAGTGAGTCTTGGGATTAGATCAAATCAAAACGATTACATTATAGCAATAGGTAATTTTTTGAATTGGCAAGGTTTAAGACCGCTTTTTCTGATGGTGTGGAATAATTTGTCTGATGTCTTGATGATGCAAGACAGTGTTGTGTCCAGGGCCTGATTAACACAGAGACTAGAGACAAGATATGGCTGCAGCATAGAGCCCCCCACCAGCCAGGAGCACCCAGATTGGTCAAAGGGGGGACATAATTTTCCTGAATTGCAGGTGCAGTGTTGAAAAATGTATCTCTTGTTAATACTCCTTTCAGTGGTTACCGTTTAGCTGCCTTCATTTATAGATCAGAATCATGACACTTAATATAATTTTGTCAAGCTTTTTTTTTTTTGCGGGGCCTATCACAAGTAGCCCTGGCGCCCTGGGCCATCTTACTCCAGGCCCTGCCTTTAGGTGTGTGTGTGTGTGTGTGTGTGTTTGTTAGCTAATAGCTTTTTTCCGGAGGGACATGGAACAGAGCTTCAGTATTTGGCAGGGTAGTGTTTGCTGCTGGAAGGTAGGAGTATTGTTGCGCTCTAGATGTTGCAAAAATTAACTAGGTGCGTGGACCCAAAAGAAGTAGAATATAAACGTAGGAGCAGGTTCGCACACTAAACAAGACACAAAGGTCAAGCACAAGGAGTTTTTTTTTATTTTTTTTTTTATTTTTTTTATTAGAGCAGGGTAGAGCAGACGTTTCAGGCTGTTGCCATCATCAGTGCTCTCAGTGCTCGCAATGAGCCCAACTACTGTGCAACAATTGAATAGTACCCACCAGGGTTGACAAGAGACAGGTGCAGTGGGAGGAGCTAATCAACAGGGCAAAATCCAATTATGCAATCAGGCAATTCAATGATGAACGTTTACAAACAAGTGAGTTCAGATAGACAGTATGTACAATGCAATTTTTTCAGATGACACATTTACAAGAAACAAGCAAGATTAAAGTCCTCATTCATCCCTTTTGGGGATAGGCAGCCAAGTTCATGAATCCAAAAGCATTCTCTCTGAAGCAGAGTTCTGTCCAGGTCCCCACCTCGCCTTTTAGGCAAGATTCTTTCGACCCCCCAAAACTTGAGGTCAGCAACAGAATGTCCGGCTTCTTGGAAGTGTCGGGCAACTGGTGACACCTCATCAGATCTCCTCACAGCACTCCTGTGTTCTAAGATTCTTGTACGTAAGGCCCTGGTGGTTTTACCCACATACAATAGTTGGCAAGGGCAGGTCAAGATATAAACCACATGAGTAGAGCGACATGTAATGAGCTGTTTGATTTTGTATGTCTTGTTTGTGTGTGGATGTGTGAATGTCTGAATTTTGAGATAGTGTGAACAAGAAGTGCAGCCCTTACAAGGGAAGTTACCCTGGGCATCGGAGAGAGTGCTGCGAGGGGGTGGTGTGGCAGTGTCAGCGTGAACCAACTTGTCTCTTAGATTAGGGTTCCTAGAAAAGACACAGAGAGGTGAATCCTGAAAGAGCCCATGCAGTTGATTGTCAGTTTGGATAATGTGCCAATGAGAGTTGATGATGTTTCTAATGTCGCTACTCAGAGGACTATATGTTAATTTAAGAATCAAACGATTTTGGTTTGGATTGGTGGTCTGAACAGACGGTTGTATTTCAGAGGCACGTACTTTGTTGAGGGCTGCATCAAGCCAGATGGCAGGGTATCCTCTAGAACTAAAATCTCTGTATAGGAGTTGGGCTTTGGCCTCAAAATCTCTTTTATCAGAGCAGATACGGTGTAGTCTAGTGAATTGGCTGAAGGGCAGTCCTCTCTTGAGAGAAGTTGGGTGGGCACTCGTGGCATGCAGCAGGCTGTTCCTCTCTGTGTCTTTTCTGTAAAGGGAAGACACAATTTTTCCATCAGTGAGAGAAATACAGGTATCAAGGAAATTGACAGATGTAGTGCTGACTGTGTGGGTGAACTTGATAGATGGTCTTAAACAGTTCATGTATAGAACAAAGAGTTCAAAGTCAGTTAGGGAACCCAAAAAGATGACAAAACAGTCATCAATGTACCTCTTAAACAGTACTAGTTTATCGGAGAAGGGATTGTTATTGAACACATACTGGTCCTCAAGGAAACCAAGATAGAGATTGGCATAGTCAGGGGCCATAGTGGCACCCATTGCTGTACCACTAGTCTGGAGGTAGTATTGTTGTTCAAACCTGAAATAGTTCTTAGTCAGCACTAGCTCAGCCATTTTAACAATGAAATCTGTAGTTAGTCCATCATCATCAATCCGGAGGTCAAGAAAGTGTTTCAGAGCAGACAAGCCATCAGTATGGGGGATATTAGTATACAATGAGGTTACATCCATTGTGGCAAGCAACACATTTTGACTTAGGTGGCCAATCTCAGATAAGCATGCTAGGAAGTCAGACGTGTCTCGGAGGTAGCTCGGGAGCTTTGTGACTAAAGGTCTTAAGATGAAATCTACAAAGTTGGACAATGGTTCAGTCAGACTGTTGTTGCCTGCAACAATGGGGCGGCCTGGTGGGTTAGATAGACTTTTATGGACTTTGGGCAAAACATAGAAGACTGGTCTTGTTGGGGTACGATTGAACAGGTACTTAAACTCTTGTTCAGAGATAATGGAGGAGTCATGGGCATGCTGCAAGAAAGACTCAATTTCCTTTTGAAACTTACTCGTGGGGTCTGAGGGCAAAGGTCTGTAGTAGGTTAAGTCCTGTAGTTGTCTCAAGGCCTCTTGGTCATAGAGAGTTTTAGGCATAATAACTAGACCGCCCCCTTTGTCTGCTGGCTTCACAACAATGTTTTTATCGCGACAAAGTTTGTCAAGAGCCTGTCTTTCAGATGATGTCAAATTGTTGTTGCTTTTTTTAGAATGAGATCTATCGAAGAGCTGTTCAACATCACGTTCAACAAGGCGACAAAAGGTGTCCAGTGATGGGTTGGGGGCAGGTGGGCAAAATGTACTTTGGGGTTTAAATTTGGCTCGCCCACATTTGTAAGAGGTTAGGGAAGATGTGGTATCTTTGTAGTAGCTTTTGAGTCTTAAATTCCGGAAAAATTTAAACAGTTCAATTTTGGTTGCGAAGGAGTCAGCAGGCTTACAGGGAACAAAACTCAGACCTTTGTTCAAAAGACTTACTTCATCTGGATGTAGGGGGCTGTCTGTGAGGTTGAAGATTAGGCTTTCTTTTTGCGGCTCTGCCTTTTCGGTGTTGGTTTGGCCTGGGATGGTCTTGGCGCCTCGTCGACCCCGCCGCGTCTTCTTGTAGGGTAAGATGTGGTGCTTTGAGAAGTGTCGGTGTCGCTGGAGATTCCTCCTAAAAAATCACTGTCCATGCTGGAGGCTGAAGTCAGTGCTGCACCATCTTCAAAGTGGACCCTACGACGTGGCCTGAAGGTTGTAGGCAGATTGATCCAGGGGTAGACTTTATCATCTCTGTAGTCTATGGTGTCTCTGCGAAATTTCCTAATCTTGATCTGTTGGAGGTCTTGCTTGTATTTTGTCAGCGATGCATCGAGAAGCTCAGTTTGCTGTGTGAGCACGGTTTCATCATGAGACTCGACGATGGAAGCTTTAACATCCTCAATGTTGTCTTTGATTTTGAGTAGCTCTTTCTGTGTAAACTCAACAACCAATAGAGTGAGATCTAGAGATGCTTTGTTCATAATCTCGGTCCACTTTTTGCAGAAGTCCAGATCCCCGCGGCCAATGGTGGGAGCCTTCTGGATGCGGAGCCCTCTAGGTATACGACTGGCTCTGTAGTACTCACTCAGGGTAGAACCGTGGAGATTGTAGCGGATCTCTTTTTCTTTGAGGTGTTTGTAGCGTTTCATAGATATCTCTAGGTCTTCTGGTTGTAGAGTATTTGTCTCATCTCTTGGAAATAAGATGTTTTCAGAATCTTCAGTGCTGAAGGTGAAAGTAGTTGCTTTGTAGTCAGTAAGTTGGTTGATCTCCTTGAAAGATGACATCTTCACCAGGAATTCAGGTGGAGCAGCAAACAATGAGAAGTCGTCAGAAGGTAGGAGTATTGTTGCGCTCTAGATGTTGCAAAAATTAACTAGGTGCGTGGACCCAAAAGAAGTAGAATATAAACGTAGGAGCAGGTTCGCACACTAAACAAGACACAAAGGTCAAGCACAAGGAGTTTTTTTTTTTATTAGAGCAGGGTAGAGCAGACGTTTCAGGCTGTTGCCATCATCAGTGCTCTCAGATGTCTTGATGATGCAAGACAGTGTTGTGTCCAGGGCCTGATTATAACACAGAGACTAGAGACAAGATATGGCTGCAGCATAGAGCCCCCCCACCAGCCAGGAGCACCCAGATTGGTCGGGGGGAAATAATTTTCCTGAATTGCAGGTGCAGTGTTGAAAAATGTATCTCTTGTTAATACTCCTTTCAGTGGTTATCGTTTAGCCGCCTTCATTTATTTCTCAGAATCATGACACTTTATATAATTTTGTCAAGCTATTTTTTTTCTGCCGGGCCTATCACAAGTAGTCCTGGCGCCCTGGGCCATCTTACTCCAGGCCCTGCCTTTAGGTGTGTGTGTGTGTGTGTGTTAGCTAATAGCTTTTTTTCAGGAGGGACATGGAACAGAGCTTCAGTATTTGGCAGGGTAGTGTTTGCTGCTGACCTAGTCTTGTCAGCTGACCATGGGGATGTAACCCAATGCAACAAGTGGGTGTGTTGCCGCCCGTCTGGGAGCGAGGTGTGTGTGTGCGTGTGCCGGCTTCTTCTGCTGCTGTCTTTGTCCGGACCAGACCGGGAGGTGCAGGTGCTGCACCAACATGACAGGTGAGTTTAGTTACCTAATCTTGA